>NW_027436101.1:668082-999623 GCF_964199755.1 Larus michahellis | reverse complement strand
AAGCCCCAATGTTCCCTCCAGGCACTTTCAGTGTGGCTGCCTTCTCCACGTGGTTCCTGGTTTCACTGCAGCTCTGAAGAGAATGTTAGCAAAGAGGTAACCGGGACAGTGAAAACAGTACTCAAAGACAGGGAGAGCAAGCTCTCTCTTGGCACTTTGGATGTGGGACATACAGCGAGATGTTTGCTGCTTTTGCGTTTGGCTGTTGGGAGATTTACAGCACAAAGATATCTAGTTGATTTGAAGCAGTTCCGAGAAAGTCTAAACATAATCCCCACTTCTCCCTCCTGGCACTTTCCATGTGGGAGATATAGCAGGATGTATATTGGTTTTGAGGACAACTCAACGGACAGTGTAGGGAGAAAAGGTCCTGGCTCCTTGAATGCCGTTTCTGGAGACACTGCGATCAATGTGGGAGATATGTCAAGATGTGTGTTGGTTTTGAGGACGGCTCTCTGGAGAGTCTTAGCAAAGAGGTCACACAGATAATCAGAGCAATTCTCAGAGGCACTGAGAACAAGCTCCGCAATTCCCTCCTGGCACTTTCCCTGTAGGAGATACCGCAAGACGTTTCTGTATATTGGGCACAGCGCTCTGCACGGTGTTAGCAGAGACTTTCCCGGGACGGTTAAACCCTATGTCAGAGGCACTGAGAAGAAGCCCCAATGTTCCCTCCAGGCACTTTCAGTGTGGGTGCCTTCTCCACGTGGTTCCTGGTTTCACTGCGGCTCTGAAGAGAATGTTAGCAAAGAGGTAACCGGGACAGTGAAAACAGTACTCAAAGACAGGGAGAGCAAGCTCTCTCTTGGCACTTTGGATGTGGGACATACAGCGAGATGTTTGCTGCTTTTGCATTTGGCTGTTGGGAGATTTACAGCACAAAGATATCTGGTTGATTTGAAGCAGTTCCGAGAAAGTCTAAACATAATCCCCACTTCTCCCTCCTGGCACTTTCCATGTGGGAGATATAGCAGGATGTATATTGGTTTTGAGGACAACTCAATGGACAGTGTAGGGAGAAAAGGTCCTGGCTCCTTGAATGCCGTTTCTGGAGACACTGCGATCAATGTGGGAGATATGTCAAGATGTGTGTTTGTTTTGAGGACGGCTCTCTGGAGAGTCTTAGCAAAGAGGTCACACAGATAATCAGAGCAATTCTCAGAGACACTGAGAACAAGCTCCGCAATTCCCTCCTGGCACTTTCCCTGTAGGAGATACTGCAAGACGTTTCTGTATATTGGGCACAGCGCTCTGCACGGTGTTAGCAGAGACTTTCCCGGGACAGTGAAACCCTATGTCAGAGACACTGAGAAGAAGCCCCAATGTTCCCTCCAGGCACTTTCAGTGTGGCTGCCTTCTCCACGTGGTTCCTGGTTTCACTGCAGCTCTGAAGAGAATGTTAGCAAAGAGGTAACCGGGACAGTGAAAACAGTACTCAAAGACAGGGAGAGCAAGCTCTCTCTTGGCACTTTGGATGTGGGACATACAGCGAGATGTTTGCTGCTTTTGCGTTTGGCTGTTGGGAGATTTACAGCACAAAGATATCTAGTTGATTTGAAGCAGTTCCGAGAAAGTCTAAACATAATCCCCACTTCTCCCTCCTGGCACTTTCCATGTGGGAGATATAGCAGGATGTATATTGGTTTTGAGGACAACTCAACGGACAGTGTAGGGAGAAAAGGTCCTGGCTCCTTGAATGCCGTTTCTGGAGACACTGCGATCAATGTGGGAGATATGTCAAGATGTGTGTTTGTTTTGAGGACGGCTCTCTGGAGAGTCTTAGCAAAGAGGTCACACAGATAATCAGAGCAATTCTCAGAGACACTGAGAACAAGCTCTGCAATTCCCTCCTGGCACTTTCCCTGTAGGAGATACCGCAAGACGTTTCTGTATATTGGGCACAGCGCTCTGCACGGTGTTAGCAGAGACTTTCCCGGGACAGTGAAACCCTATGTCAGAGACACTGAGAAGAAGCCCCAATGTTCCCTCCAGGCACTTTCAGTGTGGGTGCCTTCTCCACGTGGTTCCTGGTTTCACTGCGTCTCTGAAGAGAATGTTAGCAAAGAGGTAACCGGGACAGTGAAAACAGTACTCAAAGACAGGGAGAGCAAGCTCTCTCTTGGCACTTTGGATGTGGGACATACAGCGAGATGTTTGCTGCTTTTGCGTTTGGCTGTTGGGAGATTTACAGCACAAAGATATCTAGTTGATTTGAAGCAGTTCCGAGAAAGTCTAAACATAATCCCCACTTCTCCCTCCTGGCACTTTCCATGTGGGAGATATAGCAGGATGTATATTGGTTTTGAGGACAACTCAACGGACAGTGTAGGGAGAAAAGGTCCTGGCTCCTTGAATGCCGTTTCTGGAGACACTGCGATCAATGTGGGAGATATGTCAAGATGTGTGTTTGTTTTGAGGACGGCTCTCTGGAGAGTCTTAGCAAAGAGGTCACACAGATAATCAGAGCAATTCTCAGAGACACTGAGAACAAGCTCCGCAATTCCCTCCTGGCACTTTCCCTGTAGGAGATACCGCAAGACGTTTCTGTATATTGGGCACAGCGCTCTGCACGGTGTTAGCAGAGACTTTCCCGGGACAGTGAAACCCTATGTCAGAGACACTGAGAAGAAGCCCCAATGTTCCCTCCAGGCACTTTCAGTGTGGCTGCCTTCTCCACGTGGTTCCTGGTTTCACTGCAGCTCTGAAGAGAATGTTAGCAAAGAGGTAACCGGGACAGTGAAAACAGTACTCAAAGACAGGGAGAGCAAGCTCTCTCTTGGCGCTTTGGATGTGGGACATACAGCGAGATGTTTGCTGCTTTTGCGTTTGGCTGTTGGGAGATTTACAGCACAAAGATATCTAGTTGATTTGAAGCAGTTCCGAGAAAGTCTAAACATAATCCCCACTTCTCCCTCCTGGCACTTTCCATGTGGGAGATATAGCAGGATGTATATTGGTTTTGAGGACAACTCAACGGACAGTGTAGGGAGAAAAGGTCCTGGCTCCTTGAATGCCGTTTCTGGAGACACTGCGATCAATGTGGGAGATATGTCAAGATGTGTGTTTGTTTTGAGGACGGCTCTCTGGAGAGTCTTAGCAAAGAGGTCACACAGATAATCAGAGCAATTCTCAGAGACACTGAGAACAAGCTCCGCAATTCCCTCCTGGCACTTTCCCTGTAGGAGATACCGCAAGACGTTTCTGTATATTGGGCACAGCGCTCTGCACGGTGTTAGCAGAGACTTTCCCGGGACAGTGAAACCCTATGTCAGAGACACTGAGAAGAAGCCCCAATGTTCCCTCCAGGCACTTTCAGTGTGGCTGCCTTCTCCACGTGGTTCCTGGTTTCACTGCAGCTCTGAAGAGAATGTTAGCAAAGAGGTAACCGGGACAGTGAAAACAGTACTCAAAGACAGGGAGAGCAAGCTCTCTCTTGGCGCTTTGGATGTGGGACATACAGCGAGATGTTTGCTGCTTTTGCGTTTGGCTGTTGGGAGATTTACAGCACAAAGATATCTAGTTGATTTGAAGCAGTTCCGAGAAAGTCTAAACATAATCCCCACTTCTCCCTCCTGGCACTTTCCATGTGGGAGATATAGCAGGATGTATATTGGTTTTGAGGACAACTCAACGGACAGTGTAGGGAGAAAAGGTCCTGGCTCCTTGAATGCCGTTTCTGGAGACACTGCGATCAATGTGGGAGATATGTCAAGATGTGTGTTTGTTTTGAGGACGGCTCTCTGGAGAGTCTTAGCAAAGAGGTCACACAGATAATCAGAGCAATTCTCAGAGACACTGAGAACAAGCTCCGCAATTCGCTCCTGGCACTTTCCCTGTAGGAGATACCGCAAGACGTTTCTGTATATTGGGCACAGCGCTCTGCACGGTGTTAGCAGAGACTTTCCCGGGACAGTGAAACCCTATGTCAGAGACACTGAGAAGAAGCCCCAATGTTCCCTCCAGGCACTTTCAGTGTGGGTGCCTTCTCCACGTGGTTCCTGGTTTCACTGCAGCTCTGAAGAGAATGTTAGCAAAGAGGTAACCGGGACAGTGAAAACAGTACTCAAAGACAGGGAGAGCAAGCTCTCTCTTGGCACTTTGGATGTGGGACATACAGCGAGATGTTTGCTGCTTTTGCGTTTGGCTGTTGGGAGATTTACAGCACAAAGATATCTAGTTGATTTGAAGCAGTTCCGAGAAAGTCTAAACATAATCCCCACTTCTCCCTCCTGGCACTTTCCATGTGGGAGATATAGCAGGATGTATATTGGTTTTGAGGACAACTCAACGGACAGTGTAGGGAGAAAAGGTCCTGGCTCCTTGAATGCCGTTTCTGGAGACACTGCGATCAATGTGGGAGATATGTCAAGATGTGTGTTTGTTTTGAGGACGGCTCTCTGGAGAGTCTTAGCAAAGAGGTCACACAGATAATCAGAGCAATTCTCAGAGACACTGAGAACAAGCTCCGCAATTCCCTCCTGGCACTTTCCCTGTAGGAGATACCGCAAGACGTTTCTGTATATTGGGCACAGCGCTCTGCACGGTGTTAGCAGAGACTTTCCCGGGACAGTGAAACCCTATGTCAGAGACACTGAGAAGAAGCCCCAATGTTCCCTCCAGGCACTTTCAGTGTGGGTGCCTTCTCCACGTGGTTCCTGGTTTCACTGCAGCTCTGAAGAGAATGTTAGCAAAGAGGTAACCGGGACAGTGAAAACAGTACTCAAAGACAGGGAGAGCAAGCTCTCTCTTGGCACTTTGGATGTGGGACATACAGCGAGATGTTTGCTGCTTTTGCGTTTGGCTGTTGGGAGATTTACAGCACAAAGATATCTAGTTGATTTGAAGCAGTTCCGAGAAAGTCTAAACATAATCCCCACTTCTCCCTCCTGGCACTTTCCATGTGGGAGATATAGCAGGATGTATATTGGTTTTGAGGACAACTCAACGGACAGTGTAGGGAGAAAAGGTCCTGGCTCCTTGAATGCCGTTTCTGGAGACACTGCGATCAATGTGGGAGATATGTCAAGATGTGTGTTTGTTTTGAGGACGGCTCTCTGGAGAGTCTTAGCAAAGAGGTCACACAGATAATCAGAGCAATTCTCAGAGACACTGAGAACAAGCTCTGCAATTCCCTCCTGGCACTTTCCCTGTAGGAGATACCGCAAGACGTTTCTGTATATTGGGCACAGCGCTCTGCACGGTGTTAGCAGAGACTTTCCCGGGACAGTGAAACCCTATGTCAGAGACACTGAGAAGAAGCCCCAATGTTCCCTCCAGGCACTTTCAGTGTGGGTGCCTTCTCCACGTGGTTCCTGGTTTCACTGCGTCTCTGAAGAGAATGTTAGCAAAGAGGTAACCGGGACAGTGAAAACAGTACTCAAAGACAGGGAGAGCAAGCTCTCTCTTGGCACTTTGGATGTGGGACATACAGCGAGATGTTTGCTGCTTTTGCGTTTGGCTGTTGGGAGATTTACAGCACAAAGATATCTAGTTGATTTGAAGCAGTTCCGAGAAAGTCTAAACATAATCCCCACTTCTCCCTCCTGGCACTTTCCATGTGGGAGATATAGCAGGATGTATATTGGTTTTGAGGACAACTCAACGGACAGTGTAGGGAGAAAAGGTCCTGGCTCCTTGAATGCCGTTTCTGGAGACACTGCGATCAATGTGGGAGATATGTCAAGATGTGTGTTTGTTTTGAGGACGGCTCTCTGGAGAGTCTTAGCAAAGAGGTCACACAGATAATCAGAGCAATTCTCAGAGACACTGAGAACAAGCTCCGCAATTCCCTCCTGGCACTTTCCCTGTAGGAGATACCGCAAGACGTTTCTGTATATTGGGCACAGCGCTCTGCACGGTGTTAGCAGAGACTTTCCCGGGACAGTGAAACCCTATGTCAGAGACACTGAGAAGAAGCCCCAATGTTCCCTCCAGGCACTTTCAGTGTGGCTGCCTTCTCCACGTGGTTCCTGGTTTCACTGCAGCTCTGAAGAGAATGTTAGCAAAGAGGTAACCGGGACAGTGAAAACAGTACTCAAAGACAGGGAGAGCAAGCTCTCTCTTGGCGCTTTGGATGTGGGACATACAGCGAGATGTTTGCTGCTTTTGCGTTTGGCTGTTGGGAGATTTACAGCACAAAGATATCTAGTTGATTTGAAGCAGTTCCGAGAAAGTCTAAACATAATCCCCACTTCTCCCTCCTGGCACTTTCCATGTGGGAGATATAGCAGGATGTATATTGGTTTTGAGGACAACTCAACGGACAGTGTAGGGAGAAAAGGTCCTGGCTCCTTGAATGCCGTTTCTGGAGACACTGCGATCAATGTGGGAGATATGTCAAGATGTGTGTTTGTTTTGAGGACGGCTCTCTGGAGAGTCTTAGCAAAGAGGTCACACAGATAATCAGAGCAATTCTCAGAGACACTGAGAACAAGCTCCGCAATTCCCTCCTGGCACTTTCCCTGTAGGAGATACCGCAAGACGTTTCTGTATATTGGGCACAGCGCTCTGCACGGTGTTAGCAGAGACTTTCCCGGGACAGTGAAACCCTATGTCAGAGACACTGAGAAGAAGCCCCAATGTTCCCTCCAGGCACTTTCAGTGTGGGTGCCTTCTCCACGTGGTTCCTGGTTTCACTGCAGCTCTGAAGAGAATGTTAGCAAAGAGGTAACCGGGACAGTGAAAACAGTACTCAAAGACAGGGAGAGCAAGCTCTCTCTTGGCACTTTGGATGTGGGACATACAGCGAGATGTTTGCTGCTTTTGCGTTTGGCTGTTGGGAGATTTACAGCACAAAGATATCTAGTTGATTTGAAGCAGTTCCGAGAAAGTCTAAACATAATCCCCACTTCTCCCTCCTGGCACTTTCCATGTGGGAGATATAGCAGGATGTATATTGGTTTTGAGGACAACTCAACGGACAGTGTAGGGAGAAAAGGTCCTGGCTCCTTGAATGCCGTTTCTGGAGACACTGCGATCAATGTGGGAGATATGTCAAGATGTGTGTTTGTTTTGAGGACGGCTCTCTGGAGAGTCTTAGCAAAGAGGTCACACAGATAATCAGAGCAATTCTCAGAGACACTGAGAACAAGCTCCGCAATTCCCTCCTGGCACTTTCCCTGTAGGAGATACCGCAAGACGTTTCTGTATATTGGGCACAGCGCTCTGCATGGTGTTAGCAGAGACTTTCCCGGGACAGTGAAACCCTATGTCAGAGGCACTGAGAAGAAGCCCCAATGTTCCCTCCAGGCACTTTCAGTGTGGGTGCCTTCTCCACGTGGTTCCTGGTTTCACTGCAGCTCTGAAGAGAATGTTAGCAAAGAGGTAACCGGGACAGTGAAAACAGTACTCAAAGACAGGGAGAGCAAGCTCTCTCTTGGCACTTTGGATGTGGGACATACAGCGAGATGTTTGCTGCTTTTGCGTTTGGCTGTTGGGAGATTTACAGCACAAAGATATCTAGTTGATTTGAAGCAGTTCCGAGAAAGTCTAAACATAATCCCCACTTCTCCCTCCTGGCACTTTCCATGTGGGAGATATAGCAGGATGTATATTGGTTTTGAGGACAACTCAACGGACAGTGTAGGGAGAAAAGGTCCTGGCTCCTTGAATGCCGTTTCTGGAGACACTGCGATCAATGTGGGAGATATGTCAAGATGTGTGTTTGTTTTGAGGACGGCTCTCTGGAGAGTCTTAGCAAAGAGGTCACACAGATAATCAGAGCAATTCTCAGAGACACTGAGAACAAGCTCCGCAATTCCCTCCTGGCACTTTCCCTGTAGGAGATACCGCAAGACGTTTCTGTATATTGGGCACAGCGCTCTGCACGGTGTTAGCAGAGACTTTCCCAGGACAGTGAAACCCTATGTCAGAGACACTGAGAAGAAGCCCCAATGTTCCCTCCAGGCACTTTCAGTGTGGCTGCCTTCTCCACGTGGTTCCTGGTTTCACTGCGTCTCTGAAGAGAATGTTAGCAAAGAGGTAACCGGGACAGTGAAAACAGTACTCAAAGACAGGGAGAGCAAGCTCTCTCTTGGCACTTTGGATGTGGGACATACAGCGAGATGTTTGCTGCTTTTGCGTTTGGCTGTTGGGAGATTTACAGCACAAAGATATCTAGTTGATTTGAAGCAGTTCCGAGAAAGTCTAAACATAATCCCCACTTCTCCCTCCTGGCACTTTCCATGTGGGAGATATAGCAGGATGTATATTGGTTTTGAGGACAACTCAACGGACAGTGTAGGGAGAAAAGGTCCTGGCTCCTTGAATGCCGTTTCTGGAGACACTGCGATCAATGTGGGAGATATGTCAAGATGTGTGTTTGTTTTGAGGACGGCTCTCTGGAGAGTCTTAGCAAAGAGGTCACACAGATAATCAGAGCAATTCTCAGAGACACTGAGAACAAGCTCCGCAATTCCCTCCTGGCACTTTCCCTGTAGGAGATACCGCAAGACGTTTCTGTATATTGGGCACAGCGCTCTGCACGGTGTTAGCAGAGACTTTCCCGGGACAGTGAAACCCTATGTCAGAGACACTGAGAAGAAGCCCCAATGTTCCCTCCAGGCACTTTCAGTGTGGGTGCCTTCTCCACGTGGTTCCTGGTTTCACTGCAGCTCTGAAGAGAATGTTAGCAAAGAGGTAACCGGGACAGTGAAAACAGTACTCAAAGACAGGGAGAGCAAGCTCTCTCTTGGCACTTTGGATGTGGGACATACAGCGAGATGTTTGCTGCTTTTGCGTTTGGCTGTTGGGAGATTTACAGCACAAAGATATCTAGTTGATTTGAAGCAGTTCCGAGAAAGTCTAAACATAATCCCCACTTCTCCCTCCTGGCACTTTCCATGTGGGAGATATAGCAGGATGTATATTGGTTTTGAGGACAACTCAACGGACAGTGTAGGGAGAAAAGGTCCTGGCTCCTTGAATGCCGTTTCTGGAGACACTGCGATCAATGTGGGAGATATGTCAAGATGTGTGTTTGTTTTGAGGACGGCTCTCTGGAGAGTCTTAGCAAAGAGGTCACACAGATAATCAGAGCAATTCTCAGAGACACTGAGAACAAGCTCCGCAATTCCCTCCTGGCACTTTCCCTGTAGGAGATACCGCAAGACGTTTCTGTATATTGGGCACAGCGCTCTGCACGGTGTTAGCAGAGACTTTCCCGGGACAGTGAAACCCTATGTCAGAGGCACTGAGAAGAAGCCCCAATGTTCCCTCCAGGCACTTTCAGTGTGGGTGCCTTCTCCACGTGGTTCCTGGTTTCACTGCAGCTCTGAAGAGAATGTTAGCAAAGAGGTAACCGGGACAGTGAAAACAGTACTCAAAGACAGGGAGAGCAAGCTCTCTCTTGGCACTTTGGATGTGGGACATACAGCGAGATGTTTGCTGCTTTTGCGTTTGGCTGTTGGGAGATTTACAGCACAAAGATATCTAGTTGATTTGAAGCAGTTCCGAGAAAGTCTAAACATAATCCCCACTTCTCCCTCCTGGCACTTTCCATGTGGGAGATATAGCAGGATGTATATTGGTTTTGAGGAGAACTCAACGGACAGTGTAGGGAGAAAAGGTCCTGGCTCCTTGAATGCCGTTTCTGGAGACACTGCGATCAATGTGGGAGATATGTCAAGATGTGTGTTTGTTTTGAGGACGGCTCTCTGGAGAGTCTTAGCAAAGAGGTCACACAGATAATCAGAGCAATTCTCAGAGACACTGAGAACAAGCTCCGCAATTCGCTCCTGGCACTTTCCCTGTAGGAGATACCGCAAGACGTTTCTGTATATTGGGCACAGCGCTCTGCACGGTGTTAGCAGAGACTTTCCCGGGACAGTGAAACCCTATGTCAGAGACACTGAGAAGAAGCCCCAATGTTCCCTCCAGGCACTTTCAGTGTGGGTGCCTTCTCCACGTGGTTCCTGGTTTCACTGCAGCTCTGAAGAGAATGTTAGCAAAGAGGTAACCGGGACAGTGAAAACAGTACTCAAAGACAGGGAGAGCAAGCTCTCTCTTGGCACTTTGGATGTGGGACATACAGCGAGATGTTTGCTGCTTTTGCGTTTGGCTGTTGGGAGATTTACAGCACAAAGATATCTAGTTGATTTGAAGCAGTTCCGAGAAAGTCTAAACATAATCCCCACTTCTCCCTCCTGGCACTTTCCATGTGGGAGATATAGCAGGATGTATATTGGTTTTGAGGACAACTCAACGGACAGTGTAGGGAGAAAAGGTCCTGGCTCCTTGAATGCCGTTTCTGGAGACACTGCGATCAATGTGGGAGATATGTCAAGATGTGTGTTTGTTTTGAGGACGGCTCTCTGGAGAGTCTTAGCAAAGAGGTCACACAGATAATCAGAGCAATTCTCAGAGACACTGAGAACAAGCTCCGCAATTCCCTCCTGGCACTTTCCCTGTAGGAGATACCGCAAGACGTTTCTGTATATTGGGCACAGCGCTCTGCACGGTGTTAGCAGAGACTTTCCCGGGACAGTGAAACCCTATGTCAGAGGCACTGAGAAGAAGCCCCAATGTTCCCTCCAGGCACTTTCAGTGTGGGTGCCTTCTCCACGTGGTTCCTGGTTTCACTGCAGCTCTGAAGAGAATGTTAGCAAAGAGGTAACCGGGACAGTGAAAACAGTACTCAAAGACAGGGAGAGCAAGCTCTCTCTTGGCACTTTGGATGTGGGACATACAGCGAGATGTTTGCTGCTTTTGCGTTTGGCTGTTGGGAGATTTACAGCACAAAGATATCTAGTTGATTTGAAGCAGTTCCGAGAAAGTCTAAACATAATCCCCACTTCTCCCTCCTGGCACTTTCCATGTGGGAGATATAGCAGGATGTATATTGGTTTTGAGGACAACTCAACGGACAGTGTAGGGAGAAAAGGTCCTGGCTCCTTGAATGCCGTTTCTGGAGACACTGCGATCAATGTGGGAGATATGTCAAGATGTGTGTTTGTTTTGAGGACGGCTCTCTGGAGAGTCTTAGCAAAGAGGTCACACAGATAATCAGAGCAATTCTCAGAGACACTGAGAACAAGCTCCGCAATTCCCTCCTGGCACTTTCCCTGTAGGAGATACCGCAAGACGTTTCTGTATATTGGGCACAGCGCTCTGCACGGTGTTAGCAGAGACTTTCCCAGGACAGTGAAACCCTATGTCAGAGACACTGAGAAGAAGCCCCAATGTTCCCTCCAGGCACTTTCAGTGTGGCTGCCTTCTCCACGTGGTTCCTGGTTTCACTGCGTCTCTGAAGAGAATGTTAGCAAAGAGGTAACCGGGACAGTGAAAACAGTACTCAAAGACAGGGAGAGCAAGCTCTCTCTTGGCACTTTGGATGTGGGACATACAGCGAGATGTTTGCTGCTTTTGCGTTTGGCTGTTGGGAGATTTACAGCACAAAGATATCTAGTTGATTTGAAGCAGTTCCGAGAAAGTCTAAACATAATCCCCACTTCTCCCTCCTGGCACTTTCCATGTGGGAGATATAGCAGGATGTATATTGGTTTTGAGGACAACTCAACGGACAGTGTAGGGAGAAAAGGTCCTGGCTCCTTGAATGCCGTTTCTGGAGACACTGCGATCAATGTGGGAGATATGTCAAGATGTGTGTTGGTTTTGAGGACGGCTCTCTGGAGAGTCTTAGCAAAGAGGTCACACAGATAATCAGAGCAATTCTCAGAGACACTGAGAACAAGCTCCGCAATTCCCTCCTGGCACTTTCCCTGTAGGAGATACCGCAAGACGTTTCTGTATATTGGGCACAGCGCTCTGCACGGTGTTAGCAGAGACTTTCCCGGGACAGTGAAACCCTATGTCAGAGGCACTGAGAAGAAGCCCCAATGTTCCCTCCAGGCACTTTCAGTGTGGGTGCCTTCTCCACGTGGTTCCTGGTTTCACTGCAGCTCTGAAGAGAATGTTAGCAAAGAGGTAACCGGGACAGTGAAAACAGTACTCAAAGACAGGGAGAGCAAGCTCTCTCTTGGCACTTTGGATGTGGGACATACAGCGAGATGTTTGCTGCTTTTGCGTTTGGCTGTTGGGAGATTTACAGCACAAAGATATCTAGTTGATTTGAAGCAGTTCCGAGAAAGTCTAAACATAATCCCCACTTCTCCCTCCTGGCACTTTCCATGTGGGAGATATAGCAGGATGTATATTGGTTTTGAGGACAACTCAACGGACAGTGTAGGGAGAAAAGGTCCTGGCTCCTTGAATGCCGTTTCTGGAGACACTGCGATCAATGTGGGAGATATGTCAAGATGTGTGTTGGTTTTGAGGACGGCTCTCTGGAGAGTCTTAGCAAAGAGGTCACACAGATAATCAGAGCAATTCTCAGAGACACTGAGAACAAGCTCCGCAATTCCCTCCTGGCACTTTCCCTGTAGGAGATACCGCAAGACGTTTCTGTATATTGGGCACAGCGCTCTGCACGGTGTTAGCAGAGACTTTCCCGGGACAGTGAAACCCTATGTCAGAGGCACTGAGAAGAAGCCCCAATGTTCCCTCCAGGCACTTTCAGTGTGGGTGCCTTCTCCACGTGGTTCCTGGTTTCACTGCAGCTCTGAAGAGAATGTTAGCAAAGAGGTAACCGGGACAGTGAAAACAGTACTCAAAGACAGGGAGAGCAAGCTCTCTCTTGGCACTTTGGATGTGGGACATACAGCGAGATGTTTGCTGCTTTTGCGTTTGGCTGTTGGGAGATTTACAGCACAAAGATATCTAGTTGATTTGAAGCAGTTCCGAGAAAGTCTAAACATAATCCCCACTTCTCCCTCCTGGCACTTTCCATGTGGGAGATATAGCAGGATGTATATTGGTTTTGAGGACAACTCAACGGACAGTGTAGGGAGAAAAGGTCCTGGCTCCTTGAATGCCGTTTCTGGAGACACTGCGATCAATGTGGGAGATATGTCAAGATGTGTGTTTGTTTTGAGGACGGCTCTCTGGAGAGTCTTAGCAAAGAGGTCACACAGATAATCAGAGCAATTCTCAGAGACACTGAGAACAAGCTCCGCAATTCCCTCCTGGCACTTTCCCTGTAGGAGATACCGCAAGACGTTTCTGTATATTGGGCACAGCGCTCTGCACGGTGTTAGCAGAGACTTTCCCGGGACAGTGAAACCCTATGTCAGAGACACTGAGAAGAAGCCCCAATGTTCCCTCCAGGCACTTTCAGTGTGGGTGCTTTCTCCACGTGGTTCCTGGTTTCACTGCGGCTCTGAAGAGAATGTTAGCAAAGAGGTAACCGGGACAGTGAAAACAGTACTCAAAGACAGGGAGAGCAAGCTCTCTCTTGGCACTTTGGATGTGGGACATACAGCGAGATGTTTGCTGCTTTTGCGTTTGGCTGTTGGGAGATTTACAGCACAAAGATATCTAGTTGATTTGAAGCAGTTCCGAGAAAGTCTAAACATAATCCCCACTTCTCCCTCCTGGCACTTTCCATGTGGGAGATATAGCAGGATGTATATTGGTTTTGAGGACAACTCAATGGACAGTGTACGGAGAAAACCTCCTGGCTCCTTGAATGCCGTTTCTGGAGACACTGCGATCAATGTGGGAGATATGTCAAGATGTGTGTTTGTTTTGAGGACGGCTCTCTGGAGATTCTTAGCAAAGAGGTCACACAGATAATCAGAGCAATTCTCAGAGACACTGAGAACAAGCTCCGCAATTCCCTCCTGGCACTTTCCCTGTAGGAGATACCGCAAGACGTTTCTGTATATTGGGCACAGCGCTCTGCACGGTGTTAGCAGAGACTTTCCCGGGACAGTGAAACCCTATGTCAGAGACACTGAGAAGAAGCCCCAATGTTCCCTCCAGGCACTTTCAGTGTGGCTGCCTTCTCCATGTGGTTCCTGGTTTCACTGCGTCTCTGAAGAGAATGTTAGCAAAGAGGTAACCGGGACAGTGAAAACAGTACTCAAAGACAGGGAGAGCAAGCTCTCTCTTGGCACTTTGGATGTGGGACATACAGCGAGATGTTTGCTGCTTTTGCGTTTGGCTGTTGGGAGATTTACAGCACAAAGATATCTAGTTGATTTGAAGCAGTTCCGAGAAAGTCTAAACATAATCCCCACTTCTCCCTCCTGGCACTTTCCATGTGGGAGATATAGCAGGATGTATATTGGTTTTGAGGACAACTCAACGGACAGTGTAGGGAGAAAAGGTCCTGGCTCCTTGAATGCCGTTTCTGGAGACACTGCGATCAATGTGGGAGATATGTCAAGATGTGTGTTGGTTTTGAGGACGGCTCTCTGGAGAGTCTTAGCAAAGAGGTCACACAGATAATCAGAGCAATTCTCAGAGACACTGAGAACAAGCTCCGCAATTCCCTCCTGGCACTTTCCCTGTAGGAGATACCGCAAGACGTTTCTGTATATTGGGCACAGCGCTCTGCACGGTGTTAGCAGAGACTTTCCCGGGACAGTGAAACCCTATGTCAGAGGCACTGAGAAGAAGCCCCAATGTTCCCTCCAGGCACTTTCAGTGTGGGTGCCTTCTCCACGTGGTTCCTGGTTTCACTGCAGCTCTGAAGAGAATGTTAGCAAAGAGGTAACCGGGACAGTGAAAACAGTACTCAAAGACAGGGAGAGCAAGCTCTCTCTTGGCACTTTGGATGTGGGACATACAGCGAGATGTTTGCTGCTTTTGCGTTTGGCTGTTGGGAGATTTACAGCACAAAGATATCTAGTTGATTTGAAGCAGTTCCGAGAAAGTCTAAACATAATCCCCACTTCTCCCTCCTGGCACTTTCCATGTGGGAGATATAGCAGGATGTATATTGGTTTTGAGGACAACTCAATGGACAGTGTAGGGAGAAAAGGTCCTGGCTCCTTGAATGCCGTTTCTGGAGACACTGCGATCAATGTGGGAGATATGTCAAGATGTGTGTTGGTTTTGAGGACGGCTCTCTGGAGAGTCTTAGCAAAGAGGTCACACAGATAATCAGAGCAATTCTCAGAGACACTGAGAACAAGCTCCGCAATTCCCTCCTGGCACTTTCCCTGTAGGAGATACCGCAAGACGTTTCTGTATATTGGGCACAGCGCTCTGCACGGTGTTAGCAGAGACTTTCCCGGGACAGTGAAACCCTATGTCAGAGGCACTGAGAAGAAGCCCCAATGTTCCCTCCAGGCACTTTCAGTGTGGGTGCCTTCTCCACGTGGTTCCTGGTTTCACTGCAGCTCTGAAGAGAATGTTAGCAAAGAGGTAACCGGGACAGTGAAAACAGTACTCAAAGACAGGGAGAGCAAGCTCTCTCTTGGCACTTTCGATGTGGGACATACAGCGAGATGTTTGCTGCTTTTGCGTTTGGCTGTTGGGAGATTTACAGCACAAAGATATCTAGTTGATTTGAAGCAGTTCCGAGAAAGTCTAAACATAATCCCCACTTCTCCCTCCTGGCACTTTCCATGTGGGAGATATAGCAGGATGTATATTGGTTTTGAGGACAACTCAACGGACAGTGTAGGGAGAAAAGGTCCTGGCTCCTTGAATGCCGTTTCTGGAGACACTGCGATCAATGTGGGAGATATGTCAAGATGTGTGTTTGTTTTGAGGACGGCTCTCTGGAGAGTCTTAGCAAAGAGGTCACACAGATAATCAGAGCAATTCTCAGAGACACTGAGAACAAGCTCCGCAATTCCCTCCTGGCACTTTCCCTGTAGGAGATACCGCAAGACGTTTCTGTATATTGGGCACAGCGCTCTGCACGGTGTTAGCAGAGACTTTCCCGGGACAGTGAAACCCTATGTCAGAGGCACTGAGAAGAAGCCCCAATGTTCCCTCCAGGCACTTTCAGTGTGGGTGCCTTCTCCACGTGGTTCCTGGTTTCACTGCAGCTCTGAAGAGAATGTTAGCAAAGAGGTAACCGGGACAGTGAAAACAGTACTCAAAGACAGGGAGAGCAAGCTCTCTCTTGGCACTTTGGATGTGGGACATACAGCGAGATGTTTGCTGCTTTTGCGTTTGGCTGTTGGGAGATTTACAGCACAAAGATATCTAGTTGATTTGAAGCAGTTCCGAGAAAGTCTAAACATAATCCCCACTTCTCCCTCCTGGCACTTTCCATGTGGGAGATATAGCAGGATGTATATTGGTTTTGAGGACAACTCAACGGACAGTGTAGGGAGAAAAGGTCCTGGCTCCTTGAATGCCGTTTCTGGAGACACTGCGATCAATGTGGGAGATATGTCAAGATGTGTGTTTGTTTTGAGGACGGCTCTCTGGAGAGTCTTAGCAAAGAGGTCACACAGATAATCAGAGCAATTCTCAGAGACACTGAGAACAAGCTCCGCAATTCCCTCCTGGCACTTTCCCTGTAGGAGATACCGCAAGACGTTTCTGTATATTGGGCACAGCGCTCTGCACGGTGTTAGCAGAGACTTTCCCGGGACAGTGAAACCCTATGTCAGAGACACTGAGAAGAAGCCCCAATGTTCCCTCCAGGCACTTTCAGTGTGGGTGCTTTCTCCACGTGGTTCCTGGTTTCACTGCGGCTCTGAAGAGAATGTTAGCAAAGAGGTAACCGGGACAGTGAAAACAGTACTCAAAGACAGGGAGAGCAAGCTCTCTCTTGGCACTTTGGATGTGGGACATACAGCGAGATGTTTGCTGCTTTTGCGTTTGGCTGTTGGGAGATTTACAGCACAAAGATATCTAGTTGATTTGAAGCAGTTCCGAGAAAGTCTAAACATAATCCCCACTTCTCCCTCCTGGCACTTTCCATGTGGGAGATATAGCAGGATGTAGATTGGTTTTGAGGACAACTCAATGGACAGTGTAGGGAGAAAAGGTCCTGGCTCCTTGAATGCCGTTTCTGGAGACACTGCGATCAATGTGGGAGATATGTCAAGATGTGTGTTTGTTTTGAGGACGGCTCTCTGGAGAGTCTTAGCAAAGAGGTCACACAGATAATCAGAGCAATTCTCAGAGACACTGAGAACAAGCTCCGCAATTCCCTCCTGGCACTTTCCCTGTAGGAGATACCGCAAGACGTTTCTGTACATTGGGCACAGCGCTCTGCACGGTGTTAGCAGAGACTTTCCCGGGACAGTGAAACCCTATGTCAGAGACACTGAGAAGAAGCCCCAATGTTCCCTCCAGGCACTTTCAGTGTGGGTGCCTTCTCCACGTGGTTCCTGGTTTCACTGCGGCTCTGAAGAGAATGTTAGCAAAGAGGTAACCGGGACAGTGAAAACAGTACTCAAAGACAGGGAGAGCAAGCTCTCTCTTGGCACTTTGGATGTGGGACATACAGCGAGATGTTTGCTGCTTTTGCGTTTGGCTGTTGGGAGATTTACAGCACAAAGATATCTAGTTGATTTGAAGCAGTTCCGAGAAAGTCTAAACATAATCCCCACTTCTCCCTCCTGGCACTTTCCATGTGGGAGATATAGCAGGATGTAGATTGGTTTTGAGGACAACTCAATGGACAGTGTAGGGAGAAAAGGTCCTGGCTCCTTGAATGCCGTTTCTGGAGACACTGCGATCAATGTGGGAGATATGTCAAGATGTGTGTTTGTTTTGAGGACGGCTCTCTGGAGAGTCTTAGCAAAGAGGTCACACAGATAATCAGAGCAATTCTCAGAGACACTGAGAACAAGCTCCGCAATTCCCTCCTGGCACTTTCCCTGTAGGAGATACCGCAAGACGTTTCTGTATATTGGGCACAGCGCTCTGCACGGTGTTAGCAGAGACTTTCCCGGGACAGTGAAACCCTATGTCAGAGACACTGAGAAGAAGCCCCAATGTTCCCTCCAGGCACTTTCAGTGTGGGTGCTTTCTCCACGTGGTTCCTGGTTTCACTGCGGCTCTGAAGAGAATGTTAGCAAAGAGGTAACCGGGACAGTGAAAACAGTACTCAAAGACAGGGAGAGCAAGCTCTCTCTTGGCACTTTGGATGTGGGACATACAGCGAGATGTTTGCTGCTTTTGCGTTTGGCTGTTGGGAGATTTACAGCACAAAGATATCTAGTTGATTTGAAGCAGTTCCGAGAAAGTCTAAACATAATCCCCACTTCTCCCTCCTGGCACTTTCCATGTGGGAGATATAGCAGGATGTATATTGGTTTTGAGGACAACTCAATGGACAGTGTAGGGAGAAAACCTCCTGGCTCCTTGAATGCCGTTTCTGGAGACACTGCGATCAATGTGGGAGATATGTCAAGATGTGTGTTTGTTTTGAGGACGGCTCTCTGGAGAGTCTTAGCAAAGAGGTCACACAGATAATCAGAGCAATTCTCAGAGACACTGAGAACAAGCTCCACAATTCCCTCCTGACACTTTCCCTGTAGGAGATACCGCAAGACGTTTCTGTATATTGGGCACAGCGCTCTGCACGGTGTTAGCAGAGACTTTCCCGGGACAGTGAAACCCTATGTCAGAGACACTGAGAAGAAGCCCCAATGTTCCCTCCAGGCACTTTCAGTGTGGCTGCCTTCTCCACGTGGTTCCTGGTTTCACTGCAGCTCTGAAGAGAATGTTAGCAAAGAGGTAACCGGGACAGTGAAAACAGTACTCAAAGACAGGGAGAGCAAGCTCTCTCTTGGCACTTTGGATGTGGGACATACAGCGAGATGTTTGCTGCTTTTGCGTTTGGCTGTTGGGAGATTTACAGCACAAAGATATCTAGTTGATTTGAAGCAGTTCCGAGAAAGTCTAAACATAATCCCCACTTCTCCCTCCTGGCACTTTCCATGTGGGAGATATAGCAGGATGTAGATTGGTTTTGAGGACAACTCAATGGACAGTGTAGGGAGAAAAGGTCCTGGCTCCTTGAATGCCGTTTCTGGAGACACTGCGATCAATGTGGGAGATATGTCAAGATGTGTGTTTGTTTTGAGGACGGCTCTCTGGAGAGTCTTAGCAAAGAGGTCACACAGATAATCAGAGCAATTCTCAGAGACACTGAGAACAAGCTCCGCAATTCCCTCCTGGCACTTTCCCTGTAGGAGATACCGCAAGACGTTTCTGTATATTGGGCACAGCGCTCTGCACGGTGTTAGCAGAGACTTTCCCGGGACAGTGAAACCCTATGTCAGAGACACTGAGAAGAAGCCCCAATGTTCCCTCCAGGCACTTTCAGTGTGGGTGCCTTCTCCACGTGGTTCCTGGTTTCACTGCGGCTCTGAAGAGAATGTTAGCAAAGAGGTAACCGGGACAGTGAAAACAGTACTCAAAGACAGGGAGAGCAAGCTCTCTCTTGGCACTTTGGATGTGGGACATACAGCGAGATGTTTGCTGCTTTTGCGTTTGGCTGTTGGGAGATTTACAGCACAAAGATATCTAGTTGATTTGAAGCAGTTCCGAGAAAGTCTAAACATAATCCCCACTTCTCCCTCCTGGCACTTTCCATGTGGGAGATATAGCAGGATGTAGATTGGTTTTGAGGACAACTCAATGGACAGTGTAGGGAGAAAAGGTCCTGGCTCCTTGAATGCCGTTTCTGGAGACACTGCGATCAATGTGGGAGATATGTCAAGATGTGTGTTGGTTTTGAGGACGGCTCTCTGGAGAGTCTTAGCAAAGAGGTCACACAGATAATCAGAGCAATTCTCAGAGACACTGAGAACAAGCTCCACAATTCCCTCCTGGCACTTTCCCTGTAGGAGATACCGCAAGACGTTTCTGTATATTGGGCACAGCGCTCTGCACGGTGTTAGCAGAGACTTTCCCGGGACAGTGAAACCCTATGTCAGAGACACTGAGAAGAAGCCCCAATGTTCCCTCCAGGCACTTTCAGTGTGGCTGCCTTCTCCACGTGGTTCCTGGTTTCACTGCAGCTCTGAAGAGAATGTTAGCAAAGAGGTAACCGGGACAGTGAAAACAGTACTCAAAGACAGGGAGAGCAAGCTCTCTCTTGGCACTTTGGATGTGGGACATACAGCGAGATGTTTGCTGCTTTTGCGTTTGGCTGTTGGGAGATTTACAGCACAAAGATATCTAGTTGATTTGAAGCAGTTCCGAGAAAGTCTAAACATAATCCCCACTTCTCCCTCCTGGCACTTTCCATGTGGGAGATATAGCAGGATGTAGATTGGTTTTGAGGACAACTCAATGGACAGTGTAGGGAGAAAAGGTCCTGGCTCCTTGAATGTCGTTTCTGGAGACACTGCGATCAATGTGGGAGATATGTCAAGATGTGTGTTTGTTTTGAGGACGGCTCTCTGGAGAGTCTTAGCAAAGAGGTCACACAGATAATCAGAGCAATTCTCAGAGACACTGAGAACAAGCTCCACAATTCCCTCCTGGCACTTTCCCTGTAGGAGATACCGCAAGACGTTTCTGTATATTGGGCACAGCGCTCTGCACGGTGTTAGCAGAGACTTTCCCGGGACAGTGAAACCCTATGTCAGAGACACTGAGAAGAAGCCCCAATGTTCCCTCCAGGCACTTTCAGTGTGGGTGCCTTCTCCACGTGGTTCCTGGTTTCACTGCGGCTCTGAAGAGAATGCTAGCAAAGAGGTAACCGGGACAGTGAAAACAGTACTCAAAGACAGGGAGAGCAAGCTCTCTCTTGGCACTTTGGATGTGGGACATACAGCGAGATGTTTGCTGCTTTTGCGTTTGGCTGTTGGGAGATTTACAGCACAAAGATATCTAGTTGATTTGAAGCAGTTCCGAGAAAGTCTAAACATAATCCCCACTTCTCCCTCCTGGCACTTTCCATGTGGGAGATATAGCAGGATGTATATTGGTTTTGAGGACAACTCAACGGACAGTGTAGGGAGAAAAGGTCCTGGCTCCTTGAATGCCGTTTCTGGAGACACTGCGATCAATGTGGGAGATATGTCAAGATGTGTGTTTGTTTTGAGGACGGCTCTCTGGAGAGTCTTAGCAAAGAGGTCACACAGATAATCAGAGCAATTCTCAGAGACACTGAGAACAAGCTCCACAATTCCCTCCTGGCACTTTCCCTGTAGGAGATACCGCAAGACGTTTCTGTATATTGGGCACAGCGCTCTGCATGGTGTTAGCAGAGACTTTCCCGGGACAGTGAAACCCTATGTCAGAGACACTGAGAAGAAGCCCCAATGTTCCCTCCAGGCACTTTCAGTGTGGCTGCCTTCTCCACGTGGTTCCTGGTTTCACTGCAGCTCTGAAGAGAATGTTAGCAAAGAGGTAACCGGGACAGTGAAAACAGTACTCAAAGACAGGGAGAGCAAGCTCTCTCTTGGCGCTTTGGATGTGGGACATACAGCGAGATGTTTGCTGCTTTTGCGTTTGGCTGTTGGGAGATTTACAGCACAAAGATATCTAGTTGATTTGAAGCAGTTCCGAGAAAGTCTAAACATAATCCCCACTTCTCCCTCCTGGCACTTTCCATGTGGGAGATATAGCAGGATGTAGATTGGTTTTGAGGACAACTCAATGGACAGTGTAGGGAGAAAAGGTCCTGGCTCCTTGAATGCCGTTTCTGGAGACACTGCGATCAATGTGGGAGATATGTCAAGATGTGTGTTTGTTTTGAGGACGTCTCTCTGGAGAGTCTTAGCAAAGAGGTCACACAGATAATCAGAGCAATTCTCAGAGACACTGAGAACAAGCTCCACAATTCCCTCCTGGCACTTTCCCTGTAGGAGATACCGCAAGACGTTTCTGTATATTGGGCACAGCGCTCTGCACGGTGTTAGCAGAGACTTTCCCGGGACAGTGAAACCCTATGTCAGAGACACTGAGAAGAAGCCCCAATGTTCCCTCCAGGCACTTTCAGTGTGGCTGCCTTCTCCACGTGGTTCCTGGTTTCACTGCGGCTCTGAAGAGAATGTTAGCAAAGAGGTAACCGGGACAGTGAAAACAGTACTCAAAGACAGGGAGAGCAAGCTCTCTCTTGGCACTTTGGATGTGGGACATACAGCGAGATGTTTGCTGCTTTTGCGTTTGGCTGTTGGGAGATTTACAGCACAAAGATATCTAGTTGATTTGAAGCAGTTCCGAGAAAGTCTAAACATAATCCCCACTTCTCCCTCCTGGCACTTTCCATGTGGGAGATATAGCAGGATGTAGATTGGTTTTGAGGACAACTCAATGGACAGTGTAGGGAGAAAAGGTCCTGGCTCCTTGAATGCCGTTTCTGGAGACACTGCGATCAATGTGGGAGATATGTCAAGATGTGTGTTGGTTTTGAGGACGGCTCTCTGGAGAGTCTTAGCAAAGAGGTCACACAGATAATCAGAGCAATTCTCAGAGACACTGAGAACAAGCTCCACAATTCCCTCCTGGCACTTTCCCTGTAGGAGATACCGCAAGACGTTTCTGTATATTGGGCACAGCGCTCTGCACGGTGTTAGCAGAGACTTTCCCGGGACAGTGAAACCCTATGTCAGAGACACTGAGAAGAAGCCCCAATGTTCCCTCCAGGCACTTTCAGTGTGGCTGCCTTCTCCACGTGGTTCCTGGTTTCACTGCAGCTCTGAAGAGAATGTTAGCAAAGAGGTAACCGGGACAGTGAAAACAGTACTCAAAGACAGGGAGAGCAAGCTCTCTCTTGGCACTTTGGATGTGGGACATACAGCGAGATGTTTGCTGCTTTTGCGTTTGGCTGTTGGGAGATTTACAGCACAAAGATATCTAGTTGATTTGAAGCAGTTCCGAGAAAGTCTAAACATAATCCCCACTTCTCCCTCCTGGCACTTTCCATGTGGGAGATATAGCAGGATGTAGATTGGTTTTGAGGACAACTCAATGGACAGTGTAGGGAGAAAAGGTCCTGGCTCCTTGAATGCCGTTTCTGGAGACACTGCGATCAATGTGGGAGATATGTCAAGATGTGTGTTTGTTTTGAGGACGGCTCTCTGGAGAGTCTTAGCAAAGAGGTCACACAGATAATCAGAGCAATTCTCAGAGACACTGAGAACAAGCTCCACAATTCCCTCCTGGCACTTTCCCTGTAGGAGATACCGCAAGACGTTTCTGTATATTGGGCACAGCGCTCTGCACGGTGTTAGCAGAGACTTTCCCGGGACAGTGAAACCCTATGTCAGAGACACTGAGAAGAAGCCCCAATGTTCCCTCCAGGCACTTTCAGTGTGGGTGCTTTCTCCACGTGGTTCCTGGTTTCACTGCGGCTCTGAAGAGAATGCTAGCAAAGAGGTAACCGGGACAGTGAAAACAGTACTCAAAGACAGGGAGAGCAAGCTCTCTCTTGGCACTTTGGATGTGGGACATACAGCGAGATGTTTGCTGCTTTTGCGTTTGGCTGTTGGGAGATTTACAGCACAAAGATATCTAGTTGATTTGAAGCAGTTCCGAGAAAGTCTAAACATAATCCCCACTTCTCCGTCCTGGCACTTTCCATGTGGGAGATATAGCAGGATGTATATTGGTTTTGAGGACAACTCAACGGACAGTGTAGGGAGAAAAGGTCCTGGCTCCTTGAATGCCGTTTCTGGAGACACTGCGATCAATGTGGGAGATATGTCAAGATGTGTGTTTGTTTTGAGGACGGCTCTCTGGAGAGTCTTAGCAAAGAGGTCACACAGATAATCAGAGCAATTCTCAGAGACACTGAGAACAAGCTCCGCAATTCCCTCCTGGCACTTTCCCTGTAGGAGATACCGCAAGACGTTTCTGTATATTGGGCACAGCGCTCTGCATGGTGTTAGCAGAGACTTTCCCGGGACAGTGAAACCCTATGTCAGAGACACTGAGAAGAAGCCCCAATGTTCCCTCCAGGCACTTTCAGTGTGGCTGCCTTCTCCACGTGGTTCCTGGTTTCACTGCAGCTCTGAAGAGAATGTTAGCAAAGAGGTAACCGGGACAGTGAAAACAGTACTCAAAGACAGGGAGAGCAAGCTCTCTCTTGGCGCTTTGGATGTGGGACATACAGCGAGATGTTTGCTGCTTTTGCGTTTGGCTGTTGGGAGATTTACAGCACAAAGATATCTAGTTGATTTGAAGCAGTTCCGAGAAAGTCTAAACATAATCCCCACTTCTCCCTCCTGGCACTTTCCATGTGGGAGATATAGCAGGATGTAGATTGGTTTTGAGGACAACTCAATGGACAGTGTAGGGAGAAAAGGTCCTGGCTCCTTGAATGCCGTTTCTGGAGACACTGCGATCAATGTGGGAGATATGTCAAGATGTGTGTTTGTTTTGAGGACGTCTCTCTGGAGAGTCTTAGCAAAGAGGTCACACAGATAATCAGAGCAATTCTCAGAGACACTGAGAACAAGCTCCACAATTCCCTCCTGGCACTTTCCCTGTAGGAGATACCGCAAGACGTTTCTGTATATTGGGCACAGCGCTCTGCACGGTGTTAGCAGAGACTTTCCCGGGACAGTGAAACCCTATGTCAGAGACACTGAGAAGAAGCCCCAATGTTCCCTCCAGGCACTTTCAGTGTGGGTGCCTTCTCCACGTGGTTCCTGGTTTCACTGCGGCTCTGAAGAGAATGCTAGCAAAGAGGTAACCGGGACAGTGAAAACAGTACTCAAAGACAGGGAGAGCAAGCTCTCTCTTGGCACTTTGGATGTGGGACATACAGCGAGATGTTTGCTGCTTTTGCGTTTGGCTGTTGGGAGATTTACAGCACAAAGATATCTAGTTGATTTGAAGCAGTTCCGAGAAAGTCTAAACATAATCCCCACTTCTCCCTCCTGGCACTTTCCATGTGGGAGATATAGCAGGATGTATATTGGTTTTGAGGACAACTCAACGGACAGTGTAGGGAGAAAAGGTCCTGGCTCCTTGAATGCCGTTTCTGGAGACACTGCGATCAATGTGGGAGATATGTCAAGATGTGTGTTTGTTTTGAGGACGGCTCTCTGGAGAGTCTTAGCAAAGAGGTCACACAGATAATCAGAGCAATTCTCAGAGACACTGAGAACAAGCTCCGCAATTCCCTCCTGGCACTTTCCCTGTAGGAGATACCGCAAGACGTTTCTGTATATTGGGCACAGCGCTCTGCATGGTGTTAGCAGAGACTTTCCCGGGACAGTGAAACCCTATGTCAGAGACACTGAGAAGAAGCCCCAATGTTCCCTCCAGGCACTTTCAGTGTGGCTGCCTTCTCCACGTGGTTCCTGGTTTCACTGCAGCTCTGAAGAGAATGTTAGCAAAGAGGTAACCGGGACAGTGAAAACAGTACTCAAAGACAGGGAGAGCAAGCTCTCTCTTGGCGCTTTGGATGTGGGACATACAGCGAGATGTTTGCTGCTTTTGCGTTTGGCTGTTGGGAGATTTACAGCACAAAGATATCTAGTTGATTTGAAGCAGTTCCGAGAAAGTCTAAACATAATCCCCACTTCTCCCTCCTGGCACTTTCCATGTGGGAGATATAGCAGGATGTAGATTGGTTTTGAGGACAACTCAATGGACAGTGTAGGGAGAAAAGGTCCTGGCTCCTTGAATGCCGTTTCTGGAGACACTGCGATCAATGTGGGAGATATGTCAAGATGTGTGTTTGTTTTGAGGACGGCTCTCTGGAGAGTCTTAGCAAAGAGGTCACACAGATAATCAGAGCAATTCTCAGAGACACTGAGAACAAGCTCCACAATTCCCTCCTGGCACTTTCCCTGTAGGAGATACCGCAAGACGTTTCTGTATATTGGGCACAGCGCTCTGCACGGTGTTAGCAGAGACTTTCCCGGGACAGTGAAACCCTATGTCAGAGACACTGAGAAGAAGCCCCAATGTTCCCTCCAGGCACTTTCAGTGTGGGTGCCTTCTCCACGTGGTTCCTGGTTTCACTGCGGCTCTGAAGAGAATGCTAGCAAAGAGGTAACCGGGACAGTGAAAACAGTACTCAAAGACAGGGAGAGCAAGCTCTCTCTTGGCACTTTGGATGTGGGACATACAGCGAGATGTTTGCTGCTTTTGCGTTTGGCTGTTGGGAGATTTACAGCACAAAGATATCTAGTTGATTTGAAGCAGTTCCGAGAAAGTCTAAACATAATCCCCACTTCTCCCTCCTGGCACTTTCCATGTGGGAGATATAGCAGGATGTATATTGGTTTTGAGGACAACTCAACGGACAGTGTAGGGAGAAAAGGTCCTGGCTCCTTGAATGCCGTTTCTGGAGACACTGCGATCAATGTGGGAGATATGTCAAGATGTGTGTTTGTTTTGAGGACGGCTCTCTGGAGAGTCTTAGCAAAGAGGTCACACAGATAATCAGAGCAATTCTCAGAGACACTGAGAACAAGCTCCACAATTCCCTCCTGGCACTTTCCCTGTAGGAGATACTGCAAGACGTTTCTGTATATTGGGCACAGCGCTCTGCATGGTGTTAGCAGAGACTTTCCCGGGACAGTGAAACCCTATGTCAGAGACACTGAGAAGAAGCCCCAATGTTCCCTCCAGGCACTTTCAGTGTGGCTGCCTTCTCCACGTGGTTCCTGGTTTCACTGCAGCTCTGAAGAGAATGTTAGCAAAGAGGTAACCGGGACAGTGAAAACAGTACTCAAAGACAGGGAGAGCAAGCTCTCTCTTGGCGCTTTGGATGTGGGACATACAGCGAGATGTTTGCTGCTTTTGCGTTTGGCTGTTGGGAGATTTACAGCACAAAGATATCTAGTTGATTTGAAGCAGTTCCGAGAAAGTCTAAACATAATCCCCACTTCTCCCTCCTGGCACTTTCCATGTGGGAGATATAGCAGGATGTAGATTGGTTTTGAGGACAACTCAATGGACAGTGTAGGGAGAAAAGGTCCTGGCTCCTTGAATGCCGTTTCTGGAGACACTGCGATCAATGTGGGAGATATGTCAAGATGTGTGTTTGTTTTGAGGACGTCTCTCTGGAGAGTCTTAGCAAAGAGGTCACACAGATAATCAGAGCAATTCTCAGAGACACTGAGAACAAGCTCCACAATTCCCTCCTGGCACTTTCCCTGTAGGAGATACCGCAAGACGTTTCTGTATATTGGGCACAGCGCTCTGCACGGTGTTAGCAGAGACTTTCCCGGGACAGTGAAACCCTATGTCAGAGACACTGAGAAGAAGCCCCAATGTTCCCTCCAGGCACTTTCAGTGTGGGTGCCTTCTCCACGTGGTTCCTGGTTTCACTGCGGCTCTGAAGAGAATGCTAGCAAAGAGGTAACCGGGACAGTGAAAACAGTACTCAAAGACAGGGAGAGCAAGCTCTCTCTTGGCACTTTGGATGTGGGACATACAGCGAGATGTTTGCTGCTTTTGCGTTTGGCTGTTGGGAGATTTACAGCACAAAGATATCTAGTTGATTTGAAGCAGTTCCGAGAAAGTCTAAACATAATCCCCACTTCTCCCTCCTGGCACTTTCCATGTGGGAGATATAGCAGGATGTATATTGGTTTTGAGGACAACTCAACGGACAGTGTAGGGAGAAAAGGTCCTGGCTCCTTGAATGCCGTTTCTGGAGACACTGCGATCAATGTGGGAGATATGTCAAGATGTGTGTTTGTTTTGAGGACGGCTCTCTGGAGAGTCTTAGCAAAGAGGTCACACAGATAATCAGAGCAATTCTCAGAGACACTGAGAACAAGCTCCGCAATTCCCTCCTGGCACTTTCCCTGTAGGAGATACCGCAAGACGTTTCTGTATATTGGGCACAGCGCTCTGCATGGTGTTAGCAGAGACTTTCCCGGGACAGTGAAACCCTATGTCAGAGACACTGAGAAGAAGCCCCAATGTTCCCTCCAGGCACTTTCAGTGTGGCTGCCTTCTCCACGTGGTTCCTGGTTTCACTGCAGCTCTGAAGAGAATGTTAGCAAAGAGGTAACCGGGACAGTGAAAACAGTACTCAAAGACAGGGAGAGCAAGCTCTCTCTTGGCGCTTTGGATGTGGGACATACAGCGAGATGTTTGCTGCTTTTGCGTTTGGCTGTTGGGAGATTTACAGCACAAAGATATCTAGTTGATTTGAAGCAGTTCCGAGAAAGTCTAAACATAATCCCCACTTCTCCCTCCTGGCACTTTCCATGTGGGAGATATAGCAGGATGTAGATTGGTTTTGAGGACAACTCAATGGACAGTGTAGGGAGAAAAGGTCCTGGCTCCTTGAATGCCGTTTCTGGAGACACTGCGATCAATGTGGGAGATATGTCAAGATGTGTGTTTGTTTTGAGGACGTCTCTCTGGAGAGTCTTAGCAAAGAGGTCACACAGATAATCAGAGCAATTCTCAGAGACACTGAGAACAAGCTCCACAATTCCCTCCTGGCACTTTCCCTGTAGGAGATACCGCAAGACGTTTCTGTATATTGGGCACAGCGCTCTGCACGGTGTTAGCAGAGACTTTCCCGGGACAGTGAAACCCTATGTCAGAGACACTGAGAAGAAGCCCCAATGTTCCCTCCAGGCACTTTCAGTGTGGGTGCCTTCTCCACGTGGTTCCTGGTTTCACTGCGGCTCTGAAGAGAATGCTAGCAAAGAGGTAACCGGGACAGTGAAAACAGTACTCAAAGACAGGGAGAGCAAGCTCTCTCTTGGCACTTTGGATGTGGGACATACAGCGAGATGTTTGCTGCTTTTGCGTTTGGCTGTTGGGAGATTTACAGCACAAAGATATCTAGTTGATTTGAAGCAGTTCCGAGAAAGTCTAAACATAATCCCCACTTCTCCCTCCTGGCACTTTCCATGTGGGAGATATAGCAGGATGTATATTGGTTTTGAGGACAACTCAACGGACAGTGTAGGGAGAAAAGGTCCTGGCTCCTTGAATGCCGTTTCTGGAGACACTGCGATCAATGTGGGAGATATGTCAAGATGTGTGTTTGTTTTGAGGACGGCTCTCTGGAGAGTCTTAGCAAAGAGGTCACACAGATAATCAGAGCAATTCTCAGAGACACTGAGAACAAGCTCCGCAATTCCCTCCTGGCACTTTCCCTGTAGGAGATACCGCAAGACGTTTCTGTATATTGGGCACAGCGCTCTGCATGGTGTTAGCAGAGACTTTCCCGGGACAGTGAAACCCTATGTCAGAGACACTGAGAAGAAGCCCCAATGTTCCCTCCAGGCACTTTCAGTGTGGCTGCCTTCTCCACGTGGTTCCTGGTTTCACTGCAGCTCTGAAGAGAATGCTAGCAAAGAGGTAACCGGGACAGTGAAAACAGTACTCAAAGACAGGGAGAGCAAGCTCTCTCTTGGCGCTTTGGATGTGGGACATACAGCGAGATGTTTGCTGCTTTTGCGTTTGGCTGTTGGGAGATTTACAGCACAAAGATATCTAGTTGATTTGAAGCAGTTCCGAGAAAGTCTAAACATAATCCCCACTTCTCCCTCCTGGCACTTTCCATGTGGGAGATATAGCAGGATGTAGATTGGTTTTGAGGACAACTCAATGGACAGTGTAGGGAGAAAACCTCCTGGCTCCTTGAATGCCGTTTCTGGAGACACTGCGATCAATGTGGGAGATATGTCAAGATGTGTGTTTGTTTTGAGGACGGCTCTCTGGAGAGTCTTAGCAAAGAGGTCACACAGATAATCAGAGCAATTCTCAGAGACACTGAGAACAAGCTCCGCAATTCCCTCCTGGCACTTTCCCTGTAGGAGATACCGCAAGACGTTTCTGTATATTGGGCACAGCGCTCTGCACGGTGTTAGCAGAGACTTTCCCGGGACAGTGAAACCCTATGTCAGAGACACTGAGAAGAAGCCCCAATGTTCCCTCCAGGCACTTTCAGTGTGGGTGCTTTCTCCACGTGGTTCCTGGTTTCACTGCGGCTCTGAAGAGAATGTTAGCAAAGAGGTAACCGGGACAGTGAAAACAGTACTCAAAGACAGGGAGAGCAAGCTCTCTCTTGGCACTTTGGATGTGGGACATACAGCGAGATGTTTGCTGCTTTTGCGTTTGGCTGTTGGGAGATTTACAGCACAAAGATATCTAGTTGATTTGAAGCAGTTCCGAGAAAGTCTAAACATAATCCCCACTTCTCCCTCCTGGCACTTTCCATGTGGGAGATATAGCAGGATGTATATTGGTTTTGAGGACAACTCAATGGACAGTGTAGGGAGAAAAGGTCCTGGCTCCTTGAATGCCGTTTCTGGAGACACTGCGATCAATGTGGGAGATATGTCAAGATGTGTGTTTGTTTTGAGGACGGCTCTCTGGAGCGTCTTAGCAAAGAGGTCACACAGATAATCAGAGCAATTCTCAGAGACACTGAGAACAAGCTCCACAATTCCCTCCTGACACTTTCCCTGTAGGAGATACCGCAAGACGTTTCTGTATATTGGGCACAGCGCTCTGCACGGTGTTAGCAGAGACTTTCCCGGGACAGTGAAACCCTATGTCAGAGACACTGAGAAGAAGCCCCAATGTTCCCTCCAGGCACTTTCAGTGTGGGTGCCTTCTCCACGTGGTTCCTGGTTTCACTGCGGCTCTGAAGAGAATGTTAGCAAAGAGGTAACCGGGACAGTGAAAACAGTACTCAAAGACAGGGAGAGCAAGCTCTCTCTTGGCACTTTGGATGTGGGACATACAGCGAGATGTTTGCTGCTTTTGCGTTTGGCTGTTGGGAGATTTACAGCACAAAGATATCTAGTTGATTTGAAGCAGTTCCGAGAAAGTCTAAACATAATCCCCACTTCTCCCTCCTGGCACTTTCCATGTGGGAGATATAGCAGGATGTAGATTGGTTTTGAGGACAACTCAATGGACAGTGTAGGGAGAAAAGGTCCTGGCTCCTTGAATGCCGTTTCTGGAGACACTGCGATCAATGTGGGAGATATGTCAAGATGTGTGTTTGTTTTGAGGACGGCTCTCTGGAGAGTCTTAGCAAAGAGGTCACACAGATAATCAGAGCAATTCTCAGAGACACTGAGAACAAGCTCCGCAATTCCCTCCTGGCACTTTCCCTGTAGGAGATACCGCAAGACGTTTCTGTACATTGGGCACAGCGCTCTGCACGGTGTTAGCAGAGACTTTCCCGGGACAGTGAAACCCTATGTCAGAGACACTGAGAAGAAGCCCCAATGTTCCCTCCAGGCACTTTCAGTGTGGGTGCCTTCTCCACGTGGTTCCTGGTTTCACTGCGGCTCTGAAGAGAATGTTAGCAAAGAGGTAACCGGGACAGTGAAAACAGTACTCAAAGACAGGGAGAGCAAGCTCTCTCTTGGCACTTTGGATGTGGGACATACAGCGAGATGTTTGCTGCTTTTGCGTTTGGCTGTTGGGAGATTTACAGCACAAAGATATCTAGTTGATTTGAAGCAGTTCCGAGAAAGTCTAAACATAATCCCCACTTCTCCCTCCTGGCACTTTCCATGTGGGAGATATAGCAGGATGTATATTGGTTTTGAGGACAACTCAATGGACAGTGTAGGGAGAAAAGGTCCTGGCTCCTTGAATGCCGTTTCTGGAGACACTGCGATCAATGTGGGAGATATGTCAAGATGTGTGTTTGTTTTGAGGACGGCTCTCTGGAGCGTCTTAGCAAAGAGGTCACACAGATAATCAGAGCAATTCTCAGAGACACTGAGAACAAGCTCCGCAATTCCCTCCTGGCACTTTCCCTGTAGGAGATACCGCAAGACGTTTCTGTATATTGGGCACAGCGCTCTGCACGGTGTTAGCAGAGACTTTCCCGGCACAGTGAAACCCTATGTCAGAGACACTGAGAAGAAGCCCCAATGTTCCCTCCAGGCACTTTCAGTGTGGCTGCCTTCTCCACGTGGTTCCTGGTTTCACTGCAGCTCTGAAGAGAATGTTAGCAAAGAGGTAACCGGGACAGTGAAAACAGTACTCAAAGACAGGGAGAGCAAGCTCTCTCTTGGCACTTTGGATGTGGGACATACAGCGAGATGTTTGCTGCTTTTGCGTTTGGCTGTTGGGAGATTTACAGCACATAGATATCTAGTTGATTTGAAGCAGTTCCGAGAAAGTCTAAACATAATCCCCACTTCTCCCTCCTGGCACTTTCCATGTGGGAGATATAGCAGGATGTATATTGGTTTTGAGGACAACTCAATGGACAGTGTAGGGAGAAAAGGTCCTGGCTCCTTGAATGCCGTTTCTGGAGACACTGCGATCAATGTGGGAGATATGTCAAGATGTGTGTTTGTTTTGAGGACGGCTCTCTGGAGAGTCTTAGCAAAGAGGTCACACAGATAATCAGAGCAATTCTCAGAGACACTGAGAACAAGCTCCACAATTCCCTCCTGGCACTTTCCCTGTAGGAGATACCGCAAGACGTTTCTGTACATTGGGCACAGCGCTCTGCACGGTGTTAGCAGAGACTTTCCCGGGACAGTGAAACCCTATGTCAGAGACACTGAGAAGAAGCCCCAATGTTCCCTCCAGGCACTTTCAGTGTGGGTGCCTTCTCCACGTGGTTCCTGGTTTCACTGCGGCTCTGAAGAGAATGTTAGCAAAGAGGTAACCGGGACAGTGAAAACAGTACTCAAAGACAGGGAGAGCAAGCTCTCTCTTGGCACTTTGGATGTGGGACATACAGCGAGATGTTTGCTGCTTTTGCGTTTGGCTGTTGGGAGATTTACAGCACAAAGATATCTAGTTGATTTGAAGCAGTTCCGAGAAAGTCTAAACATAATCCCCACTTCTCCCTCCTGGCACTTTCCATGTGGGAGATATAGCAGGATGTAGATTGGTTTTGAGGACAACTCAATGGACAGTGTAGGGAGAAAAGGTCCTGGCTCCTTGAATGCCGTTTCTGGAGACACTGCGATCAATGTGGGAGATATGTCAAGATGTGTGTTTGTTTTGAGGACGGCTCTCTGGAGAGTCTTAGCAAAGAGGTCACACAGATAATCAGAGCAATTCTCAGAGACACTGAGAACAAGCTCCGCAATTCCCTCCTGGCACTTTCCCTGTAGGAGATACCGCAAGACGTTTCTGTATATTGGGCACAGCGCTCTGCACGGTGTTAGCAGAGACTTTCCCGGCACAGTGAAACCCTATGTCAGAGACACTGAGAAGAAGCCCCAATGTTCCCTCCAGGCACTTTCAGTGTGGCTGCCTTCTCCACGTGGTTCCTGGTTTCACTGCAGCTCTGAAGAGAATGTTAGCAAAGAGGTAACCGGGACAGTGAAAACAGTACTCAAAGACAGGGAGAGCAAGCTCTCTCTTGGCACTTTGGATGTGGGACATACAGCGAGATGTTTGCTGCTTTTGCGTTTGGCTGTTGGGAGATTTACAGCACAAAGATATCTAGTTGATTTGAAGCAGTTCCGAGAAAGTCTAAACATAATCCCCACTTCTCCCTCCTGGCACTTTCCATGTGGGAGATATAGCAGGATGTAGATTGGTTTTGAGGACAACTCAATGGACAGTGTAGGGAGAAAACCTCCTGGCTCCTTGAATGCCGTTTCTGGAGACACTGCGATCAATGTGGGAGATATGTCAAGATGTGTGTTTGTTTTGAGGACGGCTCTCTGGAGAGTCTTAGCAAAGAGGTCACACAGATAATCAGAGCAATTCTCAGAGACACTGAGAACAAGCTCCACAATTCCCTCCTGACACTTTCCCTGTAGGAGATACCGCAAGACGTTTCTGTACATTGGGCACAGCGCTCTGCACGGTGTTAGCAGAGACTTTCCCGGGACAGTGAAACCCTATGTCAGAGACACTGAGAAGAAGCCCCAATGTTCCCTCCAGGCACTTTCAGTGTGGCTGCCTTCTCCACGTGGTTCCTGGTTTCACTGCAGCTCTGAAGAGAATGTTAGCAAAGAGGTAACCGGGACAGTGAAAACAGTACTCAAAGACAGGGAGAGCAAGCTCTCTCTTGGCACTTTGGATGTGGGACATACAGCGAGATGTTTGCTGCTTTTGCGTTTGGCTGTTGGGAGATTTACAGCACAAAGATATCTAGTTGATTTGAAGCAGTTCCGAGAAAGTCTAAACATAATCCCCACTTCTCCCTCCTGGCACTTTCCATGTGGGAGATATAGCAGGATGTAGATTGGTTTTGAGGACAACTCAATGGACAGTGTAGGGAGAAAAGGTCCTGGCTCCTTGAATGCCGTTTCTGGAGACACTGCGATCAATGTGGGAGATATGTCAAGATGTGTGTTTGTTTTGAGGACGGCTCTCTGGAGAGTCTTAGCAAAGAGGTCACACAGATAATCAGAGCAATTCTCAGAGACACTGAGAACAAGCTCCGCAATTCCCTCCTGGCACTTTCCCTGTAGGAGATACCGCAAGACGTTTCTGTATATTGGGCACAGCGCTCTGCACGGTGTTAGCAGAGACTTTCCCGGCACAGTGAAACCCTATGTCAGAGACACTGAGAAGAAGCCCCAATGTTCCCTCCAGGCACTTTCAGTGTGGCTGCCTTCTCCACGTGGTTCCTGGTTTCACTGCGGCTCTGAAGAGAATGTTAGCAAAGAGGTAACCGGGACAGTGAAAACAGTACTCAAAGACAGGGAGAGCAAGCTCTCTCTTGGCACTTTGGATGTGGGACATACAGCGAGATGTTTGCTGCTTTTGCGTTTGGCTGTTGGGAGATTTACAGCACAAAGATATCTAGTTGATTTGAAGCAGTTCCGAGAAAGTCTAAACATAATCCCCACTTCTCCCTCCTGGCACTTTCCATGTGGGAGATATAGCAGGATGTAGATTGGTTTTGAGGACAACTCAATGGACAGTGTAGGGAGAAAAGGTCCTGGCTCCTTGAATGCCGTTTCTGGAGACACTGCGATCAATGTGGGAGATATGTCAAGATGTGTGTTGGTTTTGAGGACGGCTCTCTGGAGAGTCTTAGCAAAGAGGTCACACAGATAATCAGAGCAATTCTCAGAGACACTGAGAACAAGCTCCACAATTCCCTCCTGGCACTTTCCCTGTAGGAGATACCGCAAGACGTTTCTGTATATTGGGCACAGCGCTCTGCACGGTGTTAGCAGAGACTTTCCCGGGACAGTGAAACCCTATGTCAGAGACACTGAGAAGAAGCCCCAATGTTCCCTCCAGGCACTTTCAGTGTGGCTGCCTTCTCCACGTGGTTCCTGGTTTCACTGCAGCTCTGAAGAGAATGTTAGCAAAGAGGTAACCGGGACAGTGAAAACAGTACTCAAAGACAGGGAGAGCAAGCTCTCTCTTGGCACTTTGGATGTGGGACATACAGCGAGATGTTTGCTGCTTTTGCGTTTGGCTGTTGGGAGATTTACAGCACAAAGATATCTAGTTGATTTGAAGCAGTTCCGAGAAAGTCTAAACATAATCCCCACTTCTCCCTCCTGGCACTTTCCATGTGGGAGATATAGCAGGATGTATATTGGTTTTGAGGACAACTCAACGGACAGTGTAGGGAGAAAAGGTCCTGGCTCCTTGAATGCCGTTTCTGGAGACACTGCGATCAATGTGGGAGATATGTCAAGATGTGTGTTTGTTTTGAGGACGGCTCTCTGGAGAGTCTTAGCAAAGAGGTCACACAGATAATCAGAGCAATTCTCAGAGACACTGAGAACAAGCTCCGCAATTCCCTCCTGGCACTTTCCCTGTAGGAGATACCGCAAGACGTTTCTGTATATTGGGCACAGCGCTCTGCATGGTGTTAGCAGAGACTTTCCCGGGACAGTGAAACCCTATGTCAGAGACACTGAGAAGAAGCCCCAATGTTCCCTCCAGGCACTTTCAGTGTGGCTGCCTTCTCCACGTGGTTCCTGGTTTCACTGCAGCTCTGAAGAGAATGTTAGCAAAGAGGTAACCGGGACAGTGAAAACAGTACTCAAAGACAGGGAGAGCAAGCTCTCTCTTGGCACTTTGGATGTGGGACATACAGCGAGATGTTTGCTGCTTTTGCGTTTGGCTGTTGGGAGATTTACAGCACAAAGATATCTAGTTGATTTGAAGCAGTTCCGAGAAAGTCTAAACATAATCCCCACTTCTCCCTCCTGGCACTTTCCATGTGGGAGATATAGCAGGATGTAGATTGGTTTTGAGGACAACTCAATGGACAGTGTAGGGAGAAAACCTCCTGGCTCCTTGAATGCCGTTTCTGGAGACACTGCGATCAATGTGGGAGATATGTCAAGATGTGTGTTTGTTTTGAGGACGGCTCTCTGGAGAGTCTTAGCAAAGAGGTCACACAGATAATCAGAGCAATTCTCAGAGACACTGAGAACAAGCTCCACAATTCCCTCCTGACACTTTCCCTGTAGGAGATACCGCAAGACGTTTCTGTACATTGGGCACAGCGCTCTGCACGGTGTTAGCAGAGACTTTCCCGGGACAGTGAAACCCTATGTCAGAGACACTGAGAAGAAGCCCCAATGTTCCCTCCAGGCACTTTCAGTGTGGCTGCCTTCTCCACGTGGTTCCTGGTTTCACTGCAGCTCTGAAGAGAATGTTAGCAAAGAGGTAACCGGGACAGTGAAAACAGTACTCAAAGACAGGGAGAGCAAGCTCTCTCTTGGCACTTTGGATGTGGGACATACAGCGAGATGTTTGCTGCTTTTGCGTTTGGCTGTTGGGAGATTTACAGCACAAAGATATCTAGTTGATTTGAAGCAGTTCCGAGAAAGTCTAAACATAATCCCCACTTCTCCCTCCTGGCACTTTCCATGTGGGAGATATAGCAGGATGTAGATTGGTTTTGAGGACAACTCAATGGACAGTGTAGGGAGAAAAGGTCCTGGCTCCTTGAATGCCGTTTCTGGAGACACTGCGATCAATGTGGGAGATATGTCAAGATGTGTGTTTGTTTTGAGGACGGCTCTCTGGAGAGTCTTAGCAAAGAGGTCACACAGATAATCAGAGCAATTCTCAGAGACACTGAGAACAAGCTCCGCAATTCCCTCCTGGCACTTTCCCTGTAGGAGATACCGCAAGACGTTTCTGTATATTGGGCACAGCGCTCTGCACGGTGTTAGCAGAGACTTTCCCGGGACAGTGAAACCCTATGTCAGAGACACTGAGAAGAAGCCCCAATGTTCCCTCCAGGCACTTTCAGTGTGGGTGCCTTCTCCACGTGGTTCCTGGTTTCACTGCGGCTCTGAAGAGAATGTTAGCAAAGAGGTAACCGGGACAGTGAAAACAGTACTCAAAGACAGGGAGAGCAAGCTCTCTCTTGGCACTTTGGATGTGGGACATACAGCGAGATGTTTGCTGCTTTTGCGTTTGGCTGTTGGGAGATTTACAGCACAAAGATATCTAGTTGATTTGAAGCAGTTCCGAGAAAGTCTAAACATAATCCCCACTTCTCCCTCCTGGCACTTTCCATGTGGGAGATATAGCAGGATGTAGATTGGTTTTGAGGACAACTCAATGGACAGTGTAGGGAGAAAAGGTCCTGGCTCCTTGAATGCCGTTTCTGGAGACACTGCGATCAATGTGGGAGATATGTCAAGATGTGTGTTGGTTTTGAGGACGGCTCTCTGGAGAGTCTTAGCAAAGAGGTCACACAGATAATCAGAGCAATTCTCAGAGACACTGAGAACAAGCTCCACAATTCCCTCCTGGCACTTTCCCTGTAGGAGATACCGCAAGACGTTTCTGTATATTGGGCACAGCGCTCTGCACGGTGTTAGCAGAGACTTTCCCGGGACAGTGAAACCCTATGTCAGAGACACTGAGAAGAAGCCCCAATGTTCCCTCCAGGCACTTTCAGTGTGGCTGCCTTCTCCACGTGGTTCCTGGTTTCACTGCAGCTCTGAAGAGAATGTTAGCAAAGAGGTAACCGGGACAGTGAAAACAGTACTCAAAGACAGGGAGAGCAAGCTCTCTCTTGGCACTTTGGATGTGGGACATACAGCGAGATGTTTGCTGCTTTTGCGTTTGGCTGTTGGGAGATTTACAGCACAAAGATATCTAGTTGATTTGAAGCAGTTCCGAGAAAGTCTAAACATAATCCCCACTTCTCCCTCCTGGCACTTTCCATGTGGGAGCTATAGCAGGATGTATATTGGTTTTGAGGACAACTCAACGGACAGTGTAGGGAGAAAAGGTCCTGGCTCCTTGAATGCCGTTTCTGGAGACACTGCGATCAATGTGGGAGATATGTCAAGATGTGTGTTTGTTTTGAGGACGGCTCTCTGGAGAGTCTTAGCAAAGAGGTCACACAGATAATCAGAGCAATTCTCAGAGACACTGAGAACAAGCTCCGCAATTCCCTCCTGGCACTTTCCCTGTAGGAGATACCGCAAGACGTTTCTGTATATTGGGCACAGCGCTCTGCACGGTGTTAGCAGAGACTTTCCCGGGACAGTGAAACCCTATGTCAGAGACACTGAGAAGAAGCCCCAATGTTCCCTCCAGGCACTTTCAGTGTGGCTGCCTTCTCCACGTGGTTCCTGGTTTCACTGCAGCTCTGAAGAGAATGTTAGCAAAGAGGTAACCGGGACAGTGAAAACAGTACTCAAAGACAGGGAGAGCAAGCTCTCTCTTGGCGCTTTGGATGTGGGACATACAGCGAGATGTTTGCTGCTTTTGCGTTTGGCTGTTGGGAGATTTACAGCACAAAGATATCTAGTTGATTTGAAGCAGTTCCGAGAAAGTCTAAACATAATCCCCACTTCTCCCTCCTGGCACTTTCCATGTGGGAGATATAGCAGGATGTAGATTGGTTTTGAGGACAACTCAATGGACAGTGTAGGGAGAAAAGGTCCTGGCTCCTTGAATGCCGTTTCTGGAGACACTGCGATCAATGTGGGAGATATGTCAAGATGTGTGTTTGTTTTGAGGACGTCTCTCTGGAGAGTCTTAGCAAAGAGGTCACACAGATAATCAGAGCAATTCTCAGAGACACTGAGAACAAGCTCCACAATTCCCTCCTGGCACTTTCCCTGTAGGAGATACCGCAAGACGTTTCTGTATATTGGGCACAGCGCTCTGCACGGTGTTAGCAGAGACTTTCCCGGGACAGTGAAACCCTATGTCAGAGACACTGAGAAGAAGCCCCAATGTTCCCTCCAGGCACTTTCAGTGTGGGTGCCTTCTCCACGTGGTTCCTGGTTTCACTGCGGCTCTGAAGAGAATGCTAGCAAAGAGGTAACCGGGACAGTGAAAACAGTACTCAAAGACAGGGAGAGCAAGCTCTCTCTTGGCACTTTGGATGTGGGACATACAGCGAGATGTTTGCTGCTTTTGCGTTTGGCTGTTGGGAGATTTACAGCACAAAGATATCTAGTTGATTTGAAGCAGTTCCGAGAAAGTCTAAACATAATCCCCACTTCTCCCTCCTGGCACTTTCCATGTGGGAGATATAGCAGGATGTCTATTGGTTTTGAGGACAACTCAACGGACAGTGTAGGGAGAAAAGGTCCTGGCTCCTTGAATGCCGTTTCTGGAGACACTGCGATCAATGTGGGAGATATGTCAAGATGTGTGTTTGTTTTGAGGACGGCTCTCTGGAGAGTCTTAGCAAAGAGGTCACACAGATAATCAGAGCAATTCTCAGAGACACTGAGAACAAGCTCCGCAATTCCCTCCTGGCACTTTCCCTGTAGGAGATACCGCAAGACGTTTCTGTATATTGGGCACAGCGCTCTGCACGGTGTTAGCAGAGACTTTCCCGGGACAGTGAAACCCTATGTCAGAGACACTGAGAAGAAGCCCCAATGTTCCCTCCAGGCACTTTCAGTGTGGCTGCCTTCTCCACGTGGTTCCTGGTTTCACTGCAGCTCTGAAGAGAATGCTAGCAAAGAGGTAACCGGGACAGTGAAAACAGTACTCAAAGACAGGGAGAGCAAGCTCTCTCTTGGCGCTTTGGATGTGGGACATACAGCGAGATGTTTGCTGCTTTTGCGTTTGGCTGTTGGGAGATTTACAGCACAAAGATATCTAGTTGATTTGAAGCAGTTCCGAGAAAGTCTAAACATAATCCCCACTTCTCCCTCCTGGCACTTTCCATGTGGGAGATATAGCAGGATGTATATTGGCTTTGAGGACAACTCAATGGACAGTGTAGGGAGAAAACCTCCTGGCTCCTTGAATGCCGTTTCTGGAGACACTGCGATCAATGTGGGAGATATGTCAAGATGTGTGTTTGTTTTGAGGACGGCTCTCTGGAGAGTCTTAGCAAAGAGGTCACACAGATAATCAGAGCAATTCTCAGAGACACTGAGAACAAGCTCCGCAATTCCCTCCTGGCACTTTCCCTGTAGGAGATACCGCAAGACGTTTCTGTATATTGGGCACAGCGCTCTGCACGGTGTTAGCAGAGACTTTCCCGGCACAGTGAAACCCTATGTCAGAGACACTGAGAAGAAGCCCCAATGTTCCCTCCAGGCACTTTCAGTGTGGGTGCTTTCTCCACGTGGTTCCTGGTTTCACTGCGGCTCTGAAGAGAATGTTAGCAAAGAGGTAACCGGGACAGTGAAAACAGTACTCAAAGACAGGGAGAGCAAGCTCTCTCTTGGCACTTTGGATGTGGGACATACAGCGAGATGTTTGCTGCTTTTGCGTTTGGCTGTTGGGAGATTTACAGCACAAAGATATCTAGTTGATTTGAAGCAGTTCCGAGAAAGTCTAAACATAATCCCCACTTCTCCCTCCTGGCACTTTCCATGTGGGAGATATAGCAGGATGTATATTGGTTTTGAGGACAACTCAACGGACAGTGTAGGGAGAAAAGGTCCTGGCTCCTTGAATGCCGTTTCTGGAGACACTGCGATCAATGTGGGAGATATGTCAAGATGTGTGTTTGTTTTGAGGACGGCTCTCTGGAGAGTCTTAGCAAAGAGGTCACACAGATAATCAGAGCAATTCTCAGAGACACTGAGAACAAGCTCCGCAATTCCCTCCTGGCACTTTCCCTGTAGGAGATACCGCAAGACGTTTCTGTATATTGGGCACAGCGCTCTGCATGGTGTTAGCAGAGACTTTCCCGGCACAGTGAAACCCTATGTCAGAGACACTGAGAAGAAGCCCCAATGTTCCCTCCAGGCACTTTCAGTGTGGCTGCCTTCTCCACGTGGTTCCTGGTTTCACTGCAGCTCTGAAGAGAATGTTAGCAAAGAGGTAACCGGGACAGTGAAAACAGTACTCAAAGACAGGGAGAGCAAGCTCTCTCTTGGCGCTTTGGATGTGGGACATACAGCGAGATGTTTGCTGCTTTTGCGTTTGGCTGTTGGGAGATTTACAGCACAAAGATATCTAGTTGATTTGAAGCAGTTCCGAGAAAGTCTAAACATAATCCCCACTTCTCCCTCCTGGCACTTTCCATGTGGGAGATATAGCAGGATGTAGATTGGTTTTGAGGACAACTCAACGGACAGTGTAGGGAGAAAACCTCCTGGCTCCTTGAATGCCGTTTCTGGAGACACTGCGATCAATGTGGGAGATATGTCAAGATGTGTGTTTGTTTTGAGGACAGCTCTCTGGAGAGTCTTAGCAAAGAGGTCACACAGATAATCAGAGCAATTCTCAGAGACACTGAGAACAAGCTCCGCAATTCCCTCCTGGCACTTTCCCTGTAGGAGATACCGCAAGACGTTTCTGTATATTGGGCACAGCGCTCTGCACGGTGTTAGCAGAGACTTCCCCGGCACAGTGAAACCCTATGTCAGAGACACTGAGAAGAAGCCCCAATGTTCCCTCCAGGCACTTTCAGTGTGGCTGCCTTCTCCACGTGGTTCCTGGTTTCACTGCAGCTCTGAAGAGAATGTTAGCAAAGAGGTAACCGGGACAGTGAAAACAGTACTCAAAGACAGGGAGAGCAAGCTCTCTCTTGGCGCTTTGGATGTGGGACATACAGCGAGATGTTTGCTGCTTTTGCGTTTGGCTGTTGGGAGATTTACAGCACAAAGATATCTAGTTGATTTGAAGCAGTTCCGAGAAAGTCTAAACATAATCCCCACTTCTCCCTCCTGGCACTTTCCATGTGGGAGATATAGCAGGATGTAGATTGGTTTTGAGGACAACTCAACGGACAGTGTAGGGAGAAAACCTCCTGGCTCCTTGAATGCCGTTTCTGGAGACACTGCGATCAATGTGGGAGATATGTCAAGATGTGTGTTTGTTTTGAGGACGGCTCTCTGGAGAGTCTTAGCAAAGAGGTCACACAGATAATCAGAGCAATTCTCAGAGACACTGAGAACAAGCTCCGCAATTCCCTCCTGGCACTTTCCCTGTAGGAGATACCGCAAGACGTTTCTGTATATTGGGCACAGCGCTCTGCACGGTGTTAGCAGAGACTTTCCCGGGACAGTGAAACCCTATGTCAGAGACACTGAGAAGAAGCCCCAATGTTCCCTCCAGGCACTTTCAGTGTGGGTGCTTTCTCCACGTGGTTCCTGGTTTCACTGCAGCTCAGAAGAGAATGTTAGCAAAGAGGTAACCGGGACAGTGAAAACAGTACTCAAAGACAGGGAGAGCAAGCTCTCTCTTGGCACTTTGGATGTGGGACATACAGCGAGATGTTTGCTGCTTTTGCGTTTGGCTGTTGGGAGATTTACAGCACAAAGATATCTAGTTGATTTGAAGCAGTTCCGAGAAAGTCTAAACATAATCCCCACTTCTCCCTCCTGGCACTTTCCATGTGGGAGATATAGCAGGATGTAGATTGGTTTTGAGGACAACTCAATGGACAGTGTAGGGAGAAAAGGTCCTGGCTCCTTGAATGCCGTTTCTGGAGACACTGCGATCAATGTGGGAGATATGTCAAGATGTGTGTTTGTTTTGAGGACGGCTCTCTGGAGAGTCTTAGCAAAGAGGTCACACAGATAATCAGAGCAATTCTCAGAGACACTGAGAACAAGCTCCACAATTCCCTCCTGGCACTTTCCCTGTAGGAGATACCGCAAGACGTTTCTGTACATTGGGCACAGCGCTCTGCACGGTGTTAGCAGAGACTTTCCCGGGACAGTGAAACCCTATGTCAGAGACACTGAGAAGAAGCCCCAATGTTCCCTCCAGGCACTTTCAGTGTGGGTGCCTTCTCCACGTGGTTCCTGGTTTCACTGCGGCTCTGAAGAGAATGTTAGCAAAGAGGTAACCGGGACAGTGAAAACAGTACTCAAAGACAGGGAGAGCAAGCTCTCTCTTGGCACTTTGGATGTGGGACATACAGCGAGATGTTTGCTGCTTTTGCGTTTGGCTGTTGGGAGATTTACAGCACAAAGATATCTAGTTGATTTGAAGCAGTTCCGAGAAAGTCTAAACATAATCCCCACTTCTCCCTCCTGGCACTTTCCATGTGGGAGATATAGCAGGATGTATATTGGTTTTGAGGACAACTCAATGGACAGTGTAGGGAGAAAACCTCCTGGCTCCTTGAATGCCGTTTCTGGAGACACTGCGATCAATGTGGGAGATATGTCAAGATGTGTGTTTGTTTTGAGGACGGCTCTCTGGAGAGTCTTAGCAAAGAGGTCACACAGATAATCAGAGCAATTCTCAGAGACACTGAGAACAAGCTCCGCAATTCCCTCCTGGCACTTTCCCTGTAGGAGATACCGCAAGACGTTTCTGTATATTGGGCACAGCGCTCTGCACGGTGTTAGCAGAGACTTTCCCGGGACAGTGAAACCCTATGTCAGAGACACTGAGAAGAAGCCCCAATGTTCCCTCCAGGCACTTTCAGTGTGGGTGCCTTCTCCACGTGGTTCCTGGTTTCACTGCAGCTCTGAAGAGAATGTTAGCAAAGAGGTAACCGGGACAGTGAAAACAGTACTCAAAGACAGGGAGAGCAAGCTCTCTCTTGGCACTATGGATGTGGGACATACAGCGAGATGTTTGCTGCTTTTGCGTTTGGCTGTTGGGAGATTTACAGCACAAAGATATCTAGTTGATTTGAAGCAGTTCCGAGAAAGTCTAAACATAATCCCCACTTCTCCCTCCTGGCACTTTCCATGTGGGAGCTATAGCAGGATGTAGATTGGTTTTGAGGACAACTCAATGGACAGTGTAGGGAGAAAAGGTCCTGGCTCCTTGAATGCCGTTTCTGGAGACACTGCGATCAATGTGGGAGATATGTCAAGATGTGTGTTTGTTTTGAGGACGGCTCTCTGGAGAGTCTTAGCAAAGAGGTCACACAGATAATCAGAGCAATTCTCAGAGACACTGAGAACAAGCTCTGCAATTCCCTCCTGGCACTTTCCCTGTAGGAGATACCGCAAGACGTTTCTGTATATTGGGCACAGCGCTCTGCACGGTGTTAGCAGAGACTTTCCCGGGACAGTGAAACCCTATGTCAGAGACACTGAGAAGAAGCCCCAATGTTCCCTCCAGGCACTTTCAGTGTGGGTGCTTTCTCCACGTGGTTCCTGGTTTCACTGCGGCTCTGAAGAGAATGTTAGCAAAGAGGTAACCGGGACAGTGAAAACAGTACTCAAAGACAGGGAGAGCAAGCTCTCTCTTGGCACTTTGGATGTGGGACATACAGCGAGATGTTTGCTGCTTTTGCGTTTGGCTGTTGGGAGATTTACAGCACAAAGATATCTAGTTGATTTGAAGCAGTTCCGAGAAAGTCTAAACATAATCCCCACTTCTCCCTCCTGGCACTTTCCATGTGGGAGATATAGCAGGATGTATATTGGTTTTGAGGACAACTCAATGGACAGTGTAGGGAGAAAAGGTCCTGGCTCCTTGAATGCCGTTTCTGGAGACACTGCGATCAATGTGGGAGATATGTCAAGATGTGTGTTTGTTTTGAGGACGGCTCTCTGGAGAGTCTTAGCAAAGAGGTCACACAGATAATCAGAGCAATTCTCAGAGACACTGAGAACAAGCTCCGCAATTCCCTCCTGGCACTTTCCCTGTAGGAGATACCGCAAGACGTTTCTGTATATTGGGCACAGCGCTCTGCACGGTGTTAGCAGAGACTTTCCCGGCACAGTGAAACCCTATGTCAGAGACACTGAGAAGAAGCCCCAATGTTCCCTCCAGGCACTTTCAGTGTGGCTGCCTTCTCCACGTGGTTCCTGGTTTCACTGCAGCTCTGAAGAGAATGTTAGCAAAGAGGTAACCGGGACAGTGAAAACAGTACTCAAAGACAGGGAGAGCAAGCTCTCTCTTGGCACTTTGGATGTGGGACATACAGCGAGATGTTTGCTGCTTTTGCGTTTGGCTGTTGGGAGATTTACAGCACAAAGATATCTAGTTGATTTGAAGCAGTTCCGAGAAAGTCTAAACATAATCCCCACTTCTCCCTCCTGGCACTTTCCATGTGGGAGATATAGCAGGATGTATATTGGTTTTGAGGACAACTCAATGGACAGTGTAGGGAGAAAAGGTCCTGGCTCCTTGAATGCCGTTTCTGGAGACACTGCGATCAATGTGGGAGATATGTCAAGATGTGTGTTTGTTTTGAGGACGGCTCTCTGGAGAGTCTTAGCAAAGAGGTCACACAGATAATCAGAGCAATTCTCAGAGACACTGAGAACAAGCTCCGCAATTCCCTCCTGGCACTTTCCCTGTAGGAGATACCGCAAGACGTTTCTGTATATTGGGCACAGCGCTCTGCACGGTGTTAGCAGAGACTTTCCCGGCACAGTGAAACCCTATGTCAGAGACACTGAGAAGAAGCCCCAATGTTCCCTCCAGGCACTTTCAGTGTGGGTGCCTTCTCCACGTGGTTCCTGGTTTCACTGCAGCTCTGAAGAGAATGTTAGCAAAGAGGTAACCGGGACAGTGAAAACAGTACTCAAAGACAGGGAGAGCAAGCTCTCTCTTGGCACTTTCGATGTGGGACATACAGCGAGATGTTTGCTGCTTTTGCGTTTGGCTGTTGGGAGATTTACAGCACAAAGATATCTAGTTGATTTGAAGCAGTTCCGAGAAAGTCTAAACATAATCCCCACTTCTCCCTCCTGGCACTTTCCATGTGGGAGATATAGCAGGATGTATATTGGTTTTGAGGACAACTCAACGGACAGTGTAGGGAGAAAAGGTCCTGGCTCCTTGAATGCCGTTTCTGGAGACACTGCGATCAATGTGGGAGATATGTCAAGATGTGTGTTTGTTTTGAGGACGGCTCTCTGGAGAGTCTTAGCAAAGAGGTCACACAGATAATCAGAGCAATTCTCAGAGACACTGAGAACAAGCTCCGCAATTCCCTCCTGGCACTTTCCCTGTAGGAGATACCGCAAGACGTTTCTGTATATTGGGCACAGCGCTCTGCACGGTGTTAGCAGAGACTTTCCCGGCACAGTGAAACCCTATGTCAGAGACACTGAGAAGAAGCCCCAATGTTCCCTCCAGGCACTTTCAGTGTGGGTGCCTTCTCCACGTGGTTCCTGGTTTCACTGCAGCTCTGAAGAGAATGTTAGCAAAGAGGTAACCGGGACAGTGAAAACAGTACTCAAAGACAGGGAGAGCAAGCTCTCTCTTGGCACTTTGGATGTGGGACATACAGCGAGATGTTTGCTGCTTTTGCGTTTGGCTGTTGGGAGATTTACAGCACAAAGATATCTAGTTGATTTGAAGCAGTTCCGAGAAAGTCTAAACATAATCCCCACTTCTCCCTCCTGGCACTTTCCATGTGGGAGATATAGCAGGATGTAGATTGGTTTTGAGGACAACTCAATGGACAGTGTAGGGAGAAAACCTCCTGGCTCCTTGAATGCCGTTTCTGGAGACACTGCGATCAATGTGGGAGATATGTCAAGATGTGTGTTTGTTTTGAGGACGGCTCTCTGGAGAGTCTTAGCAAAGAGGTCACACAGATAATCAGAGCAATTCTCAGAGACACTGAGAACAAGCTCCGCAATTCCCTCCTGGCACTTTCCCTGTAGGAGATACCGCAAGACGTTTCTGTATATTGGGCACAGCGCTCTGCACGGTGTTAGCAGAGACTTTCCCGGGACAGTGAAACCCTATGTCAGAGACACTGAGAAGAAGCCCCAATGTTCCCTCCAGGCACTTTCAGTGTGGCTGCCTTCTCCACGTGGTTCCTGGTTTCACTGCAGCTCTGAAGAGAATGTTAGCAAAGAGGTAACCGGGACAGTGAAAACAGTACTCAAAGACAGGGAGAGCAAGCTCTCTCTTGGCACTTTGGATGTGGGACATACAGCGAGATGTTTGCTGCTTTTGCGTTTGGCTGTTGGGAGATTTACAGCACAAAGATATCTAGTTGATTTGAAGCAGTTCCGAGAAAGTCTAAACATAATCCCCACTTCTCCCTCCTGGCACTTTCCATGTGGGAGATATAGCAGGATGTATATTGGTTTTGAGGACAACTCAATGGACAGTGTAGGGAGAAAAGGTCCTGGCTCCTTGAATGCCGTTTCTGGAGACACTGCGATCAATGTGGGAGATATGTCAAGATGTGTGTTTGTTTTGAGGACGGCTCTCTGGAGAGTCTTAGCAAAGAGGTCACACAGATAATCAGAGCAATTCTCAGAGACACTGAGAACAAGCTCCGCAATTCCCTCCTGGCACTTTCCCTGTAGGAGATACCGCAAGACGTTTCTGTATATTGGGCACAGCGCTCTGCACGGTGTTAGCAGAGACTTTCCCGGCACAGTGAAACCCTATGTCAGAGACACTGAGAAGAAGCCCCAATGTTCCCTCCAGGCACTTTCAGTGTGGGTGCCTTCTCCACGTGGTTCCTGGTTTCACTGCAGCTCTGAAGAGAATGTTAGCAAAGAGGTAACCGGGACAGTGAAAACAGTACTCAAAGACAGGGAGAGCAAGCTCTCTCTTGGCACTTTCGATGTGGGACATACAGCGAGATGTTTGCTGCTTTTGCGTTTGGCTGTTGGGAGATTTACAGCACAAAGATATCTAGTTGATTTGAAGCAGTTCCGAGAAAGTCTAAACATAATCCCCACTTCTCCCTCCTGGCACTTTCCATGTGGGAGATATAGCAGGATGTATATTGGTTTTGAGGACAACTCAACGGACAGTGTAGGGAGAAAAGGTCCTGGCTCCTTGAATGCCGTTTCTGGAGACACTGCGATCAATGTGGGAGATATGTCAAGATGTGTGTTTGTTTTGAGGACGGCTCTCTGGAGAGTCTTAGCAAAGAGGTCACACAGATAATCAGAGCAATTCTCAGAGACACTGAGAACAAGCTCCGCAATTCCCTCCTGGCACTTTCCCTGTAGGAGATACCGCAAGACGTTTCTGTATATTGGGCACAGCGCTCTGCACGGTGTTAGCAGAGACTTTCCCGGGACAGTGAAACCCTATGTCAGAGACACTGAGAAGAAGCCCCAATGTTCCCTCCAGGCACTTTCAGTGTGGCTGCCTTCTCCACGTGGTTCCTGGTTTCACTGCAGCTCTGAAGAGAATGTTAGCAAAGAGGTAACCGGGACAGTGAAAACAGTACTCAAAGACAGGGAGAGCAAGCTCTCTCTTGGCACTTTGGATGTGGGACATACAGCGAGATGTTTGCTGCTTTTGCGTTTGGCTGTTGGGAGATTTACAGCACAAAGATATCTAGTTGATTTGAAGCAGTTCCGAGAAAGTCTAAACATAATCCCCACTTCTCCCTCCTGGCACTTTCCATGTGGGAGATATAGCAGGATGTAGATTGGTTTTGAGGACAACTCAATGGACAGTGTAGGGAGAAAACCTCCTGGCTCCTTGAATGCCGTTTCTGGAGACACTGCGATCAATGTGGGAGATATGTCAAGATGTGTGTTTGTTTTGAGGACGGCTCTCTGGAGAGTCTTAGCAAAGAGGTCACACAGATAATCAGAGCAATTCTCAGAGACACTGAGAACAAGCTCCGCAATTCCCTCCTGGCACTTTCCCTGTAGGAGATACCGCAAGACGTTTCTGTATATTGGGCACAGCGCTCTGCACGGTGTTAGCAGAGACTTTCCCGGCACAGTGAAACCCTATGTCAGAGACACTGAGAAGAAGCCCCAATGTTCCCTCCAGGCACTTTCAGTGTGGGTGCCTTCTCCACGTGGTTCCTGGTTTCACTGCAGCTCTGAAGAGAATGTTAGCAAAGAGGTAACCGGGACAGTGAAAACAGTACTCAAAGACAGGGAGAGCAAGCTCTCTCTTGGCACTTTGGATGTGGGACATACAGCGAGATGTTTGCTGCTTTTGCGTTTGGCTGTTGGGAGATTTACAGCACAAAGATATCTAGTTGATTTGAAGCAGTTCCGAGAAAGTCTAAACATAATCCCCACTTCTCCCTCCTGGCACTTTCCATGTGGGAGCTATAGCAGGATGTAGATTGGTTTTGAGGACAACTCAATGGACAGTGTAGGGAGAAAAGGTCCTGGCTCCTTGAATGCCGTTTCTGGAGACACTGCGATCAATGTGGGAGATATGTCAAGATGTGTGTTTGTTTTGAGGACGGCTCTCTGGAGAGTCTTAGCAAAGAGGTCACACAGATAATCAGAGCAATTCTCAGAGACACTGAGAACAAGCTCCGCAATTCCCTCCTGGCACTTTCCCTGTAGGAGATACCACAAGATGTTTCTGTATATTGGGCACAGCGCTCTGCACGGTGTTAGCAGAGACTTTCCCGGGACAGTGAAACCCTATGTCAGAGACACTGAGAAGAAGCCCCAATGTTCCCTCCAGGCACTTTCAGTGTGGGTGCCTTCTCCACGTGGTTCCTGGTTTCACTGCGGCTCTGAAGAGAATGTTAGCAAAGAGGTAACCGGGACAGTGAAAACAGTACTCAAAGACAGGGAGAGCAAGCTCTCTCTTGGCACTTTGGATGTGGGACATACAGCGAGATGTTTGCTGCTTTTGCGTTTGGCTGTTGGGAGATTTACAGCACAAAGATATCTAGTTGATTTGAAGCAGTTCCGAGAAAGTCTAAACATAATCCCCACTTCTCCCTCCTGGCACTTTCCATGTGGGAGATATAGCAGGATGTATATTGGTTTTGAGGACAACTCAATGGACAGTGTAGGGAGAAAAGGTCCTGGCTCCTTGAATGCCGTTTCTGGAGACACTGCGATCAATGTGGGAGATATGTCAAGATGTGTGTTTGTTTTGAGGACGGCTCTCTGGAGCGTCTTAGCAAAGAGGTCACACAGATAATCAGAGCAATTCTCAGAGACACTGAGAACAAGCTCCGCAATTCCCTCCTGGCACTTTCCCTGTAGGAGATACCGCAAGACGTTTCTGTATATTGGGCACAGCGCTCTGCACGGTGTTAGCAGAGACTTTCCCGGCACAGTGAAACCCTATGTCAGAGACACTGAGAAGAAGCCCCAATGTTCCCTCCAGGCACTTTCAGTGTGGCTGCCTTCTCCACGTGGTTCCTGGTTTCACTGCGGCTCTGAAGAGAATGCTAGCAAAGAGGTAACCGGGACAGTGAAAACAGTACTCAAAGACAGGGAGAGCAAGCTCTCTCTTGGCACTTTGGATGTGGGACATACAGCGAGATGTTTGCTGCTTTTGCGTTTGGCTGTTGGGAGATTTACAGCACAAAGATATCTAGTTGATTTGAAGCAGTTCCGAGAAAGTCTAAACATAATCCCCACTTCTCCCTCCTGGCACTTTCCATGTGGGAGATATAGCAGGATGTATATTGGTTTTGAGGACAACTCAACGGACAGTGTAGGGAGAAAAGGTCCTGGCTCCTTGAATGCCGTTTCTGGAGACACTGCGATCAATGTGGGAGATATGTCAAGATGTGTGTTTGTTTTGAGGACGGCTCTCTGGAGAGTCTTAGCAAAGAGGTCACACAGATAATCAGAGCAATTCTCAGAGACACTGAGAACAAGCTCCGCAATTCCCTCCTGGCACTTTCCCTGTAGGAGATACCGCAAGACGTTTCTGTATATTGGGCACAGCGCTCTGCACGGTGTTAGCAGAGACTTTCCCGGGACAGTGAAACCCTATGTCAGAGACACTGAGAAGAAGCCCCAATGTTCCCTCCAGGCACTTTCAGTGTGGCTGCCTTCTCCACGTGGTTCCTGGTTTCACTGCAGCTCTGAAGAGAATGTTAGCAAAGAGGTAACCGGGACAGTGAAAACAGTACTCAAAGACAGGGAGAGCAAGCTCTCTCTTGGCACTTTGGATGTGGGACATACAGCGAGATGTTTGCTGCTTTTGCGTTTGGCTGTTGGGAGATTTACAGCACAAAGATATCTAGTTGATTTGAAGCAGTTCCGAGAAAGTCTAAACATAATCCCCACTTCTCCCTCCTGGCACTTTCCATGTGGGAGCTATAGCAGGATGTAGATTGGTTTTGAGGACAACTCAATGGACAGTGTAGGGAGAAAAGGTCCTGGCTCCTTGAATGCCGTTTCTGGAGACACTGCGATCAATGTGGGAGATATGTCAAGATGTGTGTTTGTTTTGAGGACGGCTCTCTGGAGAGTCTTAGCAAAGAGGTCACACAGATAATCAGAGCAATTCTCAGAGACACTGAGAACAAGCTCTGCAATTCCCTCCTAGCACTTTCCCTGTAGGAGATACCGCAAGACGTTTCTGTATATTGGGCACAGCGCTCTGCACGGTGTTAGCAGAGACTTTCCCGGGACAGTGAAACCCTATGTCAGAGACACTGAGAAGAAGCCCCAATGTTCCCTCCAGGCACTTTCAGTGTGGGTGCTTTCTCCACGTGGTTCCTGGTTTCACTGCGGCTCTGAAGAGAATGTTAGCAAAGAGGTAACCGGGACAGTGAAAACAGTACTCAAAGACAGGGAGAGCAAGCTCTCTCTTGGCACTTTGGATGTGGGACATACAGCGAGATGTTTGCTGCTTTTGCGTTTGGCTGTTGGGAGATTTACAGCACAAAGATATCTAGTTGATTTGAAGCAGTTCCGAGAAAGTCTAAACATAATCCCCACTTCTCCCTCCTGGCACTTTCCATGTGGGAGATATAGCAGGATGTATATTGGTTTTGAGGACAACTCAATGGACAGTGTAGGGAGAAAAGGTCCTGGCTCCTTGAATGCCGTTTCTGGAGACACTGCGATCAATGTGGGAGATATGTCAAGATGTGTGTTTGTTTTGAGGACGGCTCTCTGGAGAGTCTTAGCAAAGAGGTCACACAGATAATCAGAGCAATTCTCAGAGACACTGAGAACAAGCTCCGCAATTCCCTCCTGGCACTTTCCCTGTAGGAGATACCGCAAGACGTTTCTGTATATTGGGCACAGCGCTCTGCACGGTGTTAGCAGAGACTTTCCCGGCACAGTGAAACCCTATGTCAGAGACACTGAGAAGAAGCCCCAATGTTCCCTCCAGGCACTTTCAGTGTGGGTGCCTTCTCCACGTGGTTCCTGGTTTCACTGCAGCTCTGAAGAGAATGTTAGCAAAGAGGTAACCGGGACAGTGAAAACAGTACTCAAAGACAGGGAGAGCAAGCTCTCTCTTGGCACTTTGGATGTGGGACATACAGCGAGATGTTTGCTGCTTTTGCGTTTGGCTGTTGGGAGATTTACAGCACAAAGATATCTAGTTGATTTGAAGCAGTTCCGAGAAAGTCTAAACATAATCCCCACTTCTCCCTCCTGGCACTTTCCATGTGGGAGATATAGCAGGATGTATATTGGTTTTGAGGACAACTCAATGGACAGTGTAGGGAGAAAAGGTCCTGGCTCCTTGAATGCCGTTTCTGGAGACACTGCGATCAATGTGGGAGATATGTCAAGATGTGTGTTTGTTTTGAGGACGGCTCTCTGGAGAGTCTTAGCAAAGAGGTCACACAGATAATCAGAGCAATTCTCAGAGACACTGAGAACAAGCTCCGCAATTCCCTCCTGGCACTTTCCCTGTAGGAGATACCGCAAGACGTTTCTGTATATTGGGCACAGCGCTCTGCACGGTGTTAGCAGAGACTTTCCCGGCACAGTGAAACCCTATCTCAGAGACACTGAGAAGAAGCCCCAATGTTCCCTCCAGGCACTTTCAGTGTGGGTGCCTTCTCCACGTGGTTCCTGGTTTCACTGCAGCTCTGAAGAGAATGTTAGCAAAGAGGTAACCGGGACAGTGAAAACAGTACTCAAAGACAGGGAGAGCAAGCTCTCTCTTGGCACTTTGGATGTGGGACATACAGCGAGATGTTTGCTGCTTTTGCGTTTGGCTGTTGGGAGATTTACAGCACAAAGATATCTAGTTGATTTGAAGCAGTTCCGAGAAAGTCTAAACATAATCCCCACTTCTCCCTCCTGGCACTTTCCATGTGGGAGATATAGCAGGATGTATATTGGTTTTGAGGACAACTCAACGGACAGTGTAGGGAGAAAAGGTCCTGGCTCCTTGAATGCCGTTTCTGGAGACACTGCGATCAATGTGGGAGATATGTCAAGATGTGTGTTTGTTTTGAGGACGGCTCTCTGGAGAGTCTTAGCAAAGAGGTCACACAGATAATCAGAGCAATTCTCAGAGACACTGAGAACAAGCTCCGCAATTCCCTCCTGGCACTTTCCCTGTAGGAGATACCGCAAGACGTTTCTGTATATTGGGCACAGCGCTCTGCACGGTGTTAGCAGAGACTTTCCCGGGACAGTGAAACCCTATGTCAGAGACACTGAGAAGAAGCCCCAATGTTCCCTCCAGGCACTTTCAGTGTGGGTGCTTTCTCCACGTGGTTCCTGGTTTCACTGCAGCTCTGAAGAGAATGTTAGCAAAGAGGTAACCGGGACAGTGAAAACAGTACTCAAAGACAGGGAGAGCAAGCTCTCTCTTGGCACTTTGGATGTGGGACATACAGCGAGATGTTTGCTGCTTTTGCGTTTGGCTGTTGGGAGATTTACAGCACAAAGATATCTAGTTGATTTGAAGCAGTTCCGAGAAAGTCTAAACATAATCCCCACTTCTCCCTCCTGGCACTTTCCATGTGGGAGATATAGCAGGATGTATATTGGTTTTGAGGACAACTCAATGGACAGTGTAGGGAGAAAACCTCCTGGCTCCTTGAATGCCGTTTCTGGAGACACTGCGATCAATGTGGGAGATATGTCAAGATGTGTGTTTGTTTTGAGGACGGCTCTCTGGAGAGTCTTAGCAAAGAGGTCACACAGATAATCAGAGCAATTCTCAGAGACACTGAGAACAAGCTCCGCAATTCCCTCCTGGCACTTTCCCTGTAGGAGATACCGCAAGACGTTTCTGTATATTGGGCACAGCGCTCTGCACGGTGTTAGCAGAGACTTTCCCGGCACAGTGAAACCCTATGTCAGAGACACTGAGAAGAAGCCCCAATGTTCCCTCCAGGCACTTTCAGTGTGGGTGCCTTCTCCACGTGGTTCCTGGTTTCACTGCAGCTCTGAAGAGAATGTTAGCAAAGAGGTAACCGGGACAGTGAAAACAGTACTCAAAGACAGGGAGAGCAAGCTCTCTCTTGGCACTTTGGATGTGGGACATACAGCGAGATGTTTGCTGCTTTTGCGTTTGGCTGTTGGGAGATTTACAGCACAAAGATATCTAGTTGATTTGAAGCAGTTCCGAGAAAGTCTAAACATAATCCCCACTTCTCCCTCCTGGCACTTTCCATGTGGGAGATATAGCAGGATGTAGATTGGTTTTGAGGACAACTCAATGGACAGTGTAGGGAGAAAAGGTCCTGGCTCCTTGAATGCCGTTTCTGGAGACACTGCGATCAATGTGGGAGATATGTCAAGATGTGTGTTTGTTTTGAGGACGGCTCTCTGGAGAGTCTTAGCAAAGAGGTCACACAGATAATCAGAGCAATTCTCAGAGACACTGAGAACAAGCTCCGCAATTCCCTCCTGGCACTTTCCCTGTAGGAGATACCGCAAGATGTTTCTGTATATTGGGCACAGCGCTCTGCACGGTGTTAGCAGAGACTTTCCCGGGACAGTGAAACCCTATGTCAGAGACACTGAGAAGAAGCCCCAATGTTCCCTCCAGGCACTTTCAGTGTGGGTGCCTTCTCCACGTGGTTCCTGGTTTCACTGCGGCTCTGAAGAGAATGTTAGCAAAGAGGTAACCGGGACAGTGAAAACAGTACTCAAAGACAGGGAGAGCAAGCTCTCTCTTGGCACTTTGGATGTGGGACATACAGCGAGATGTTTGCTGCTTTTGCGTTTGGCTGTTGGGAGATTTACAGCACAAAGATATCTAGTTGATTTGAAGCAGTTCCGAGAAAGTCTAAACATAATCCCCACTTCTCCCTCCTGGCACTTTCCATGTGGGAGATATAGCAGGATGTATATTGGTTTTGAGGACAACTCAATGGACAGTGTAGGGAGAAAAGGTCCTGGCTCCTTGAATGCCGTTTCTGGAGACACTGCGATCAATGTGGGAGATATGTCAAGATGTGTGTTTGTTTTGAGGACGGCTCTCTGGAGAGTCTTAGCAAAGAGGTCACACAGATAATCAGAGCAATTCTCAGAGACACTGAGAACAAGCTCGACAATTCCCTCCTGGCACTTTCCCTGTAGGAGATACCGCAAGACGTTTCTGTATATTGGGCACAGCGCTCTGCACGGTGTTAGCAGAGACTTTCCCGGGACAGTGAAACCCTATGTCAGAGACACTGAGAAGAAGCCCCAATGTTCCCTCCAGGCACTTTCAGTGTGGGTGCCTTCTCCACGTGGTTCCTGGTTTCACTGCAGCTCTGAAGAGAATGTTAGCAAAGAGGTAACCGGGACAGTGAAAACAGTACTCAAAGACAGGGAGAGCAAGCTCTCTCTTGGCGCTTTGGATGTGGGACATACAGCGAGATGTTTGCTGCTTTTGCGTTTGGCTGTTGGGAGATTTACAGCACAAAGATATCTAGTTGATTTGAAGCAGTTCCGAGAAAGTCTAAACATAATCCCCACTTCTCCCTCCTGGCACTTTCCATGTGGGAGATATAGCAGGATGTATATTGGTTTTGAGGACAACTCAATGGACAGTGTAGGGAGAAAAGGTCCTGGCTCCTTGAATGCCGTTTCTGGAGACACTGCGATCAATGTGGGAGATATGTCAAGATGTGTGTTTGTTTTGAGGACGGCTCTCTGGAGCGTCTTAGCAAAGAGGTCACACAGATAATCAGAGCAATTCTCAGAGACACTGAGAACAAGCTCCGCAATTCCCTCCTGGCACTTTCCCTGTAGGAGATACCGCAAGACGTTTCTGTATATTGGGCACAGCGCTCTGCACGGTGTTAGCAGAGACTTTCCCGGCACAGTGAAACCCTATGTCAGAGACACTGAGAAGAAGCCCCAATGTTCCCTCCAGGCACTTTCAGTGTGGGTGGCTTCTCCACGTGGTTCCTGGTTTCACTGCGGCTCTGAAGAGAATGTTAGCAAAGAGGTAACCGGGACAGTGAAAACAGTACTCAAAGACAGGGAGAGCAAGCTCTCTCTTGGCACTTTGGATGTGGGACATACAGCGAGATGTTTGCTGCTTTTGCGTTTGGCTGTTGGGAGATTTACAGCACAAAGATATCTAGTTGATTTGAAGCAGTTCCGAGAAAGTCTAAACATAATCCCCACTTCTCCCTCCTGGCACTTTCCATGTGGGAGATATAGCAGGATGTATATTGGTTTTGAGGACAACTCAACGGACAGTGTAGGGAGAAAAGGTCCTGGCTCCTTGAATGCCGTTTCTGGAGACACTGCGATCAATGTGGGAGATATGTCAAGATGTGTGTTTGTTTTGAGGACGGCTCTCTGGAGAGTCTTAGCAAAGAGGTCACACAGATAATCAGAGCAATTCTCAGAGACACTGAGAACAAGCTCCGCAATTCCCTCCTGGCACTTTCCCTGTAGGAGATACCGCAAGACGTTTCTGTATATTGGGCACAGCGCTCTGCACGGTGTTAGCAGAGACTTTCCCGGCACAGTGAAACCCTATGTCAGAGACACTGAGAAGAAGCCCCAATGTTCCCTCCAGGCACTTTCAGTGTGGCTGCCTTCTCCACGTGGTTCCTGGTTTCACTGCAGCTCTGAAGAGAATGTTAGCAAAGAGGTAACCGGGACAGTGAAAACAGTACTCAAAGACAGGGAGAGCAAGCTCTCTCTTGGCGCTTTGGATGTGGGACATACAGCGAGATGTTTGCTGCTTTTGCGTTTGGCTGTTGGGAGATTTACAGCACAAAGATATCTAGTTGATTTGAAGCAGTTCCGAGAAAGTCTAAACATAATCCCCACTTCTCCCTCCTGGCACTTTCCATGTGGGAGATATAGCAGGATGTATATTGGTTTTGAGGACAACTCAATGGACAGTGTAGGGAGAAAAGGTCCTGGCTCCTTGAATGCCGTTTCTGGAGACACTGCGATCAATGTGGGAGATATGTCAAGATGTGTGTTTGTTTTGAGGACGGCTCTCTGGAGAGTCTTAGCAAAGAGGTCACACAGATAATCAGAGCAATTCTCAGAGACACTGAGAACAAGCTCCACAATTCCCTCCTGGCACTTTCCCTGTAGGAGATACCGCAAGACGTTTCTGTATATTGGGCACAGCGCTCTGCACGGTGTTAGCAGAGACTTTCCCGGGACAGTGAAACCCTATGTCAGAGACACTGAGAAGAAGCCCCAATGTTCCCTCCAGGCACTTTCAGTGTGGCTGCCTTCTCCACGTGGTTCCTGGTTTCACTGCGGCTCTGAAGAGAATGTTAGCAAAGAGGTAACCGGGACAGTGAAAACAGTACTCAAAGACAGGGAGAGCAAGCTCTCTCTTGGCACTTTGGATGTGGGACATACAGCGAGATGTTTGCTGCTTTTGCGTTTGGCTGTTGGGAGATTTACAGCACAAAGATATCTAGTTGATTTGAAGCAGTTCCGAGAAAGTCTAAACATAATCCCCACTTCTCCCTCCTGGCACTTTCCATGTGGGAGATATAGCAGGATGTAGATTGGTTTTGAGGACAACTCAATGGACAGTGTAGGGAGAAAAGGTCCTGGCTCCTTGAATGCCGTTTCTGGAGACACTGCGATCAATGTGGGAGATATGTCAAGATGTGTGTTTGTTTTGAGGACGGCTCTCTGGAGAGTCTTAGCAAAGAGGTCACACAGATAATCAGAGCAATTCTCAGAGACACTGAGAACAAGCTCCGCAATTCCCTCCTGGCACTTTCCCTGTAGGAGATACCGCAAGACGTTTCTGTATATTGGGCACAGCGCTCTGCACGGTGTTAGCAGAGACTTTCCCGGCACAGTGAAACCCTATGTCAGAGACACTGAGAAGAAGCCCCAATGTTCCCTCCAGGCACTTTCAGTGTGGCTGCCTTCTCCACGTGGTTCCTGGTTTCACTGCAGCTCTGAAGAGAATGTTAGCAAAGAGGTAACCGGGACAGTGAAAACAGTACTCAAAGACAGGGAGAGCAAGCTCTCTCTTGGCACTTTGGATGTGGGACATACAGCGAGATGTTTGCTGCTTTTGCGTTTGGCTGTTGGGAGATTTACAGCACAAAGATATCTAGTTGATTTGAAGCAGTTCCGAGAAAGTCTAAACATAATCCCCACTTCTCCCTCCTGGCACTTTCCATGTGGGAGATATAGCAGGATGTAGATTGGTTTTGAGGACAACTCAACGGACAGTGTAGGGAGAAAAGGTCCTGGCTCCTTGAATGCCGTTTCTGGAGACACTGCGATCAATGTGGGAGATATGTCAAGATGTGTGTTTGTTTTGAGGACGGCTCTCTGGAGAGTCTTAGCAAAGAGGTCACACAGATAATCAGAGCAATTCTCAGAGACACTGAGAACAAGCTCCACAATTCCCTCCTGGCACTTTCCCTGTAGGAGATACCGCAAGACGTTTCTGTATATTGGGCACAGCGCTCTGCACGGTGTTAGCAGAGACTTTCCCGGGACAGTGAAACCCTATGTCAGAGACACTGAGAAGAAGCCCCAATGTTCCCTCCAGGCACTTTCAGTGTGGCTGCCTTCTCCACGTGGTTCCTGGTTTCACTGCAGCTCTGAAGAGAATGTTAGCAAAGAGGTAACCGGGACAGTGAAAACAGTACTCAAAGACAGGGAGAGCAAGCTCTCTCTTGGCGCTTTGGATGTGGGACATACAGCGAGATGTTTGCTGCTTTTGCGTTTGGCTGTTGGGAGATTTACAGCACAAAGATATCTAGTTGATTTGAAGCAGTTCCGAGAAAGTCTAAACATAATCCCCACTTCTCCCTCCTGGCACTTTCCATGTGGGAGATATAGCAGGATGTATATTGGTTTTGAGGAGAACTCAACGGACAGTGTAGGGAGAAAAGGTCCTGGCTCCTTGAATGCCGTTTCTGGAGACACTGCGATCAATGTGGGAGATATGTCAAGATGTGTGTTTGTTTTGAGGACGGCTCTCTGGAGAGTCTTAGCAAAGAGGTCACACAGATAATCAGAGCAATTCTCAGAGACACTGAGAACAAGCTCCACAATTCCCTCCTGGCACTTTCCCTGTAGGAGATACCGCAAGACGTTTCTGTATATTGGGCACAGCGCTCTGCACGGTGTTAGCAGAGACTTTCCCGGCACAGTGAAACCCTATGTCAGAGACACTGAGAAGAAGCCCCAATGTTCCCTCCAGGCACTTTCAGTGTGGCTGCCTTCTCCACGTGGTTCCTGGTTTCACTGCGGCTCTGAAGAGAATGTTAGCAAAGAGGTAACCGGGACAGTGAAAACAGTACTCAAAGACAGGGAGAGCAAGCTCTCTCTTGGCGCTTTGGATGTGGGACATACAGCGAGATGTTTGCTGCTTTTGCGTTTGGCTGTTGGGAGATTTACAGCACAAAGATATCTAGTTGATTTGAAGCAGTTCCGAGAAAGTCTAAACATAATCCCCACTTCTCCCTCCTGGCACTTTCCATGTGGGAGATATAGCAGGATGTATATTGGTTTTGAGGACAACTCAATGGACAGTGTAGGGAGAAAAGGTCCTGGCTCCTTGAATGCCGTTTCTGGAGACACTGCGATCAATGTGGGAGATATGTCAAGATGTGTGTTTGTTTTGAGGACGGCTCTCTGGAGAGTCTTAGCAAAGAGGTCACACAGATAATCAGAGCAATTCTCAGAGACACTGAGAACAAGCTCCGCAATTCCCTCCTGGCACTTTCCCTGTAGGAGATACCGCAAGACGTTTCTGTATATTGGGCACAGCGCTCTGCACGGTGTTAGCAGAGACTTTCCCGGCACAGTGAAACCCTATGTCAGAGACACTGAGAAGAAGCCCCAATGTTCCCTCCAGGCACTTTCAGTGTGGCTGCCTTCTCCACGTGGTTCCTGGTTTCACTGCAGCTCTGAAGAGAATGTTAGCAAAGAGGTAACCGGGACAGTGAAAACAGTACTCAAAGACAGGGAGAGCAAGCTCTCTCTTGGCGCTTTGGATGTGGGACATACAGCGAGATGTTTGCTGCTTTTGCGTTTGGCTGTTGGGAGATTTACAGCACAAAGATATCTAGTTGATTTGAAGCAGTTCCGAGAAAGTCTAAACATAATCCCCACTTCTCCCTCCTGGCACTTTCCATGTGGGAGATATAGCAGGATGTATATTGGTTTTGAGGACAACTCAATGGACAGTGTAGGGAGAAAAGGTCCTGGCTCCTTGAATGCCGTTTCTGGAGACACTGCGATCAATGTGGGAGATATGTCAAGATGTGTGTTTGTTTTGAGGACGGCTCTCTGGAGAGTCTTAGCAAAGAGGTCACACAGATAATCAGAGCAATTCTCAGAGACACTGAGAACAAGCTCCACAATTCCCTCCTGGCACTTTCCCTGTAGGAGATACCGCAAGACGTTTCTGTATATTGGGCACAGCGCTCTGCACGGTGTTAGCAGAGACTTTCCCGGGACAGTGAAACCCTATGTCAGAGACACTGAGAAGAAGCCCCAATGTTCCCTCCAGGCACTTTCAGTGTGGCTGCCTTCTCCACGTGGTTCCTGGTTTCACTGCGGCTCTGAAGAGAATGTTAGCAAAGAGGTAACCGGGACAGTGAAAACAGTACTCAAAGACAGGGAGAGCAAGCTCTCTCTTGGCACTTTGGATGTGGGACATACAGCGAGATGTTTGCTGCTTTTGCGTTTGGCTGTTGGGAGATTTACAGCACAAAGATATCTAGTTGATTTGAAGCAGTTCCGAGAAAGTCTAAACATAATCCCCACTTCTCCCTCCTGGCACTTTCCATGTGGGAGATATAGCAGGATGTAGATTGGTTTTGAGGACAACTCAATGGACAGTGTAGGGAGAAAAGGTCCTGGCTCCTTGAATGCCGTTTCTGGAGACACTGCGATCAATGTGGGAGATATGTCAAGATGTGTGTTTGTTTTGAGGACGGCTCTCTGGAGAGTCTTAGCAAAGAGGTCACACAGATAATCAGAGCAATTCTCAGAGACACTGAGAACAAGCTCCGCAATTCCCTCCTGGCACTTTCCCTGTAGGAGATACCGCAAGACGTTTCTGTATATTGGGCACAGCGCTCTGCACGGTGTTAGCAGAGACTTTCCCGGCACAGTGAAACCCTATGTCAGAGACACTGAGAAGAAGCCCCAATGTTCCCTCCAGGCACTTTCAGTGTGGCTGCCTTCTCCACGTGGTTCCTGGTTTCACTGCAGCTCTGAAGAGAATGTTAGCAAAGAGGTAACCGGGACAGTGAAAACAGTACTCAAAGACAGGGAGAGCAAGCTCTCTCTTGGCACTTTGGATGTGGGACATACAGCGAGATGTTTGCTGCTTTTGCGTTTGGCTGTTGGGAGATTTACAGCACAAAGATATCTAGTTGATTTGAAGCAGTTCCGAGAAAGTCTAAACATAATCCCCACTTCTCCCTCCTGGCACTTTCCATGTGGGAGATATAGCAGGATGTAGATTGGTTTTGAGGACAACTCAACGGACAGTGTAGGGAGAAAAGGTCCTGGCTCCTTGAATGCCGTTTCTGGAGACACTGCGATCAATGTGGGAGATATGTCAAGATGTGTGTTTGTTTTGAGGACGGCTCTCTGGAGAGTCTTAGCAAAGAGGTCACACAGATAATCAGAGCAATTCTCAGAGACACTGAGAACAAGCTCCACAATTCCCTCCTGGCACTTTCCCTGTAGGAGATACCGCAAGACGTTTCTGTATATTGGGCACAGCGCTCTGCACGGTGTTAGCAGAGACTTTCCCGGGACAGTGAAACCCTATGTCAGAGACACTGAGAAGAAGCCCCAATGTTCCCTCCAGGCACTTTCAGTGTGGCTGCCTTCTCCACGTGGTTCCTGGTTTCACTGCAGCTCTGAAGAGAATGTTAGCAAAGAGGTAACCGGGACAGTGAAAACAGTACTCAAAGACAGGGAGAGCAAGCTCTCTCTTGGCGCTTTGGATGTGGGACATACAGCGAGATGTTTGCTGCTTTTGCGTTTGGCTGTTGGGAGATTTACAGCACAAAGATATCTAGTTGATTTGAAGCAGTTCCGAGAAAGTCTAAACATAATCCCCACTTCTCCCTCCTGGCACTTTCCATGTGGGAGATATAGCAGGATGTATATTGGTTTTGAGGAGAACTCAACGGACAGTGTAGGGAGAAAAGGTCCTGGCTCCTTGAATGCCGTTTCTGGAGACACTGCGATCAATGTGGGAGATATGTCAAGATGTGTGTTTGTTTTGAGGACGGCTCTCTGGAGAGTCTTAGCAAAGAGGTCACACAGATAATCAGAGCAATTCTCAGAGACACTGAGAACAAGCTCCACAATTCCCTCCTGGCACTTTCCCTGTAGGAGATACCGCAAGACGTTTCTGTATATTGGGCACAGCGCTCTGCACGGTGTTAGCAGAGACTTTCCCGGCACAGTGAAACCCTATGTCAGAGACACTGAGAAGAAGCCCCAATGTTCCCTCCAGGCACTTTCAGTGTGGCTGCCTTCTCCACGTGGTTCCTGGTTTCACTGCGGCTCTGAAGAGAATGTTAGCAAAGAGGTAACCGGGACAGTGAAAACAGTACTCAAAGACAGGGAGAGCAAGCTCTCTCTTGGCGCTTTGGATGTGGGACATACAGCGAGATGTTTGCTGCTTTTGCGTTTGGCTGTTGGGAGATTTACAGCACAAAGATATCTAGTTGATTTGAAGCAGTTCCGAGAAAGTCTAAACATAATCCCCACTTCTCCCTCCTGGCACTTTCCATGTGGGAGATATAGCAGGATGTATATTGGTTTTGAGGACAACTCAATGGACAGTGTAGGGAGAAAAGGTCCTGGCTCCTTGAATGCCGTTTCTGGAGACACTGCGATCAATGTGGGAGATATGTCAAGATGTGTGTTTGTTTTGAGGACGGCTCTCTGGAGAGTCTTAGCAAAGAGGTCACACAGATAATCAGAGCAATTCTCAGAGACACTGAGAACAAGCTCCGCAATTCCCTCCTGGCACTTTCCCTGTAGGAGATACCGCAAGACGTTTCTGTATATTGGGCACAGCGCTCTGCACGGTGTTAGCAGAGACTTTCCCGGCACAGTGAAACCCTATGTCAGAGACACTGAGAAGAAGCCCCAATGTTCCCTCCAGGCACTTTCAGTGTGGCTGCCTTCTCCACGTGGTTCCTGGTTTCACTGCAGCTCTGAAGAGAATGTTAGCAAAGAGGTAACCGGGACAGTGAAAACAGTACTCAAAGACAGGGAGAGCAAGCTCTCTCTTGGCGCTTTGGATGTGGGACATACAGCGAGATGTTTGCTGCTTTTGCGTTTGGCTGTTGGGAGATTTACAGCACAAAGATATCTAGTTGATTTGAAGCAGTTCCGAGAAAGTCTAAACATAATCCCCACTTCTCCCTCCTGGCACTTTCCATGTGGGAGATATAGCAGGATGTATATTGGTTTTGAGGACAACTCAATGGACAGTGTAGGGAGAAAAGGTCCTGGCTCCTTGAATGCCGTTTCTGGAGACACTGCGATCAATGTGGGAGATATGTCAAGATGTGTGTTTGTTTTGAGGACGGCTCTCTGGAGAGTCTTAGCAAAGAGGTCACACAGATAATCAGAGCAATTCTCAGAGACACTGAGAACAAGCTCCACAATTCCCTCCTGGCACTTTCCCTGTAGGAGATACCGCAAGACGTTTCTGTATATTGGGCACAGCGCTCTGCACGGTGTTAGCAGAGACTTTCCCGGGACAGTGAAACCCTATGTCAGAGACACTGAGAAGAAGCCCCAATGTTCCCTCCAGGCACTTTCAGTGTGGCTGCCTTCTCCACGTGGTTCCTGGTTTCACTGCGGCTCTGAAGAGAATGTTAGCAAAGAGGTAACCGGGACAGTGAAAACAGTACTCAAAGACAGGGAGAGCAAGCTCTCTCTTGGCACTTTGGATGTGGGACATACAGCGAGATGTTTGCTGCTTTTGCGTTTGGCTGTTGGGAGATTTACAGCACAAAGATATCTAGTTGATTTGAAGCAGTTCCGAGAAAGTCTAAACATAATCCCCACTTCTCCCTCCTGGCACTTTCCATGTGGGAGATATAGCAGGATGTAGATTGGTTTTGAGGACAACTCAATGGACAGTGTAGGGAGAAAAGGTCCTGGCTCCTTGAATGCCGTTTCTGGAGACACTGCGATCAATGTGGGAGATATGTCAAGATGTGTGTTTGTTTTGAGGACGGCTCTCTGGAGAGTCTTAGCAAAGAGGTCACACAGATAATCAGAGCAATTCTCAGAGACACTGAGAACAAGCTCCGCAATTCCCTCCTGGCACTTTCCCTGTAGGAGATACCGCAAGACGTTTCTGTATATTGGGCACAGCGCTCTGCACGGTGTTAGCAGAGACTTTCCCGGCACAGTGAAACCCTATGTCAGAGACACTGAGAAGAAGCCCCAATGTTCCCTCCAGGCACTTTCAGTGTGGCTGCCTTCTCCACGTGGTTCCTGGTTTCACTGCAGCTCTGAAGAGAATGTTAGCAAAGAGGTAACCGGGACAGTGAAAACAGTACTCAAAGACAGGGAGAGCAAGCTCTCTCTTGGCACTTTGGATGTGGGACATACAGCGAGATGTTTGCTGCTTTTGCGTTTGGCTGTTGGGAGATTTACAGCACAAAGATATCTAGTTGATTTGAAGCAGTTCCGAGAAAGTCTAAACATAATCCCCACTTCTCCCTCCTGGCACTTTCCATGTGGGAGATATAGCAGGATGTAGATTGGTTTTGAGGACAACTCAACGGACAGTGTAGGGAGAAAAGGTCCTGGCTCCTTGAATGCCGTTTCTGGAGACACTGCGATCAATGTGGGAGATATGTCAAGATGTGTGTTTGTTTTGAGGACGGCTCTCTGGAGAGTCTTAGCAAAGAGGTCACACAGATAATCAGAGCAATTCTCAGAGACACTGAGAACAAGCTCCACAATTCCCTCCTGGCACTTTCCCTGTAGGAGATACCGCAAGACGTTTCTGTATATTGGGCACAGCGCTCTGCACGGTGTTAGCAGAGACTTTCCCGGGACAGTGAAACCCTATGTCAGAGACACTGAGAAGAAGCCCCAATGTTCCCTCCAGGCACTTTCAGTGTGGCTGCCTTCTCCACGTGGTTCCTGGTTTCACTGCAGCTCTGAAGAGAATGTTAGCAAAGAGGTAACCGGGACAGTGAAAACAGTACTCAAAGACAGGGAGAGCAAGCTCTCTCTTGGCGCTTTGGATGTGGGACATACAGCGAGATGTTTGCTGCTTTTGCGTTTGGCTGTTGGGAGATTTACAGCACAAAGATATCTAGTTGATTTGAAGCAGTTCCGAGAAAGTCTAAACATAATCCCCACTTCTCCCTCCTGGCACTTTCCATGTGGGAGATATAGCAGGATGTATATTGGTTTTGAGGAGAACTCAACGGACAGTGTAGGGAGAAAAGGTCCTGGCTCCTTGAATGCCGTTTCTGGAGACACTGCGATCAATGTGGGAGATATGTCAAGATGTGTGTTTGTTTTGAGGACGGCTCTCTGGAGAGTCTTAGCAAAGAGGTCACACAGATAATCAGAGCAATTCTCAGAGACACTGAGAACAAGCTCCACAATTCCCTCCTGGCACTTTCCCTGTAGGAGATACCGCAAGACGTTTCTGTATATTGGGCACAGCGCTCTGCACGGTGTTAGCAGAGACTTTCCCGGCACAGTGAAACCCTATGTCAGAGACACTGAGAAGAAGCCCCAATGTTCCCTCCAGGCACTTTCAGTGTGGCTGCCTTCTCCACGTGGTTCCTGGTTTCACTGCGGCTCTGAAGAGAATGTTAGCAAAGAGGTAACCGGGACAGTGAAAACAGTACTCAAAGACAGGGAGAGCAAGCTCTCTCTTGGCGCTTTGGATGTGGGACATACAGCGAGATGTTTGCTGCTTTTGCGTTTGGCTGTTGGGAGATTTACAGCACAAAGATATCTAGTTGATTTGAAGCAGTTCCGAGAAAGTCTAAACATAATCCCCACTTCTCCCTCCTGGCACTTTCCATGTGGGAGATATAGCAGGATGTATATTGGTTTTGAGGACAACTCAATGGACAGTGTAGGGAGAAAAGGTCCTGGCTCCTTGAATGCCGTTTCTGGAGACACTGCGATCAATGTGGGAGATATGTCAAGATGTGTGTTTGTTTTGAGGACGGCTCTCTGGAGAGTCTTAGCAAAGAGGTCACACAGATAATCAGAGCAATTCTCAGAGACACTGAGAACAAGCTCCGCAATTCCCTCCTGGCACTTTCCCTGTAGGAGATACCGCAAGACGTTTCTGTATATTGGGCACAGCGCTCTGCACGGTGTTAGCAGAGACTTTCCCAGCACAGTGAAACCCTATGTCAGAGACACTGAGAAGAAGCCCCAATGTTCCCTCCAGGCACTTTCAGTGTGGGTGCCTTCTCCACGTGGTTCCTGGTTTCACTGCAGCTCTGAAGAGAATGTTAGCAAAGAGGTAACCGGGACAGTGAAAACAGTACTCAAAGACAGGGAGAGCAAGCTCTCTCTTGGCACTTTGGATGTGGGACATACAGCGAGATGTTTGCTGCTTTTGCGTTTGGCTGTTGGGAGATTTACAGCACAAAGATATCGAGTTGATTTGAAGCAGTTCCGAGAAAGTCTAAACATAATCCCCACTTCTCCCTCCTGGCACTTTCCATGTGGGAGATATAGCAGGATGTATATTGGTTTTGAGGACAACTCAATGGACAGTGTAGGGAGAAAAGGTCCTGGCTCCTTGAATGCCGTTTCTGGAGACACTGCGATCAATGTGGGAGATATGTCAAGATGTGTGTTTGTTTTGAGGACGGCTCTCTGGAGAGTCTTAGCAAAGAGGTCACACAGATAATCAGAGCAACTCTCAGAGACACTGAGAACAAGCTCCGCAATTCCCTCCTGGCACTTTCCCTGTAGGAGATACCGCAAGACGTTTCTGTATATTGGGCACAGCGCTCTGCACGGTGTTAGCAGAGACTTTCCCGGCACAGTGAAACCCTATGTCAGAGACACTGAGAAGAAGCCCCAATGTTCCCTCCAGGCACTTTCAGTGTGGCTGCCTTCTCCACGTGGTTCCTGGTTTCACTGCAGCTCTGAAGAGAATGTTAGCAAAGAGGTAACCGGGACAGTGAAAACAGTACTCAAAGACAGGGAGAGCAAGCTCTCTCTTGGCACTTTGGATGTGGGACATACAGCGAGATGTTTGCTGCTTTTGCGTTTGGCTGTTGGGAGATTTACAGCACAAAGATATCTAGTTGATTTGAAGCAGTTCCGAGAAAGTCTAAACATAATCCCCACTTCTCCCTCCTGGCACTTTCCATGTGGGAGATATAGCAGGATGTAGATTGGTTTTGAGGACAACTCAACGGACAGTGTAGGGAGAAAAGGTCCTGGCTCCTTGAATGCCGTTTCTGGAGACACTGCGATCAATGTGGGAGATATGTCAAGATGTGTGTTTGTTTTGAGGACGGCTCTCTGGAGAGTCTTAGCAAAGAGGTCACACAGATAATCAGAGCAATTCTCAGAGACACTGAGAACAAGCTCCACAATTCCCTCCTGGCACTTTCCCTGTAGGAGATACCGCAAGACGTTTCTGTATATTGGGCACAGCGCTCTGCACGGTGTTAGCAGAGACTTTCCCGGGACAGTGAAACCCTATGTCAGAGACACTGAGAAGAAGCCCCAATGTTCCCTCCAGGCACTTTCAGTGTGGCTGCCTTCTCCACGTGGTTCCTGGTTTCACTGCAGCTCTGAAGAGAATGTTAGCAAAGAGGTAACCGGGACAGTGAAAACAGTACTCAAAGACAGGGAGAGCAAGCTCTCTCTTGGCGCTTTGGATGTGGGACATACAGCGAGATGTTTGCTGCTTTTGCGTTTGGCTGTTGGGAGATTTACAGCACAAAGATATCTAGTTGATTTGAAGCAGTTCCGAGAAAGTCTAAACATAATCCCCACTTCTCCCTCCTGGCACTTTCCATGTGGGAGATATAGCAGGATGTATATTGGTTTTGAGGAGAACTCAACGGACAGTGTAGGGAGAAAAGGTCCTGGCTCCTTGAATGCCGTTTCTGGAGACACTGCGATCAATGTGGGAGATATGTCAAGATGTGTGTTTGTTTTGAGGACGGCTCTCTGGAGAGTCTTAGCAAAGAGGTCACACAGATAATCAGAGCAATTCTCAGAGACACTGAGAACAAGCTCCACAATTCCCTCCTGGCACTTTCCCTGTAGGAGATACCGCAAGACGTTTCTGTATATTGGGCACAGCGCTCTGCACGGTGTTAGCAGAGACTTTCCCGGCACAGTGAAACCCTATGTCAGAGACACTGAGAAGAAGCCCCAATGTTCCCTCCAGGCACTTTCAGTGTGGCTGCCTTCTCCACGTGGTTCCTGGTTTCACTGCGGCTCTGAAGAGAATGTTAGCAAAGAGGTAACCGGGACAGTGAAAACAGTACTCAAAGACAGGGAGAGCAAGCTCTCTCTTGGCGCTTTGGATGTGGGACATACAGCGAGATGTTTGCTGCTTTTGCGTTTGGCTGTTGGGAGATTTACAGCACAAAGATATCTAGTTGATTTGAAGCAGTTCCGAGAAAGTCTAAACATAATCCCCACTTCTCCCTCCTGGCACTTTCCATGTGGGAGATATAGCAGGATGTATATTGGTTTTGAGGACAACTCAATGGACAGTGTAGGGAGAAAAGGTCCTGGCTCCTTGAATGCCGTTTCTGGAGACACTGCGATCAATGTGGGAGATATGTCAAGATGTGTGTTTGTTTTGAGGACGGCTCTCTGGAGAGTCTTAGCAAAGAGGTCACACAGATAATCAGAGCAATTCTCAGAGACACTGAGAACAAGCTCCGCAATTCCCTCCTGGCACTTTCCCTGTAGGAGATACCGCAAGACGTTTCTGTATATTGGGCACAGCGCTCTGCACGGTGTTAGCAGAGACTTTCCCAGCACAGTGAAACCCTATGTCAGAGACACTGAGAAGAAGCCCCAATGTTCCCTCCAGGCACTTTCAGTGTGGGTGCCTTCTCCACGTGGTTCCTGGTTTCACTGCAGCTCTGAAGAGAATGTTAGCAAAGAGGTAACCGGGACAGTGAAAACAGTACTCAAAGACAGGGAGAGCAAGCTCTCTCTTGGCACTTTGGATGTGGGACATACAGCGAGATGTTTGCTGCTTTTGCGTTTGGCTGTTGGGAGATTTACAGCACAAAGATATCGAGTTGATTTGAAGCAGTTCCGAGAAAGTCTAAACATAATCCCCACTTCTCCCTCCTGGCACTTTCCATGTGGGAGATATAGCAGGATGTATATTGGTTTTGAGGACAACTCAATGGACAGTGTAGGGAGAAAAGGTCCTGGCTCCTTGAATGCCGTTTCTGGAGACACTGCGATCAATGTGGGAGATATGTCAAGATGTGTGTTTGTTTTGAGGACGGCTCTCTGGAGAGTCTTAGCAAAGAGGTCACACAGATAATCAGAGCAACTCTCAGAGACACTGAGAACAAGCTCCGCAATTCCCTCCTGGCACTTTCCCTGTAGGAGATACCGCAAGACGTTTCTGTATATTGGGCACAGCGCTCTGCACGGTGTTAGCAGAGACTTTCCCGGAACAGTGAAACCCTATGTCAGAGACACTGAGAAGAAGCCCCAATGTTCCCTCCAGGCACTTTCAGTGTGGCTGCCTTCTCCACGTGGTTCCTGGTTTCACTGCAGCTCTGAAGAGAATGTTAGCAAAGAGGTAACCGGGACAGTGAAAACAGTACTCAAAGACAGGGAGAGCAAGCTCTCTCTTGGCACTTTGGATGTGGGACATACAGCGAGATGTTTGCTGCTTTTGCGTTTGGCTGTTGGGAGATTTACAGCACAAAGATATCTAGTTGATTTGAAGCAGTTCCGAGAAAGTCTAAACATAATCCCCACTTCTCCCTCCTGGCACTTTCCATGTGGGAGATATAGCAGGATGTAGATTGGTTTTGAGGACAACTCAATGGACAGTGTAGGGAGAAAACCTCCTGGCTCCTTGAATGCCGTTTCTGGAGACACTGCGATCAATGTGGGAGATATGTCAAGATGTGTGTTTGTTTTGAGGACGTCTCTCTGGAGAGTCTTAGCAAAGAGGTCACACAGATAATCAGAGCAATTCTCAGAGACACTGAGAACAAGCTCCACAATTCCCTCCTGGCACTTTCCCTGTAGGAGATACCGCAAGACGTTTCTGTATATTGGGCACAGCGCTCTGCACGGTGTTAGCAGAGACTTTCCCGGGACAGTGAAACCCTATGTCAGAGACACTGAGAAGAAGCCCCAATGTTCCCTCCAGGCACTTTCAGTGTGGCTGCCTTCTCCACGTGGTTCCTGGTTTCACTGCGGCTCTGAAGAGAATGTTAGCAAAGAGGTAACCGGGACAGTGAAAACAGTACTCAAAGACAGGGAGAGCAAGCTCTCTCTTGGCGCTTTGGATGTGGGACATACAGCGAGATGTTTGCTGCTTTTGCGTTTGGCTGTTGGGAGATTTACAGCACAAAGATATCTAGTTGATTTGAAGCAGTTCCGAGAAAGTCTAAACATAATCCCCACTTCTCCCTCCTGGCACTTTCCATGTGGGAGATATAGCAGGATGTAGATTGGTTTTGAGGACAACTCAATGGACAGTGTAGGGAGAAAAGGTCCTGGCTCCTTGAATGCCGTTTCTGGAGACACTGCGATCAATGTGGGAGATATGTCAAGATGTGTGTTTGTTTTGAGGACGGCTCTCTGGAGAGTCTTAGCAAAGAGGTCACACAGATAATCAGAGCAATTCTCAGAGACACTGAGAACAAGCTCCGCAATTCCCTCCTGGCACTTTCCCTGTAGGAGATACCGCAAGACGTTTCTGTATATTGGGCACAGCGCTCTGCATGGTGTTAGCAGAGACTTTCCCGGGACAGTGAAACCCTATGTCAGAGACACTGAGAAGAAGCCCCAATGTTCCCTCCAGGCACTTTCAGTGTGGGTGCCTTCTCCACGTGGTTCCTGGTTTCACTGCAGCTCTGAAGAGAATGTTAGCAAAGAGGTAACCGGGACAGTGAAAACAGTACTCAAAGACAGGGAGAGCAAGCTCTCTCTTGGCGCTTTGGATGTGGGACATACAGCGAGATGTTTGCTGCTTTTGCGTTTGGCTGTTGGGAGATTTACAGCACAAAGATATCTAGTTGATTTGAAGCAGTTCCGAGAAAGTCTAAACATAATCCCCACTTCTCCCTCCTGGCACTTTCCATGTGGGAGATATAGCAGGATGTATATTGGTTTTGAGGACAACTCAATGGACAGTGTAGGGAGAAAAGGTCCTGGCTCCTTGAATGCCGTTTCTGGAGACACTGCGATCAATGTGGGAGATATGTCAAGATGTGTGTTTGTTTTGAGGACGGCTCTCTGGAGAGTCTTAGCAAAGAGGTCACACAGATAATCAGAGCAATTCTCAGAGACACTGAGAACAAGCTCCACAATTCCCTCCTGGCACTTTCCCTGTAGGAGATACCGCAAGACGTTTCTGTATATTGGGCACAGCGCTCTGCACGGTGTTAGCAGACTTTCCCGGGACAGTGAAACCCTATGTCAGAGACACTGAGAAGAAGCCCCAATGTTCCCTCCAGGCACTTTCAGTGTGGGTGCCTTCTCCACGTGGTTCCTGGTTTCACTGCGGCTCTGAAGAGAATGTTAGCAAAGAGGTAACCGGGACAGTGAAAACAGTACTCAAAGACAGGGAGAGCAAGCTCTCTCTTGGCACTTTGGATGTGGGACATACAGCGAGATGTTTGCTGCTTTTGCGTTTGGCTGTTGGGAGATTTACAGCACAAAGATATCGAGTTGATTTGAAGCAGTTCCGAGAAAGTCTAAACATAATCCCCACTTCTCCCTCCTGGCACTTTCCATGTGGGAGATATAGCAGGATGTATATTGGTTTTGAGGACAACTCAACGGACAGTGTAGGGAGAAAAGGTCCTGGCTCCTTGAATGCCGTTTCTGGAGACACTGCGATCAATGTGGGAGATATGTCAAGATGTGTGTTTGTTTTGAGGACGGCTCTCTGGAGAGTCTTAGCAAAGAGGTCACACAGATAATCAGAGCAATTCTCAGAGACACTGAGAACAAGCTCCGCAATTCCCTCCTGGCACTTTCCCTGTAGGAGATACCGCAAGACGTTTCTGTATATTGGGCACAGCGCTCTGCACGGTGTTAGCAGAGACTTTCCCGGGACAGTGAAACCCTATGTCAGAGACACTGAGAAGAAGCCCCAATGTTCCCTCCAGGCACTTTCAGTGTGGGTGCCTTCTCCACGTGGTTCCTGGTTTCACTGCAGCTCTGAAGAGAATGTTAGCAAAGAGGTAACCGGGACAGTGAAAACAGTACTCAAAGACAGGGAGAGCAAGCTCTCTCTTGGCGCTTTGGATGTGGGACATACAGCGAGATGTTTGCTGCTTTTGCGTTTGGCTGTTGGGAGATTTACAGCACAAAGATATCTAGTTGATTTGAAGCAGTTCCGAGAAAGTCTAAACATAATCCCCACTTCTCCCTCCTGGCACTTTCCATGTGGGAGATATAGCAGGATGTATATTGGTTTTGAGGACAACTCAATGGACAGTGTAGGGAGAAAAGGTCCTGGCTCCTTGAATGCCGTTTCTGGAGACACTGCGATCAATGTGGGAGATATGTCAAGATGTGTGTTTGTTTTGAGGACGGCTCTCTGGAGAGTCTTAGCAAAGAGGTCACACAGATAATCAGAGCAATTCTCAGAGACACTGAGAACAAGCTCCACAATTCCCTCCTGGCACTTTCCCTGTAGGAGATACCGCAAGACGTTTCTGTATATTGGGCACAGCGCTCTGCACGGTGTTAGCAGAGACTTTCCCGGGACAGTGAAACCCTATGTCAGAGACACTGAGAAGAAGCCCCAATGTTCCCTCCAGGCACTTTCAGTGTGGCTGCCTTCTCCACGTGGTTCCTGGTTTCACTGCGGCTCTGAAGAGAATGTTAGCAAAGAGGTAACCGGGACAGTGAAAACAGTACTCAAAGACAGGGAGAGCAAGCTCTCTCTTGGCACTTTGGATGTGGGACATACAGCGAGATGTTTGCTGCTTTTGCGTTTGGCTGTTGGGAGATTTACAGCACAAAGATATCTAGTTGATTTGAAGCAGTTCCGAGAAAGTCTAAACATAATCCCCACTTCTCCCTCCTGGCACTTTCCATGTGGGAGATATAGCAGGATGTATATTGGTTTTGAGGACAACTCAATGGACAGTGTAGGGAGAAAAGGTCCTGGCTCCTTGAATGCCGTTTCTGGAGACACTGCGATCAATGTGGGAGATATGTCAAGATGTGTGTTTGTTTTGAGGACGGCTCTCTGGAGAGTCTTAGCAAAGAGGTCACACAGATAATCAGAGCAATTCTCAGAGACACTGAGAACAAGCTCGACAATTCCCTCCTGGCACTTTCCCTGTAGGAGATACCGCAAGACGTTTCTGTATATTGGGCACAGCGCTCTGCATGGTGTTAGCAGAGACTTTCCCGGGACAGTGAAACCCTATGTCAGAGACACTGAGAAGAAGCCCCAATGTTCCCTCCAGGCACTTTCAGTGTGGGTGCCTTCTCCACGTGGTTCCTGGTTTCACTGCAGCTCTGAAGAGAATGTTAGCAAAGAGGTAACCGGGACAGTGAAAACAGTACTCAAAGACAGGGAGAGCAAGCTCTCTCTTGGCGCTTTGGATGTGGGACATACAGCGAGATGTTTGCTGCTTTTGCGTTTGGCTGTTGGGAGATTTACAGCACAAAGATATCTAGTTGATTTGAAGCAGTTCCGAGAAAGTCTAAACATAATCCCCACTTCTCCCTCCTGGCACTTTCCATGTGGGAGATATAGCAGGATGTATATTGGTTTTGAGGACAACTCAATGGACAGTGTAGGGAGAAAAGGTCCTGGCTCCTTGAATGCCGTTTCTGGAGACACTGCGATCAATGTGGGAGATATGTCAAGATGTGTGTTTGTTTTGAGGACGGCTCTCTGGAGCGTCTTAGCAAAGAGGTCACACAGATAATCAGAGCAATTCTCAGAGACACTGAGAACAAGCTCCGCAATTCCCTCCTGGCACTTTCCCTGTAGGAGATACCGCAAGACGTTTCTGTATATTGGGCACAGCGCTCTGCACGGTGTTAGCAGAGACTTTCCCGGGACAGTGAAACCCTATGTCAGAGACACTGAGAAGAAGCCCCAATGTTCCCTCCAGGCACTTTCAGTGTGGGTGCCTTCTCCACGTGGTTCCTGGTTTCACTGCAGCTCTGAAGAGAATGTTAGCAAAGAGGTAACCGGGACAGTGAAAACAGTACTCAAAGACAGGGAGAGCAAGCTCTCTCTTGGCACTTTGGATGTGGGACATACAGCGAGATGTTTGCTGCTTTTGCGTTTGGCTGTTGGGAGATTTACAGCACAAAGATATCTAGTTGATTTGAAGCAGTTCCGAGAAAGTCTAAACATAATCCCCACTTCTCCCTCCTGGCACTTTCCATGTGGGAGATATAGCAGGATGTATATTGGTTTTGAGGACAACTCAACGGACAGTGTAGGGAGAAAAGGTCCTGGCTCCTTGAATGCCGTTTCTGGAGACACTGCGATCAATGTGGGAGATATGTCAAGATGTGTGTTTGTTTTGAGGACGGCTCTCTGGAGAGTCTTAGCAAAGAGGTCACACAGATAATCAGAGCAATTCTCAGAGACACTGAGAACAAGCTCCGCAATTCCCTCCTGGCACTTTCCCTGTAGGAGATACCGCAAGACGTTTCTGTATATTGGGCACAGCGCTCTGCACGGTGTTAGCAGAGACTTTCCCAGCACAGTGAAACCCTATGTCAGAGACACTGAGAAGAAGCCCCAATGTTCCCTCCAGGCACTTTCAGTGTGGGTGCCTTCTCCACGTGGTTCCTGGTTTCACTGCAGCTCTGAAGAGAATGTTAGCAAAGAGGTAACCGGGACAGTGAAAACAGTACTCAAAGACAGGGAGAGCAAGCTCTCTCTTGGCGCTTTGGATGTGGGACATACAGCGAGATGTTTGCTGCTTTTGCGTTTGGCTGTTGGGAGATTTACAGCACAAAGATATCTAGTTGATTTGAAGCAGTTCCGAGAAAGTCTAAACATAATCCCCACTTCTCCCTCCTGGCACTTTCCATGTGGGAGATATAGCAGGATGTATATTGGTTTTGAGGACAACTCAATGGACAGTGTAGGGAGAAAAGGTCCTGGCTCCTTGAATGCCGTTTCTGGAGACACTGCGATCAATGTGGGAGATATGTCAAGATGTGTGTTTGTTTTGAGGACGGCTCTCTGGAGAGTCTTAGCAAAGAGGTCACACAGATAATCAGAGCAATTCTCAGAGACACTGAGAACAAGCTCCACAATTCCCTCCTGGCACTTTCCCTGTAGGAGATACCGCAAGACGTTTCTGTATATTGGGCACAGCGCTCTGCACGGTGTTAGCAGAGACTTTCCCGGGACAGTGAAACCCTATGTCAGAGACACTGAGAAGAAGCCCCAATGTTCCCTCCAGGCACTTTCAGTGTGGGTGCCTTCTCCACGTGGTTCCTGGTTTCACTGCGGCTCTGAAGAGAATGTTAGCAAAGAGGTAACCGGGACAGTGAAAACAGTACTCAAAGACAGGGAGAGCAAGCTCTCTCTTGGCACTTTGGATGTGGGACATACAGCGAGATGTTTGCTGCTTTTGCGTTTGGCTGTTGGGAGATTTACAGCACAAAGATATCTAGTTGATTTGAAGCAGTTCCGAGAAAGTCTAAACATAATCCCCACTTCTCCCTCCTGGCACTTTCCATGTGGGAGATATAGCAGGATGTATATTGGTTTTGAGGACAACTCAATGGACAGTGTAGGGAGAAAAGGTCCTGGCTCCTTGAATGCCGTTTCTGGAGACACTGCGATCAATGTGGGAGATATGTCAAGATGTGTGTTTGTTTTGAGGACGGCTCTCTGGAGAGTCTTAGCAAAGAGGTCACACAGATAATCAGAGCAATTCTCAGAGACACTGAGAACAAGCTCGACAATTCCCTCCTGGCACTTTCCCTGTAGGAGATACCGCAAGACGTTTCTGTATATTGGGCACAGCGCTCTGCATGGTGTTAGCAGAGACTTTCCCGGGACAGTGAAACCCTATGTCAGAGACACTGAGAAGAAGCCCCAATGTTCCCTCCAGGCACTTTCAGTGTGGGTGCCTTCTCCACGTGGTTCCTGGTTTCACTGCAGCTCTGAAGAGAATGTTAGCAAAGAGGTAACCGGGACAGTGAAAACAGTACTCAAAGACAGGGAGAGCAAGCTCTCTCTTGGCGCTTTGGATGTGGGACATACAGCGAGATGTTTGCTGCTTTTGCGTTTGGCTGTTGGGAGATTTACAGCACAAAGATATCTAGTTGATTTGAAGCAGTTCCGAGAAAGTCTAAACATAATCCCCACTTCTCCCTCCTGGCACTTTCCATGTGGGAGATATAGCAGGATGTATATTGGTTTTGAGGACAACTCAATGGACAGTGTAGGGAGAAAACCTCCTGGCTCCTTGAATGCCGTTTCTGGAGACACTGCGATCAATGTGGGAGATATGTCAAGATGTGTGTTTGTTTTGAGGACGGCTCTCTGGAGCGTCTTAGCAAAGAGGTCACACAGATAATCAGAGCAATTCTCAGAGACACTGAGAACAAGCTCCGCAATTCCCTCCTGGCACTTTCCCTGTAGGAGATACCGCAAGACGTTTCTGTATATTGGGCACAGCGCTCTGCACGGTGTTAGCAGAGACTTTCCCGGGACAGTGAAACCCTATGTCAGAGACACTGAGAAGAAGCCCCAATGTTCCCTCCAGGCACTTTCAGTGTGGGTGCCTTCTCCACGTGGTTCCTGGTTTCACTGCGGCTCTGAAGAGAATGTTAGCAAAGAGGTAACCGGGACAGTGAAAACAGTACTCAAAGACAGGGAGAGCAAGCTCTCTCTTGGCACTTTGGATGTGGGACATACAGCGAGATGTTTGCTGCTTTTGCGTTTGGCTGTTGGGAGATTTACAGCACAAAGATATCTAGTTGATTTGAAGCAGTTCCGAGAAAGTCTAAACATAATCCCCACTTCTCCCTCCTGGCACTTTCCATGTGGGAGATATAGCAGGATGTATATTGGTTTTGAGGACAACTCAACGGACAGTGTAGGGAGAAAAGGTCCTGGCTCCTTGAATGCCGTTTCTGGAGACACTGCGATCAATGTGGGAGATATGTCAAGATGTGTGTTTGTTTTGAGGACGGCTCTCTGGAGAGTCTTAGCAAAGAGGTCACACAGATAATCAGAGCAATTCTCAGAGACACTGAGAACAAGCTCCGCAATTCCCTCCTGGCACTTTCCCTGTAGGAGATACCGCAAGACGTTTCTGTATATTGGGCACAGCGCTCTGCACGGTGTTAGCAGAGACTTTCCCGGGACAGTGAAACCCTATGTCAGAGACACTGAGAAGAAGCCCCAATGTTCCCTCCAGGCACTTTCAGTGTGGGTGCCTTCTCCACGTGGTTCCTGGTTTCACTGCAGCTCTGAAGAGAATGTTAGCAAAGAGGTAACCGGGACAGTGAAAACAGTACTCAAAGACAGGGAGAGCAAGCTCTCTCTTGGCGCTTTGGATGTGGGACATACAGCGAGATGTTTGCTGCTTTTGCGTTTGGCTGTTGGGAGATTTACAGCACAAAGATATCTAGTTGATTTGAAGCAGTTCCGAGAAAGTCTAAACATAATCCCCACTTCTCCCTCCTGGCACTTTCCATGTGGGAGATATAGCAGGATGTATATTGGTTTTGAGGACAACTCAATGGACAGTGTAGGGAGAAAAGGTCCTGGCTCCTTGAATGCCGTTTCTGGAGACACTGCGATCAATGTGGGAGATATGTCAAGATGTGTGTTTGTTTTGAGGACGGCTCTCTGGAGAGTCTTAGCAAAGAGGTCACACAGATAATCAGAGCAATTCTCAGAGACACTGAGAACAAGCTCCACAATTCCCTCCTGGCACTTTCCCTGTAGGAGATACCGCAAGACGTTTCTGTATATTGGGCACAGCGCTCTGCACGGTGTTAGCAGAGACTTTCCCGGGACAGTGAAACCCTATGTCAGAGACACTGAGAAGAAGCCCCAATGTTCCCTCCAGGCACTTTCAGTGTGGCTGCCTTCTCCACGTGGTTCCTGGTTTCACTGCGGCTCTGAAGAGAATGTTAGCAAAGAGGTAACCGGGACAGTGAAAACAGTACTCAAAGACAGGGAGAGCAAGCTCTCTCTTGGCACTTTGGATGTGGGACATACAGCGAGATGTTTGCTGCTTTTGCGTTTGGCTGTTGGGAGATTTACAGCACAAAGATATCTAGTTGATTTGAAGCAGTTCCGAGAAAGTCTAAACATAATCCCCACTTCTCCCTCCTGGCACTTTCCATGTGGGAGATATAGCAGGATGTATATTGGTTTTGAGGACAACTCAATGGACAGTGTAGGGAGAAAAGGTCCTGGCTCCTTGAATGCCGTTTCTGGAGACACTGCGATCAATGTGGGAGATATGTCAAGATGTGTGTTTGTTTTGAGGACGGCTCTCTGGAGAGTCTTAGCAAAGAGGTCACACAGATAATCAGAGCAATTCTCAGAGACACTGAGAACAAGCTCGACAATTCCCTCCTGGCACTTTCCCTGTAGGAGATACCGCAAGACGTTTCTGTATATTGGGCACAGCGCTCTGCATGGTGTTAGCAGAGACTTTCCCGGGACAGTGAAACCCTATGTCAGAGACACTGAGAAGAAGCCCCAATGTTCCCTCCAGGCACTTTCAGTGTGGGTGCCTTCTCCACGTGGTTCCTGGTTTCACTGCGGCTCTGAAGAGAATGCTAGCAAAGAGGTAACCGGGACAGTGAAAACAGTACTCAAAGACAGGGAGAGCAAGCTCTCTCTTGGCACTTTGGATGTGGGACATACAGCGAGATGTTTGCTGCTTTTGCGTTTGGCTGTTGGGAGATTTACAGCACAAAGATATCTAGTTGATTTGAAGCAGTTCCGAGAAAGTCTAAACATAATCCCCACTTCTCCCTCCTGGCACTTTCCATGTGGGAGATATAGCAGGATGTATATTGGTTTTGAGGACAACTCAACGGACAGTGTAGGGAGAAAAGGTCCTGGCTCCTTGAATGCCGTTTCTGGAGACACTGCGATCAATGTGGGAGATATGTCAAGATGTGTGTTTGTTTTGAGGACGGCTCTCTGGAGAGTCTTAGCAAAGAGGTCACACAGATAATCAGAGCAATTCTCAGAGACACTGAGAACAAGCTCCGCAATTCCCTCCTGGCACTTTCCCTGTAGGAGATACCGCAAGACGTTTCTGTATATTGGGCACAGCGCTCTGCACGGTGTTAGCAGAGACTTTCCCGGGACAGTGAAACCCTATGTCAGAGACACTGAGAAGAAGCCCCAATGTTCCCTCCAGGCACTTTCAGTGTGGGTGCCTTCTCCACGTGGTTCCTGGTTTCACTGCAGCTCTGAAGAGAATGTTAGCAAAGAGGTAACCGGGACAGTGAAAACAGTACTCAAAGACAGGGAGAGCAAGCTCTCTCTTGGCGCTTTGGATGTGGGACATACAGCGAGATGTTTGCTGCTTTTGCGTTTGGCTGTTGGGAGATTTACAGCACAAAGATATCTAGTTGATTTGAAGCAGTTCCGAGAAAGTCTAAACATAATCCCCACTTCTCCCTCCTGGCACTTTCCATGTGGGAGATATAGCAGGATGTATATTGGTTTTGAGGACAACTCAACGGACAGTGTAGGGAGAAAAGGTCCTGGCTCCTTGAATGCCGTTTCTGGAGACACTGCGATCAATGTGGGAGATATGTCAAGATGTGTGTTTGTTTTGAGGACGGCTCTCTGGAGAGTCTTAGCAAAGAGGTCACACAGATAATCAGAGCAATTCTCAGAGACACTGAGAACAAGCTCCGCAATTCCCTCCTGGCACTTTCCCTGTAGGAGATACCGCAAGACGTTTCTGTATATTGGGCACAGCGCTCTGCACGGTGTTAGCAGAGACTTTCCCGGGACAGTGAAACCCTATGTCAGAGACACTGAGAAGAAGCCCCAATGTTCCCTCCAGGCACTTTCAGTGTGGCTGCCTTCTCCACGTGGTTCCTGGTTTCACTGCGGCTCTGAAGAGAATGTTAGCAAAGAGGTAACCGGGACAGTGAAAACAGTACTCAAAGACAGGGAGAGCAAGCTCTCTCTTGGCACTTTGGATGTGGGACATACAGCGAGATGTTTGCTGCTTTTGCGTTTGGCTGTTGGGAGATTTACAGCACAAAGATATCTAGTTGATTTGAAGCAGTTCCGAGAAAGTCTAAACATAATCCCCACTTCTCCCTCCTGGCACTTTCCATGTGGGAGATATAGCAGGATGTATATTGGTTTTGAGGACAACTCAACGGACAGTGTAGGGAGAAAAGGTCCTGGCTCCTTGAATGCCGTTTCTGGAGACACTGCGATCAATGTGGGAGATATGTCAAGATGTGTGTTTGTTTTGAGGACGGCTCTCTGGAGAGTCTTAGCAAAGAGGTCACACAGATAATCAGAGCAATTCTCAGAGACACTGAGAACAAGCTCCACAATTCCCTCCTGGCACTTTCCCTGTAGGAGATACCGCAAGACGTTTCTGTATATTGGGCACAGCGCTCTGCACGGTGTTAGCAGAGACTTTCCCGGGACAGTGAAACCCTATGTCAGAGACACTGAGAAGAAGCCCCAATGTTCCCTCCAGGCACTTTCAGTGTGGCTGCCTTCTCCACGTGGTTCCTGGTTTCACTGCGGCTCTGAAGAGAATGCTAGCAAAGAGGTAACCGGGACAGTGAAAACAGTACTCAAAGACAGGGAGAGCAAGCTCTCTCTTGGCACTTTGGATGTGGGACATACAGCGAGATGTTTGCTGCTTTTGCGTTTGGCTGTTGGGAGATTTACAGCACAAAGATATCTAGTTGATTTGAAGCAGTTCCGAGAAAGTCTAAACATAATCCCCACTTCTCCCTCCTGGCACTTTCCATGTGGGAGATATAGCAGGATGTATATTGGTTTTGAGGACAACTCAACGGACAGTGTAGGGAGAAAAGGTCCTGGCTCCTTGAATGCCGTTTCTGGAGACACTGCGATCAATGTGGGAGATATGTCAAGATGTGTGTTTGTTTTGAGGACGGCTCTCTGGAGAGTCTTAGCAAAGAGGTCACACAGATAATCAGAGCAATTCTCAGAGACACTGAGAACAAGCTCCGCAATTCCCTCCTGGCACTTTCCCTGTAGGAGATACCGCAAGACGTTTCTGTATATTGGGCACAGCGCTCTGCACGGTGTTAGCAGAGACTTTCCCGGGACAGTGAAACCCTATGTCAGAGACACTGAGAAGAAGCCCCAATGTTCCCTCCAGGCACTTTCAGTGTGGGTGCTTTCTCCACGTGGTTCCTGGTTTCACTGCAGCTCTGAAGAGAATGTTAGCAAAGAGGTAACCGGGACAGTGAAAACAGTACTCAAAGACAGGGAGAGCAAGCTCTCTCTTGGCGCTTTGGATGTGGGACATACAGCGAGATGTTTGCTGCTTTTGCGTTTGGCTGTTGGGAGATTTACAGCACAAAGATATCTAGTTGATTTGAAGCAGTTCCGAGAAAGTCTAAACATAATCCCCACTTCTCCCTCCTGGCACTTTCCATGTGGGAGATATAGCAGGATGTATATTGGTTTTGAGGAGAACTCAACGGACAGTGTAGGGAGAAAAGGTCCTGGCTCCTTGAATGCCGTTTCTGGAGACACTGCGATCAATGTGGGAGATATGTCAAGATGTGTGTTTGTTTTGAGGACGGCTCTCTGGAGAGTCTTAGCAAAGAGGTCACACAGATAATCAGAGCAATTCTCAGAGACACTGAGAACAAGCTCCACAATTCCCTCCTGGCACTTTCCCTGTAGGAGATACCGCAAGACGTTTCTGTATATTGGGCACAGCGCTCTGCACGGTGTTAGCAGAGACTTTCCCGGCACAGTGAAACCCTATGTCAGAGACACTGAGAAGAAGCCCCAATGTTCCCTCCAGGCACTTTCAGTGTGGCTGCCTTCTCCACGTGGTTCCTGGTTTCACTGCGGCTCTGAAGAGAATGTTAGCAAAGAGGTAACCGGGACAGTGAAAACAGTACTCAAAGACAGGGAGAGCAAGCTCTCTCTTGGCGCTTTGGATGTGGGACATACAGCGAGATGTTTGCTGCTTTTGCGTTTGGCTGTTGGGAGATTTACAGCACAAAGATATCTAGTTGATTTGAAGCAGTTCCGAGAAAGTCTAAACATAATCCCCACTTCTCCCTCCTGGCACTTTCCATGTGGGAGATATAGCAGGATGTAGATTGGTTTTGAGGACAACTCAATGGACAGTGTAGGGAGAAAAGGTCCTGGCTCCTTGAATGCCGTTTCTGGAGACACTGCGATCAATGTGGGAGATATGTCAAGATGTGTGTTTGTTTTGAGGACGGCTCTCTGGAGAGTCTTAGCAAAGAGGTCACACAGATAATCAGAGCAATTCTCAGAGACACTGAGAACAAGCTCCACAATTCCCTCCTGGCACTTTCCCTGTAGGAGATACCGCAAGACGTTTCTGTATATTGGGCACAGCGCTCTGCACGGTGTTAGCAGAGACTTTCCCGGCACAGTGAAACCCTATGTCAGAGACACTGAGAAGAAGCCCCAATGTTCCCTCCAGGCACTTTCAGTGTGGGTGCCTTCTCCACGTGGTTCCTGGTTTCACTGCAGCTCTGAAGAGAATGTTAGCAAAGAGGTAACCGGGACAGTGAAAACAGTACTCAAAGACAGGGAGAGCAAGCTCTCTCTTGGCACTTTGGATGTGGGACATACAGCGAGATGTTTGCTGCTTTTGCGTTTGGCTGTTGGGAGATTTACAGCACAAAGATATCGAGTTGATTTGAAGCAGTTCCGAGAAAGTCTAAACATAATCCCCACTTCTCCCTCCTGGCACTTTCCATGTGGGAGATATAGCAGGATGTATATTGGTTTTGAGGACAACTCAATGGACAGTGTAGGGAGAAAAGGTCCTGGCTCCTTGAATGCCGTTTCTGGAGACACTGCGATCAATGTGGGAGATATGTCAAGATGTGTGTTTGTTTTGAGGACGGCTCTCTGGAGAGTCTTAGCAAAGAGGTCACACAGATAATCAGAGCAACTCTCAGAGACACTGAGAACAAGCTCCGCAATTCCCTCCTGGCACTTTCCCTGTAGGAGATACCGCAAGACGTTTCTGTATATTGGGCACAGCGCTCTGCACGGTGTTAGCAGAGACTTTCCCGGGACAGTGAAACCCTATGTCAGAGACACTGAGAAGAAGCCCCAATGTTCCCTCCAGGCACTTTCAGTGTGGCTGCCTTCTCCACGTGGTTCCTGGTTTCACTGCAGCTCTGAAGAGAATGTTAGCAAAGAGGTAACCGGGACAGTGAAAACAGTACTCAAAGACAGGGAGAGCAAGCTCTCTCTTGGCACTTTGGATGTGGGACATACAGCGAGATGTTTGCTGCTTTTGCGTTTGGCTGTTGGGAGATTTACAGCACAAAGATATCTAGTTGATTTGAAGCAGTTCCGAGAAAGTCTAAACATAATCCCCACTTCTCCCTCCTGGCACTTTCCATGTGGGAGATATAGCAGGATGTATATTGGTTTTGAGGACAACTCAATGGACAGTGTAGGGAGAAAACCTCCTGGCTCCTTGAATGCCGTTTCTGGAGACACTGCGATCAATGTGGGAGATATGTCAAGATGTGTGTTGGTTTTGAGGACGGCTCTCTGGAGAGTCTTAGCAAAGAGGTCACACAGATAATCAGAGCAATTCTCAGAGACACTGAGAACAAGCTCCGCAATTCCCTCCTGGCACTTTCCCTGTAGGAGATACTGCAAGACGTTTCTGTATATTGGGCACAGCGCTCTGCACGGTGTTAGCAGAGACTTTCCCGGCACAGTGAAACCCTATGTCAGAGACACTGAGAAGAAGCCCCAATGTTCCCTCCAGGCACTTTCAGTGTGGCTGCCTTCTCCACGTGGTTCCTGGTTTCACTGCGGCTCTGAAGAGAATGTTAGCAAAGAGGTAACCGGGACAGTGAAAACAGTACTCAAAGACAGGGAGAGCAAGCTCTCTCTTGGCGCTTTGGATGTGGGACATACAGCGAGATGTTTGCTGCTTTTGCGTTTGGCTGTTGGGAGATTTACAGCACAAAGATATCTAGTTGATTTGAAGCAGTTCCGAGAAAGTCTAAACATAATCCCCACTTCTCCCTCCTGGCACTTTCCATGTGGGAGATATAGCAGGATGTAGATTGGTTTTGAGGACAACTCAATGGACAGTGTAGGGAGAAAAGGTCCTGGCTCCTTGAATGCCGTTTCTGGAGACACTGCGATCAATGTGGGAGATATGTCAAGATGTGTGTTTGTTTTGAGGACGGCTCTCTGGAGAGTCTTAGCAAAGAGGTCACACAGATAATCAGAGCAATTCTCAGAGACACTGAGAACAAGCTCCGCAATTCCCTCCTGGCACTTTCCCTGTAGGAGATACCGCAAGACGTTTCTGTATATTGGGCACAGCGCTCTGCACGGTGTTAGCAGAGACTTTCCCGGCACAGTGAAACCCTATGTCAGAGACACTGAGAAGAAGCCCCAATGTTCCCTCCAGGCACTTTCAGTGTGGGTGCCTTCTCCACGTGGTTCCTGGTTTCACTGCAGCTCTGAAGAGAATGTTAGCAAAGAGGTAACCGGGACAGTGAAAACAGTACTCAAAGACAGGGAGAGCAAGCTCTCTCTTGGCACTTTGGATGTGGGACATACAGCGAGATGTTTGCTGCTTTTGCGTTTGGCTGTTGGGAGATTTACAGCACAAAGATATCGAGTTGATTTGAAGCAGTTCCGAGAAAGTCTAAACATAATCCCCACTTCTCCCTCCTGGCACTTTCCATGTGGGAGATATAGCAGGATGTATATTGGTTTTGAGGACAACTCAATGGACAGTGTAGGGAGAAAAGGTCCTGGCTCCTTGAATGCCGTTTCTGGAGACACTGCGATCAATGTGGGAGATATGTCAAGATGTGTGTTTGTTTTGAGGACGGCTCTCTGGAGAGTCTTAGCAAAGAGGTCACACAGATAATCAGAGCAACTCTCAGAGACACTGAGAACAAGCTCCGCAATTCCCTCCTGGCACTTTCCCTGTAGGAGATACCGCAAGACGTTTCTGTATATTGGGCACAGCGCTCTGCACGGTGTTAGCAGAGACTTTCCCGGGACAGTGAAACCCTATGTCAGAGACACTGAGAAGAAGCCCCAATGTTCCCTCCAGGCACTTTCAGTGTGGGTGCCTTCTCCACGTGGTTCCTGGTTTCACTGCAGCTCTGAAGAGAATGTTAGCAAAGAGGTAACCGGGACAGTGAAAACAGTACTCAAAGACAGGGAGAGCAAGCTCTCTCTTGGCACTTTGGATGTGGGACATACAGCGAGATGTTTGCTGCTTTTGCGTTTGGCTGTTGGGAGATTTACAGCACAAAGATATCTAGTTGATTTGAAGCAGTTCCGAGAAAGTCTAAACATAATCCCCACTTCTCCCTCCTGGCACTTTCCATGTGGGAGATATAGCAGGATGTAGATTGGTTTTGAGGACAACTCAATGGACAGTGTAGGGAGAAAACCTCCTGGCTCCTTGAATGCCGTTTCTGGAGACACTGCGATCAATGTGGGAGATATGTCAAGATGTGTGTTGGTTTTGAGGACGGCTCTCTGGAGAGTCTTAGCAAAGAGGTCACACAGATAATCAGAGCAGTTCTCAGAGACACTGAGAACAAGCTCCGCAATTCCCTCCTGGCACTTTCCCTGTAGGAGATACCGCAAGACGTTTCTGTATATTGGGCACAGCGCTCTGCAGGGTGTTAGCAGAGACTTTCCCGGGACAGTGAAACCCTATGTCAGAGGCACTGAGAAGAAGCCCCAATGTTCCCTCCAGGCACTTTCAGTGTGGGTGCCTTCTCCACGTGGTTCCTGGTTTCACTGCGGCTCTGAAGAGAATGTTAGCAAAGAGGTAACCGGGACAGTGAAAACAGTACTCAAAGACAGGGAGAGCAAGCTCTCTCTTGGCACTTTGGATGTGGGACATACAGTGAGATGTTTGCTGCTTTTGCGTTTGGCTGTTGGGAGATTTACAGCACAAAGATATCTAGTTGATTTGAAGCAGTTCCGAGAAAGTCTAAACATAATCCCCACTTCTCCCTCCTGGCACTTTCCATGTGGGAGATATAGCAGGATGTAGATTGGTTTTGAGGACAACTCAATGGACAGTGTAGGGAGAAAAGGTCCTGGCTCCTTGAATGCCGTTTCTGGAGACACTGCGATCAATGTGGGAGATATGTCAAGATGTGTGTTTGTTTTGAGGACGGCTCTCTGGAGAGTCTTAGCAAAGAGGTCACACAGATAATCAGAGCAATTCTCAGAGACACTGAGAACAAGCTCCGCAATTCCCTCCAGGCACTTTCCCTGTAGGAGATACCGCAAGACGTTTCTGTATATTGGGCACAGCGCTCTGCACGGTGTTAGCAGAGACTTTCCCGGGACAGTGAAACCCTATGTCAGAGGCACTGAGAAGAAGCCCCAATGTTCCCTCCAGGCACTTTCAGTGTGGGTGCCTTCTCCACGTGGTTCCTGGTTTCACTGCGGCTCTGAAGAGAATGTTAGCAAAGAGGTAACCGGGACAGTGAAAACAGTACTCAAAGACAGGGAGAGCAAGCTCTCTCTTGGCACTTTGGATGTGGGACATACAGTGAGATGTTTGCTGCTTTTGCGTTTGGCTGTTGGGAGATTTACAGCACAAAGATATCGAGTTGATTTGAAGCAGTTCCGAGAAAGTCTAAACATAATCCCCACTTCTCCCTCCTGGCACTTTCCATGTGGGAGATATAGCAGGATGTAGATTGGTTTTGAGGACAACTCAATGGACAGTGTAGGGAGAAAAGGTCCTGGCTCCTTGAATGCCGTTTCTGGAGACACTGCGATCAATGTGGGAGATATGTCAAGATGTGTGTTTGTTTTGAGGACGGCTCTCTGGAGAGTCTTAGCAAAGAGGTCACACAGATAATCAGAGCAATTCTCAGAGACACTGAGAACAAGCTCCGCAATTCCCTCCAGGCACTTTCCCTGTAGGAGATACCGCAAGACGTTTCTGTATATTGGGCACAGCGCTCTGCACGGTGTTAGCAGAGACTTTCCCGGGACAGTGAAACCCTATGTCAGAGACACTGAGAAGAAGCCCCAATGTTCCCTCCAGGCACTTTCAGTGTGGCTGCCTTCTCCACGTGGTTCCTGGTTTCACTGCAGCTCTGAAGAGAATGTTAGCAAAGAGGTAACCGGGACAGTGAAAACAGTACTCAAAGACAGGGAGAGCAAGCTCTCTCTTGGCGCTTTGGATGTGGGACATACAGCGAGATGTTTGCTGCTTTTGCGTTTGGCTGTTGGGAGATTTACAGCACAAAGATATCTAGTTGATTTGAAGCAGTTCCGAGAAAGTCTAAACATAATCCCCACTTCTCCCTCCTGGCACTTTCCATGTGGGAGATATAGCAGGATGTATATTGGTTTTGAGGAGAACTCAACGGACAGTGTAGGGAGAAAAGGTCCTGGCTCCTTGAATGCCGTTTCTGGAGACACTGCGATCAATGTGGGAGATATGTCAAGATGTGTGTTTGTTTTGAGGACGGCTCTCTGGAGAGTCTTAGCAAAGAGGTCACACAGATAATCAGAGCAATTCTCAGAGACACTGAGAACAAGCTCCACAATTCCCTCCTGGCACTTTCCCTGTAGGAGATACCGCAAGACGTTTCTGTATATTGGGCACAGCGCTCTGCACGGTGTTAGCAGAGACTTTCCCGGGACAGTGAAACCCTATGTCAGAGACACTGAGAAGAAGCCCCAATGTTCCCTCCAGGCACTTTCAGTGTGGCTGCCTTCTCCACGTGGTTCCTGGTTTCACTGCGGCTCTGAAGAGAATGTTAGCAAAGAGGTAACCGGGACAGTGAAAACAGTACTCAAAGACAGGGAGAGCAAGCTCTCTCTTGGCGCTTTGGATGTGGGACATACAGCGAGATGTTTGCTGCTTTTGCGTTTGGCTGTTGGGAGATTTACAGCACAAAGATATTGAGTTGATTTGAAGCAGTTCCGAGAAAGTCTAAACATAATCCCCACTTCTCCCTCCTGGCACTTTCCATGTGGGAGATATAGCAGGATGTATATTGGTTTTGAGGACAACTCAATGGACAGTGTAGGGAGAAAACCTCCTGGCTCCTTGAATGCCGTTTCTGGAGACACTGCGATCAATGTGGGAGATATGTCAAGATGTGTGTTTGTTTTGAGGACGGCTCTCTGGAGAGTCTTAGCAAAGAGGTCACACAGATAATCAGAGCAATTCTCAGAGACACTGAGAACAAGCTCCGCAATTCCCTCCTGGCACTTTCCCTGTAGGAGATACCGCAAGACGTTTCTGTATATTGGGCACAGCGCTCTGCACGGTGTTAGCAGAGACTTTCCCGGCACAGTGAAACCCTATGTCAGAGACACTGAGAAGAAGCCCCAATGTTCCCTCCAGGCACTTTCAGTGTGGGTGCCTTCTCCACGTGGTTCCTGGTTTCACTGCAGCTCTGAAGAGAATGTTAGCAAAGAGGTAACCGGGACAGTGAAAACAGTACTCAAAGACAGGGAGAGCAAGCTCTCTCTTGGCACTTTGGATGTGGGACATACAGCGAGATGTTTGCTGCTTTTGCGTTTGGCTGTTGGGAGATTTACAGCACAAAGATATCGAGTTGATTTGAAGCAGTTCCGAGAAAGTCTAAACATAATCCCCACTTCTCCCTCCTGGCACTTTCCATGTGGGAGATATAGCAGGATGTATATTGGTTTTGAGGACAACTCAATGGACAGTGTAGGGAGAAAACCTCCTGGCTCCTTGAATGCCGTTTCTGGAGACACTGCGATCAATGTGGGAGATATGTCAAGATGTGTGTTTGTTTTGAGGACGGCTCTCTGGAGAGTCTTAGCAAAGAGGTCACACAGATAATCAGAGCAACTCTCAGAGACACTGAGAACAAGCTCCGCAATTCCCTCCTGGCACTTTCCCTGTAGGAGATACCGCAAGACGTTTCTGTATATTGGGCACAGCGCTCTGCACGGTGTTAGCAGAGACTTTCCCGGGACAGTGAAACCCTATGTCAGAGACACTGAGAAGAAGCCCCAATGTTCCCTCCAGGCACTTTCAGTGTGGGTGCCTTCTCCACGTGGTTCCTGGTTTCACTGCAGCTCTGAAGAGAATGTTAGCAAAGAGGTAACCGGGACAGTGAAAACAGTACTCAAAGACAGGGAGAGCAAGCTCTCTCTTGGCACTTTGGATGTGGGACATACAGCGAGATGTTTGCTGCTTTTGCGTTTGGCTGTTGGGAGATTTACAGCACAAAGATATCTAGTTGATTTGAAGCAGTTCCGAGAAAGTCTAAACATAATCCCCACTTCTCCCTCCTGGCACTTTCCATGTGGGAGATATAGCAGGATGTATATTGGTTTTGAGGACAACTCAATGGACAGTGTAGGGAGAAAACCTCCTGGCTCCTTGAATGCCGTTTCTGGAGACACTGCGATCAATGTGGGAGATATGTCAAGATGTGTGTTGGTTTTGAGGACGGCTCTCTGGAGAGTCTTAGCAAAGAGGTCACACAGATAATCAGAGCAATTCTCAGAGACACTGAGAACAAGCTCCACAATTCCCTCCTGGCACTTTCCCTGTAGGAGATACCGCAAGACGTTTCTGTATATTGGGCACAGCGCTCTGCACGGTGTTAGCAGAGACTTTCCCGGGACAGTGAAACCCTATGTCAGAGACACTGAGAAGAAGCCCCAATGTTCCCTCCAGGCACTTTCAGTGTGGCTGCCTTCTCCACGTGGTTCCTGGTTTCACTGCGGCTCTGAAGAGAATGTTAGCAAAGAGGTAACCGGGACAGTGAAAACAGTACTCAAAGACAGGGAGAGCAAGCTCTCTCTTGGCGCTTTGGATGTGGGACATACAGCGAGATGTTTGCTGCTTTTGCGTTTGGCTGTTGGGAGATTTACAGCACAAAGATATCTAGTTGATTTGAAGCAGTTCCGAGAAAGTCTAAACATAATCCCCACTTCTCCCTCCTGGCACTTTCCATCTGGGAGATATAGCAGGATGTAGATTGGTTTTGAGGACAACTCAATGGACAGTGTAGGGAGAAAACCTCCTGGCTCCTTGAATGCCGTTTCTGGAGACACTGCGATCAATGTGGGAGATATGTCAAGATGTGTGTTGGTTTTGAGGACGGCTCTCTGGAGAGTCTTAGCAAAGAGGTCACACAGATAATCAGAGCAATTCTCAGAGACACTGAGAACAAGCTCCGCAATTCCCTCCAGGCACTTTCGCTGTAGGAGATACCGCAAGACGTTTCTGTATATTGGGCACAGCGCTCTGCACGGTGTTAGCAGAGACTTTCCCGGCACAGTGAAACCCTATGTCAGAGACACTGAGAAGAAGCCCCAATGTTCCCTCCAGGCACTTTCAGTGTGGGTGCTTTCTCCACGTGGTTCCTGGTTTCACTGCGGCTCTGAAGAGAATGTTAGCAAAGAGGTAACCGGGACAGTGAAAACAGTACTCAAAGACAGGGAGAGCAAGCTCTCTCTTGGCACTTTGGATGTGGGACATACAGCGAGATGTTTGCTGCTTTTGCGTTTGGCTGTTGGGAGATTTACAGCACAAAGATATCTAGTTGATTTGAAGCAGTTCCGAGAAAGTCTAAACATAATCCCCACTTCTCCCTCCTGGCACTTTCCATGTGGGAGATATAGCAGGATGTAGATTGGTTTTGAGGACAACTCAATGGACAGTGTAGGGAGAAAAGGTCCTGGCTCCTTGAATGCCGTTTCTGGAGACACTGCGATCAATGTGGGAGATATGTCAAGATGTGTGTTGGTTTTGAGGACGGCTCTCTGGAGAGTCTTCGCAAAGAGGTCACACAGATAATCAGAGCAATTCTCAGAGACACTGAGAACAAGCTCCACAATTCCCTCCTGGCACTTTCCCTGTAGGAGATACCGCAAGACGTTTCTGTATATTGGGCACAGCGCTCTGCACGGTGTTAGCAGAGACTTTCCCGGGACAGTGAAACCCTATGTCAGAGACACTGAGAAGAAGCCCCAATGTTCCCTCCAGGCACTTTCAGTGTGGGTGCCTTCTCCACGTGGTTCCTGGTTTCACTGCAGCTCTGAAGAGAATGTTAGCAAAGAGGTAACCGGGACAGTGAAAACAGTACTCAAAGACAGGGAGAGCAAGCTCTCTCTTGGCACTTTGGATGTGGGACATACAGCGAGATGTTTGCTGCTTTTGCGTTTGGCTGTTGGGAGATTTACAGCACAAAGATATCTAGTTGATTTGAAGCAGTTCCGAGAAAGTCTAAACATAATCCCCACTTCTCCCTCCTGGCACTTTCCATGTGGGAGATATAGCAGGATGTAGATTGGTTTTGAGGACAACTCAATGGACAGTGTAGGGAGAAAACCTCCTGGCTCCTTGAATGCCGTTTCTGGAGACACTGCGATCAATGTGGGAGATATGTCAAGATGTGTGTTTGTTTTGAGGACGTCTCTCTGGAGAGTCTTAGCAAAGAGGTCACACAGATAATCAGAGCAATTCTCAGAGACACTGAGAACAAGCTCCACAATTCCCTCCTGGCACTTTCCCTGTAGGAGATACCGCAAGACGTTTCTGTATATTGGGCACAGCGCTCTGCACGGTGTTAGCAGAGACTTTCCCGGGACAGTGAAACCCTATGTCAGAGACACTGAGAAGAAGCCCCAATGTTCCCTCCAGGCACTTTCAGTGTGGCTGCCTTCTCCACGTGGTTCCTGGTTTCACTGCGGCTCTGAAGAGAATGTTAGCAAAGAGGTAACCGGGACAGTGAAAACAGTACTCAAAGACAGGGAGAGCAAGCTCTCTCTTGGCGCTTTGGATGTGGGACATACAGCGAGATGTTTGCTGCTTTTGCGTTTGGCTGTTGGGAGATTTACAGCACAAAGATATCTAGTTGATTTGAAGCAGTTCCGAGAAAGTCTAAACATAATCCCCACTTCTCCCTCCTGGCACTTTCCATGTGGGAGATATAGCAGGATGTAGATTGGTTTTGAGGACAACTCAATGGACAGTGTAGGGAGAAAAGGTCCTGGCTCCTTGAATGCCGTTTCTGGAGACACTGCGATCAATGTGGGAGATATGTCAAGATGTGTGTTTGTTTTGAGGACGGCTCTCTGGAGAGTCTTAGCAAAGAGGTCACACAGATAATCAGAGCAATTCTCAGAGACACTGAGAACAAGCTCCGCAATTCCCTCCTGGCACTTTCCCTGTAGGAGATACCGCAAGACGTTTCTGTATATTGGGCACAGCGCTCTGCACGGTGTTAGCAGAGACTTTCCCGGCACAGTGAAACCCTATGTCAGAGACACTGAGAAGAAGCCCCAATGTTCCCTCCAGGCACTTTCAGTGTGGGTGCCTTCTCCACGTGGTTCCTGGTTTCACTGCAGCTCTGAAGAGAATGTTAGCAAAGAGGTAACCGGGACAGTGAAAACAGTACTCAAAGACAGGGAGAGCAAGCTCTCTCTTGGCACTTTGGATGTGGGACATACAGCGAGATGTTTGCTGCTTTTGCGTTTGGCTGTTGGGAGATTTACAGCACAAAGATATCGAGTTGATTTGAAGCAGTTCCGAGAAAGTCTAAACATAATCCCCACTTCTCCCTCCTGGCACTTTCCATGTGGGAGATATAGCAGGATGTAGATTGGTTTTGAGGACAACTCAATGGACAGTGTAGGGAGAAAAGGTCCTGGCTCCTTGAATGCCGTTTCTGGAGACACTGCGATCAATGTGGGAGATATGTCAAGATGTGTGTTTGTTTTGAGGACGGCTCTCTGGAGAGTCTTAGCAAAGAGGTCACACAGATAATCAGAGCAACTCTCAGAGACACTGAGAACAAGCTCCGCAATTCCCTCCTGGCACTTTCCCTGTAGGAGATACCGCAAGACGTTTCTGTATATTGGGCACAGCGCTCTGCACGGTGTTAGCAGAGACTTTCCCGGGACAGTGAAACCCTATGTCAGAGACACTGAGAAGAAGCCCCAATGTTCCCTCCAGGCACTTTCAGTGTGGCTGCCTTCTCCACGTGGTTCCTGGTTTCACTGCAGCTCTGAAGAGAATGTTAGCAAAGAGGTAACCGGGACAGTGAAAACAGTACTCAAAGACAGGGAGAGCAAGCTCTCTCTTGGCACTTTGGATGTGGGACATACAGCGAGATGTTTGCTGCTTTTGCGTTTGGCTGTTGGGAGATTTACAGCACAAAGATATCTAGTTGATTTGAAGCAGTTCCGAGAAAGTCTAAACATAATCCCCACTTCTCCCTCCTGGCACTTTCCATGTGGGAGATATAGCAGGATGTATATTGGTTTTGAGGACAACTCAATGGACAGTGTAGGGAGAAAACCTCCTGGCTCCTTGAATGCCGTTTCTGGAGACACTGCGATCAATGTGGGAGATATGTCAAGATGTGTGTTGGTTTTGAGGACGGCTCTCTGGAGAGTCTTAGCAAAGAGGTCACACAGATAATCAGAGCAATTCTCAGAGACACTGAGAACAAGCTCCACAATTCCCTCCTGGCACTTTCCCTGTAGGAGATACCGCAAGACGTTTCTGTATATTGGGCACAGCGCTCTGCACGGTGTTAGCAGAGACTTTCCCGGCACAGTGAAACCCTATGTCAGAGACACTGAGAAGAAGCCCCAATGTTCCCTCCAGGCACTTTCAGTGTGGCTGCCTTCTCCACGTGGTTCCTGGTTTCACTGCGGCTCTGAAGAGAATGTTAGCAAAGAGGTAACCGGGACAGTGAAAACAGTACTCAAAGACAGGGAGAGCAAGCTCTCTCTTGGCGCTTTGGATGTGGGACATACAGCGAGATGTTTGCTGCTTTTGCGTTTGGCTGTTGGGAGATTTACAGCACAAAGATATCTAGTTGATTTGAAGCAGTTCCGAGAAAGTCTAAACATAATCCCCACTTCTCCCTCCTGGCACTTTCCATGTGGGAGATATAGCAGGATGTATATTGGTTTTGAGGACAACTCAATGGACAGTGTAGGGAGAAAAGGTCCTGGCTCCTTGAATGCCGTTTCTGGAGACACTGCGATCAATGTGGGAGATATGTCAAGATGTGTGTTTGTTTTGAGGACGGCTCTCTGGAGAGTCTTAGCAAAGAGGTCACACAGATAATCAGAGCAATTCTCAGAGACACTGAGAACAAGCTCCGCAATTCCCTCCTGGCACTTTCCCTGTAGGAGATACCGCAAGACGTTTCTGTATATTGGGCACAGCGCTCTGCACGGTGTTAGCAGAGACTTTCCCGGCACAGTGAAACCCTATGTCAGAGACACTGAGAAGAAGCCCCAATGTTCCCTCCAGGCACTTTCAGTGTGGGTGCCTTCTCCACGTGGTTCCTGGTTTCACTGCAGCTCTGAAGAGAATGTTAGCAAAGAGGTAACCGGGACAGTGAAAACAGTACTCAAAGACAGGGAGAGCAAGCTCTCTCTTGGCACTTTGGATGTGGGACATACAGCGAGATGTTTGCTGCTTTTGCGTTTGGCTGTTGGGAGATTTACAGCACAAAGATATCGAGTTGATTTGAAGCAGTTCCGAGAAAGTCTAAACATAATCCCCACTTCTCCCTCCTGGCACTTTCCATGTGGGAGATATAGCAGGATGTATATTGGTTTTGAGGACAACTCAATGGACAGTGTAGGGAGAAAAGGTCCTGGCTCCTTGAATGCCGTTTCTGGAGACACTGCGATCAATGTGGGAGATATGTCAAGATGTGTGTTTGTTTTGAGGACGGCTCTCTGGAGAGTCTTAGCAAAGAGGTCACACAGATAATCAGAGCAACTCTCAGAGACACTGAGAACAAGCTCCGCAATTCCCTCCTGGCACTTTCCCTGTAGGAGATACCGCAAGACGTTTCTGTATATTGGGCACAGCGCTCTGCACGGTGTTAGCAGAGACTTTCCCGGGACAGTGAAACCCTATGTCAGAGACACTGAGAAGAAGCCCCAATGTTCCCTCCAGGCACTTTCAGTGTGGCTGCCTTCTCCACGTGGTTCCTGGTTTCACTGCAGCTCTGAAGAGAATGTTAGCAAAGAGGTAACCGGGACAGTGAAAACAGTACTCAAAGACAGGGAGAGCAAGCTCTCTCTTGGCACTTTGGATGTGGGACATACAGCGAGATGTTTGCTGCTTTTGCGTTTGGCTGTTGGGAGATTTACAGCACAAAGATATCTAGTTGATTTGAAGCAGTTCCGAGAAAGTCTAAACATAATCCCCACTTCTCCCTCCTGGCACTTTCCATGTGGGAGATATAGCAGGATGTAGATTGGTTTTGAGGACAACTCAATGGACAGTGTAGGGAGAAAACCTCCTGGCTCCTTGAATGCCGTTTCTGGAGACACTGCGATCAATGTGGGAGATATGTCAAGATGTGTGTTGGTTTTGAGGACGGCTCTCTGGAGAGTCTTAGCAAAGAGGTCACACAGATAATCAGAGCAATTCTCAGAGACACTGAGAACAAGCTCCGCAATTCCCTCCTGGCACTTTCCCTGTAGGAGATACCGCAAGACGTTTCTGTATATTGGGCACAGCGCTCTGCAGGGTGTTAGCAGAGACTTTCCCGGGACAGTGAAACCCTATGTCAGAGGCACTGAGAAGAAGCCCCAATGTTCCCTCCAGGCACTTTCAGTGTGGCTGCCTTCTCCACGTGGTTCCTGGTTTCACTGCGGCTCTGAAGAGAATGTTAGCAAAGAGGTAACCGGGACAGTGAAAACAGTACTCAAAGACAGGGAGAGCAAGCTCTCTCTTGGCACTTTGGATGTGGGACATACAGCGAGATGTTTGCTGCTTTTGCGTTTGGCTGTTGGGGGATTTACAGCACAAAGATATCTAGTTGATTTGAAGCAGTTCCGAGAAAGTCTAAACATAATCCCCACTTCTCCCTCCTGGCACTTTCCATGTGGGAGATATAGCAGGATGTATATTGGTTTTGAGGAGAACTCAACGGACAGTGTAGGGAGAAAAGGTCCTGGCTCCTTGAATGCCGTTTCTGGAGACACTGCGATCAATGTGGGAGATATGTCAAGATGTGTGTTTGTTTTGAGGACGGCTCTCTGGAGAGTCTTAGCAAAGAGGTCACACAGATAATCAGAGCAATTCTCAGAGACACTGAGAACAAGCTCCGCAATTCCCTCCTGGCACTTTCCCTGTAGGAGATACCGCAAGACGTTTCTGTATATTGGGCACAGCGCTCTGCACGGTGTTAGCAGAGACTTTCCCGGCACAGTGAAACCCTATGTCAGAGACACTGAGAAGAAGCCCCAATGTTCCCTCCAGGCACTTTCAGTGTGGGTGCCTTCTCCACGTGGTTCCTGGTTTCACTGCAGCTCTGAAGAGAATGTTAGCAAAGAGGTAACCGGGACAGTGAAAACAGTACTCAAAGACAGGGAGAGCAAGCTCTCTCTTGGCACTTTGGATGTGGGACATACAGCGAGATGTTTGCTGCTTTTGCGTTTGGCTGTTGGGAGATTTACAGCACAAAGATATCGAGTTGATTTGAAGCAGTTCCGAGAAAGTCTAAACATAATCCCCACTTCTCCCTCCTGGCACTTTCCATGTGGGAGATATAGCAGGATGTATATTGGTTTTGAGGACAACTCAATGGACAGTGTAGGGAGAAAAGGTCCTGGCTCCTTGAATGCCGTTTCTGGAGACACTGCGATCAATGTGGGAGATATGTCAAGATGTGTGTTTGTTTTGAGGACGGCTCTCTGGAGAGTCTTAGCAAAGAGGTCACACAGATAATCAGAGCAACTCTCAGAGACACTGAGAACAAGCTCCGCAATTCCCTCCTGGCACTTTCCCTGTAGGAGATACCGCAAGACGTTTCTGTATATTGGGCACAGCGCTCTGCACGGTGTTAGCAGAGACTTTCCCGGCACAGTGAAACCCTATGTCAGAGACACTGAGAAGAAGCCCCAATGTTCCCTCCAGGCACTTTCAGTGTGGCTGCCTTCTCCACGTGGTTCCTGGTTTCACTGCAGCTCTGAAGAGAATGTTAGCAAAGAGGTAACCGGGACAGTGAAAACAGTACTCAAAGACAGGGAGAGCAAGCTCTCTCTTGGCACTTTGGATGTGGGACATACAGCGAGATGTTTGCTGCTTTTGCGTTTGGCTGTTGGGAGATTTACAGCACAAAGATATCTAGTTGATTTGAAGCAGTTCCGAGAAAGTCTAAACATAATCCCCACTTCTCCCTCCTGGCACTTTCCATGTGGGAGATATAGCAGGATGTAGATTGGTTTTGAGGACAACTCAATGGACAGTGTAGGGAGAAAACCTCCTGGCTCCTTGAATGCCGTTTCTGGAGACACTGCGATCAATGTGGGAGATATGTCAAGATGTGTGTTGGTTTTGAGGACGGCTCTCTGGAGAGTCTTAGCAAAGAGGTCACACAGATAATCAGAGCAATTCTCAGAGACACTGAGAACAAGCTCCGCAATTCCCTCCTGGCACTTTCCCTGTAGGAGATACCGCAAGACGTTTCTGTATATTGGGCACAGCGCTCTGCAGGGTGTTAGCAGAGACTTTCCCGGGACAGTGAAACCCTATGTCAGAGGCACTGAGAAGAAGCCCCAATGTTCCCTCCAGGCACTTTCAGTGTGGCTGCCTTCTCCACGTGGTTCCTGGTTTCACTGCGGCTCTGAAGAGAATGTTAGCAAAGAGGTAACCGGGACAGTGAAAACAGTACTCAAAGACAGGGAGAGCAAGCTCTCTCTTGGCACTTTGGATGTGGGACATACAGCGAGATGTTTGCTGCTTTTGCGTTTGGCTGTTGGGGGATTTACAGCACAAAGATATCTAGTTGATTTGAAGCAGTTCCGAGAAAGTCTAAACATAATCCCCACTTCTCCCTCCTGGCACTTTCCATGTGGGAGATATAGCAGGATGTATATTGGTTTTGAGGAGAACTCAACGGACAGTGTAGGGAGAAAAGGTCCTGGCTCCTTGAATGCCGTTTCTGGAGACACTGCGATCAATGTGGGAGATATGTCAAGATGTGTGTTTGTTTTGAGGACGGCTCTCTGGAGAGTCTTAGCAAAGAGGTCACACAGATAATCAGAGCAATTCTCAGAGACACTGAGAACAAGCTCCGCAATTCCCTCCAGGCACTTTCCCTGTAGGAGATACCGCAAGACGTTTCTGTATATTGGGCACAGCGCTCTGCACGGTGTTAGCAGAGACTTTCCCGGGACAGTGAAACCCTATGTCAGAGACACTGAGAAGAAGCCCCAATGTTCCCTCCAGGCACTTTCAGTGTGGCTGCCTTCTCCACGTGGTTCCTGGTTTCACTGCAGCTCTGAAGAGAATGTTAGCAAAGAGGTAACCGGGACAGTGAAAACAGTACTCAAAGACAGGGAGAGCAAGCTCTCTCTTGGCGCTTTGGATGTGGGACATACAGCGAGATGTTTGCTGCTTTTGCGTTTGGCTGTTGGGAGATTTACAGCACAAAGATATCTAGTTGATTTGAAGCAGTTCCGAGAAAGTCTAAACATAATCCCCACTTCTCCCTCCTGGCACTTTCCATGTGGGAGATATAGCAGGATGTATATTGGTTTTGAGGAGAACTCAACGGACAGTGTAGGGAGAAAAGGTCCTGGCTCCTTGAATGCCGTTTCTGGAGACACTGCGATCAATGTGGGAGATATGTCAAGATGTGTGTTTGTTTTGAGGACGGCTCTCTGGAGAGTCTTAGCAAAGAGGTCACACAGATAATCAGAGCAACTCTCAGAGACACTGAGAACAAGCTCCGCAATTCCCTCCTGGCACTTTCCCTGTAGGAGATACCGCAAGACGTTTCTGTATATTGGGCACAGCGCTCTGCACGGTGTTAGCAGAGACTTTCCCGGGACAGTGAAACCCTATGTCAGAGACACTGAGAAGAAGCCCCAATGTTCCCTCCAGGCACTTTCAGTGTGGGTGCCTTCTCCACGTGGTTCCTGGTTTCACTGCAGCTCTGAAGAGAATGTTAGCAAAGAGGTAACCGGGACAGTGAAAACAGTACTCAAAGACAGGGAGAGCAAGCTCTCTCTTGGCACTTTGGATGTGGGACATACAGCGAGATGTTTGCTGCTTTTGCGTTTGGCTGTTGGGAGATTTACAGCACAAAGATATCTAGTTGATTTGAAGCAGTTCCGAGAAAGTCTAAACATAATCCCCACTTCTCCCTCCTGGCACTTTCCATGTGGGAGATATAGCAGGATGTATATTGGTTTTGAGGACAACTCAATGGACAGTGTAGGGAGAAAACCTCCTGGCTCCTTGAATGCCGTTTCTGGAGACACTGCGATCAATGTGGGAGATATGTCAAGATGTGTGTTGGTTTTGAGGACGGCTCTCTGGAGAGTCTTAGCAAAGAGGTCACACAGATAATCAGAGCAATTCTCAGAGACACTGAGAACAAGCTCCACAATTCCCTCCTGGCACTTTCCCTGTAGGAGATACCGCAAGACGTTTCTGTATATTGGGCACAGCGCTCTGCACGGTGTTAGCAGAGACTTTCCCGGCACAGTGAAACCCTATGTCAGAGACACTGAGAAGAAGCCCCAATGTTCCCTCCAGGCACTTTCAGTGTGGCTGCCTTCTCCACGTGGTTCCTGGTTTCACTGCGGCTCTGAAGAGAATGTTAGCAAAGAGGTAACCGGGACAGTGAAAACAGTACTCAAAGACAGGGAGAGCAAGCTCTCTCTTGGCGCTTTGGATGTGGGACATACAGCGAGATGTTTGCTGCTTTTGCGTTTGGCTGTTGGGAGATTTACAGCACAAAGATATCTAGTTGATTTGAAGCAGTTCCGAGAAAGTCTAAACATAATCCCCACTTCTCCCTCCTGGCACTTTCCATGTGGGAGATATAGCAGGATGTAGATTGGTTTTGAGGACAACTCAATGGACAGTGTAGGGAGAAAACCTCCTGGCTCCTTGAATGCCGTTTCTGGAGACACTGCGATCAATGTGGGAGATATGTCAAGATGTGTGTTGGTTTTGAGGACGGCTCTCTGGAGAGTCTTAGCAAAGAGGTCACACAGATAATCAGAGCAATTCTCAGAGACACTGAGAACAAGCTCCGCAATTCCCTCCAGGCACTTTCGCTGTAGGAGATACCGCAAGACGTTTCTGTATATTGGGCACAGCGCTCTGCACGGTGTTAGCAGAGACTTTCCCGGCACAGTGAAACCCTATGTCAGAGACACTGAGAAGAAGCCCCAATGTTCCCTCCAGGCACTTTCAGTGTGGGTGCTTTCTCCACGTGGTTCCTGGTTTCACTGCAGCTCTGAAGAGAATGTTAGCAAAGAGGTAACCGGGACAGTGAAAACAGTACTCAAAGACAGGGAGAGCAAGCTCTCTCTTGGCACTTTGGATGTGGGACATACAGCGAGATGTTTGCTGCTTTTGCGTTTGGCTGTTGGGAGATTTACAGCACAAAGATATCTAGTTGATTTGAAGCAGTTCCGAGAAAGTCTAAACATAATCCCCACTTCTCCCTCCTGGCACTTTCCATGTGGGAGATATAGCAGGATGTATATTGGTTTTGAGGACAACTCAATGGACAGTGTAGGGAGAAAAGGTCCTGGCTCCTTGAATGCCGTTTCTGGAGACACTGCGATCAATGTGGGAGATATGTCAAGATGTGTGTTTGTTTTGAGGACGGCTCTCTGGAGAGTCTTCGCAAAGAGGTCACACAGATAATCAGAGCAATTCTCAGAGACACTGAGAACAAGCTCCACAATTCCCTCCTGGCACTTTCCCTGTAGGAGATACCGCAAGACGTTTCTGTATATTGGGCACAGCGCTCTGCACGGTGTTAGCAGAGACTTTCCCGGGACAGTGAAACCCTATGTCAGAGACACTGAGAAGAAGCCCCAATGTTCCCTCCAGGCACTTTCAGTGTGGGTGCCTTCTCCACGTGGTTCCTGGTTTCACTGCGGCTCTGAAGAGAATGTTAGCAAAGAGGTAACCGGGACAGTGAAAACAGTACTCAAAGACAGGGAGAGCAAGCTCTCTCTTGGCACTTTGGATGTGGGACATACAGCGAGATGTTTGCTGCTTTTGCATTTGGCTGTTGGGAGATTTACAGCACAAAGATATCTAGTTGATTTGAAGCAGTTCCGAGAAAGTCTAAACATAATCCCCACTTCTCCCTCCTGGCACTTTCCATGTGGGAGATATAGCAGGATGTAGATTGGTTTTGAGGACAACTCAATGGACAGTGTAGGGAGAAAACCTCCTGGCTCCTTGAATGCCGTTTCTGGAGACACTGCGATCAATGTGGGAGATATGTCAAGATGTGTGTTTGTTTTGAGGACGGCTCTCTGGAGAGTCTTAGCAAAGAGGTCACACAGATAATCAGAGCAATTCTCAGAGACACTGAGAACAAGCTCCGCAATTCCCTCCTGGCACTTTCCCTGTAGGAGATACCGCAAGACGTTTCTGTATATTGGGCACAGCGCTCTGCACGGTGTTAGCAGAGACTTTCCCGGGACAGTGAAACCCTATGTCAGAGACACTGAGAAGAAGCCCCAATGTTCCCTCCAGGCACTTTCAGTGTGGGTGCTTTCTCCACGTGGTTCCTGGTTTCACTGCGGCTCTGAAGAGAATGTTAGCAAAGAGGTAACCGGGACAGTGAAAACAGTACTCAAAGACAGGGAGAGCAAGCTCTCTCTTGGCACTTTGGATGTGGGACATACAGCGAGATGTTTGCTGCTTTTGCGTTTGGCTGTTGGGAGATTTACAGCACAAAGATATCGAGTTGATTTGAAGCAGTTCCGAGAAAGTCTAAACATAATCCCCACTTCTCCCTCCTGGCACTTTCCATGTGGGAGATATAGCAGGATGTAGATTGGTTTTGAGGACAACTCAATGGACAGTGTAGGGAGAAAACCTCCTGGCTCCTTGAATGCCGTTTCTGGAGACACTGCGATCAATGTGGGAGATATGTCAAGATGTGTGTTTGTTTTGAGGACGGCTCTCTGGAGAGTCTTCGCAAAGAGGTCACACAGATAATCAGAGCAATTCTCAGAGACACTGAGAACAAGCTCCACAATTCCCTCCTGGCACTTTCCCTGTAGGAGATACCGCAAGACGTTTCTGTATATTGGGCACAGCGCTCTGCACGGTGTTAGCAGAGACTTTCCCGGGACAGTGAAACCCTATGTCAGAGACACTGAGAAGAAGCCCCAATGTTCCCTCCAGGCACTTTCAGTGTGGGTGCCTTCTCCACGTGGTTCCTGGTTTCACTGCGGCTCTGAAGAGAATGTTAGCAAAGAGGTAACCGGGACAGTGAAAACAGTACTCAAAGACAGGGAGAGCAAGCTCTCTCTTGGCACTTTGGATGTGGGACATACAGCGAGATGTTTGCTGCTTTTGCATTTGGCTGTTGGGAGATTTACAGCACAAAGATATCTAGTTGATTTGAAGCAGTTCCGAGAAAGTCTAAACATAATCCCCACTTCTCCCTCCTGGCACTTTCCATGTGGGAGATATAGCAGGATGTAGATTGGTTTTGAGGACAACTCAATGGACAGTGTAGGGAGAAAACCTCCTGGCTCCTTGAATGCCGTTTCTGGAGACACTGCGATCAATGTGGGAGATATGTCAAGATGTGTGTTTGTTTTGAGGACGGCTCTCTGGAGAGTCTTAGCAAAGAGGTCACACAGATAATCAGAGCAATTCTCAGAGACACTGAGAACAAGCTCCGCAATTCCCTCCTGGCACTTTCCCTGTAGGAGATACCGCAAGACGTTTCTGTATATTGGGCACAGCGCTCTGCACGGTGTTAGCAGAGACTTTCCCGGGACAGTGAAACCCTATGTCAGAGACACTGAGAAGAAGCCCCAATGTTCCCTCCAGGCACTTTCAGTGTGGGTGCTTTCTCCACGTGGTTCCTGGTTTCACTGCGGCTCTGAAGAGAATGTTAGCAAAGAGGTAACCGGGACAGTGAAAACAGTACTCAAAGACAGGGAGAGCAAGCTCTCTCTTGGCACTTTGGATGTGGGACATACAGCGAGATGTTTGCTGCTTTTGCGTTTGGCTGTTGGGAGATTTACAGCACAAAGATATCGAGTTGATTTGAAGCAGTTCCGAGAAAGTCTAAACATAATCCCCACTTCTCCCTCCTGGCACTTTCCATGTGGGAGATATAGCAGGATGTATATTGGTTTTGAGGACAACTCAATGGACAGTGTAGGGAGAAAAGGTCCTGGCTCCTTGAATGCCGTTTCTGGAGACACTGCGATCAATGTGGGAGATATGTCAAGATGTGTGTTTGTTTTGAGGACGGCTCTCTGGAGAGTCTTAGCAAAGAGGTCACACAGATAATCAGAGCAACTCTCAGAGACACTGAGAACAAGCTCCGCAATTCCCTCCTGGCACTTTCCCTGTAGGAGATACCGCAAGACGTTTCTGTATATTGGGCACAGCGCTCTGCACGGTGTTAGCAGAGACTTTCCCGGGACAGTGAAACCCTATGTCAGAGACACTGAGAAGAAGCCCCAATGTTCCCTCCAGGCACTTTCAGTGTGGCTGCCTTCTCCACGTGGTTCCTGGTTTCACTGCGGCTCTGAAGAGAATGTTAGCAAAGAGGTAACCGGGACAGTGAAAACAGTACTCAAAGACAGGGAGAGCAAGCTCTCTCTTGGCACTTTGGATGTGGGACATACAGCGAGATGTTTGCTGCTTTTGCGTTTGGCTGTTGGGAGATTTACAGCACAAAGATATCGAGTTGATTTGAAGCAGTTCCGAGAAAGTCTAAACATAATCCCCACTTCTCCCTCCTGGCACTTTCCATGTGGGAGATATAGCAGGATGTAGATTGGTTTTGAGGACAACTCAATGGACAGTGTAGGGAGAAAACCTCCTGGCTCCTTGAATGCCGTTTCTGGAGACACTGCGATCAATGTGGGAGATATGTCAAGATGTGTGTTGGTTTTGAGGACGGCTCTCTGGAGAGTCTTAGCAAAGAGGTCACACAGATAATCAGAGCAATTCTCAGAGACACTGAGAACAAGCTCCACAATTCCCTCCTGGCACTTTCCCTGTAGGAGATACCGCAAGACGTTTCTGTATATTGGGCACAGCGCTCTGCACGGTGTTAGCAGAGACTTTCCCGGGACAGTGAAACCCTATGTCAGAGACACTGAGAAGAAGCCCCAATGTTCCCTCCAGGCACTTTCAGTGTGGCTGCCTTCTCCACGTGGTTCCTGGTTTCACTGCGGCTCTGAAGAGAATGTTAGCAAAGAGGTAACCGGGACAGTGAAAACAGTACTCAAAGACAGGGAGAGCAAGCTCTCTCTTGGCGCTTTGGATGTGGGACATACAGCGAGATGTTTGCTGCTTTTGCGTTTGGCTGTTGGGAGATTTACAGCACAAAGATATCGAGTTGATTTGAAGCAGTTCCGAGAAAGTCTAAACATAATCCCCACTTCTCCCTCCTGGCACTTTCCATGTGGGAGATATAGCAGGATGTATATTGGTTTTGAGGACAACTCAATGGACAGTGTAGGGAGAAAAGGTCCTGGCTCCTTGAATGCCGTTTCTGGAGACACTGCGATCAATGTGGGAGATATGTCAAGATGTGTGTTTGTTTTGAGGACGGCTCTCTGGAGAGTCTTAGCAAAGAGGTCACACAGATAATCAGAGCAATTCTCAGAGACACTGAGAACAAGCTCCGCAATTCCCTCCTGGCACTTTCCCTGTAGGAGATACCGCAAGACGTTTCTGTATATTGGGCACAGCGCTCTGCACGGTGTTAGCAGAGACTTTCCCGGCACAGTGAAACCCTATGTCAGAGACACTGAGAAGAAGCCCCAATGTTCCCTCCAGGCACTTTCAGTGTGGGTGCCTTCTCCACGTGGTTCCTGGTTTCACTGCAGCTCTGAAGAGAATGTTAGCAAAGAGGTAACCGGGACAGTGAAAACAGTACTCAAAGACAGGGAGAGCAAGCTCTCTCTTGGCACTTTGGATGTGGGACATACAGCGAGATGTTTGCTGCTTTTGCGTTTGGCTGTTGGGAGATTTACAGCACAAAGATATCGAGTTGATTTGAAGCAGTTCCGAGAAAGTCTAAACATAATCCCCACTTCTCCCTCCTGGCACTTTCCATGTGGGAGATATAGCAGGATGTATATTGGTTTTGAGGACAACTCAATGGACAGTGTAGGGAGAAAACCTCCTGGCTCCTTGAATGCCGTTTCTGGAGACACTGCGATCAATGTGGGAGATATGTCAAGATGTGTGTTGGTTTTGAGGACGTCTCTCTGGAGAGTCTTAGCAAAGAGGTCACACAGATAATCAGAGCAACTCTCAGAGACACTGAGAACAAGCTCCGCAATTCCCTCCTGGCACTTTCCCTGTAGGAGATACCGCAAGACGTTTCTGTATATTGGGCACAGCGCTCTGCACGGTGTTAGCAGAGACTTTCCCGGGACAGTGAAACCCTATGTCAGAGACACTGAGAAGAAGCCCCAATGTTCCCTCCAGGCACTTTCAGTGTGGGTGCCTTCTCCACGTGGTTCCTGGTTTCACTGCAGCTCTGAAGAGAATGTTAGCAAAGAGGTAACCGGGACAGTGAAAACAGTACTCAAAGACAGGGAGAGCAAGCTCTCTCTTGGCACTTTGGATGTGGGACATACAGCGAGATGTTTGCTGCTTTTGCGTTTGGCTGTTGGGAGATTTACAGCACAAAGATAGATAGTTGATTTGAAGCAGTTCCGAGAAAGTCTAAACATAATCCCCACTTCTCCCTCCTGGCACTTTCCATGTGGGAGATATAGCAGGATGTAGATTGGTTTTGAGGACAACTCAATGGACAGTGTAGGGAGAAAACCTCCTGGCTCCTTGAATGCCGTTTCTGGAGACACTGCGATCAATGTGGGAGATATGTCAAGATGTGTGTTGGTTTTGAGGACGGCTCTCTGGAGAGTCTTAGCAAAGAGGTCACACAGATAATCAGAGCAATTCTCAGAGACACTGAGAACAAGCTCCGCAATTCCCTCCTGGCACTTTCCCTGTAGGAGATACCGCAAGACGTTTCTGTATATTGGGCACAGCGCTCTGCACGGTGTTAGCAGAGACTTTCCCGGGACAGTGAAACCCTATGTCAGAGGCACTGAGAAGAAGCCCCAATGTTCCCTCCAGGCACTTTCAGTGTGGCTGCCTTCTCCACGTGGTTCCTGGTTTCACTGCGGCTCTGAAGAGAATGTTAGCAAAGAGGTAACCGGGACAGTGAAAACAGTACTCAAAGACAGGGAGAGCAAGCTCTCTCTTGGCACTTTGGATGTGGGACATACAGCGAGATGTTTGCTGCTTTTGCGTTTGGCTGTTGGGAGATTTACAGCACAAAGATATCGAGTTGATTTGAAGCAGTTCCGAGAAAGTCTAAACATAATCCCCACTTCTCCCTCCTGGCACTTTCCATGTGGGAGATATAGCAGGATGTATATTGGTTTTGAGGACAACTCAATGGACAGTGTAGGGAGAAAAGGTCCTGGCTCCTTGAATGCCGTTTCTGGAGACACTGCGATCAATGTGGGAGATATGTCAAGATGTGTGTTTGTTTTGAGGACGGCTCTCTGGAGAGTCTTAGCAAAGAGGTCACACAGATAATCAGAGCAATTCTCAGAGACACTGAGAACAAGCTCCGCAATTCCCTCCTGGCACTTTCCCTGTAGGAGATACCGCAAGACGTTTCTGTATATTGGGCACAGCGCTCTGCACGGTGTTAGCAGAGACTTTCCCGGCACAGTGAAACCCTATGTCAGAGACACTGAGAAGAAGCCCCAATGTTCCCTCCAGGCACTTTCAGTGTGGGTGCTTTCTCCACGTGGTTCCTGGTTTCACTGCGGCTCTGAAGAGAATGTTAGCAAAGAGGCAACCGGGACAGTGAAAACAGTACTCAAAGACAGGGAGAGCAAGCTCTCTCTTGGCACTTTGGATGTGGGACATACAGCGAGATGTTTGCTGCTTTTGCGTTTGGCTGTTGGGAGATTTACAGCACAAAGATATCTAGTTGATTTGAAGCAGTTCCGAGAAAGTCTAAACATAATCCCCACTTCTCCCTCCTGGCACTTTCCATGTGGGAGATATAGCAGGATGTATATTGGTTTTGAGGACAACTCAATGGACAGTGTAGGGAGAAAACCTCCTGGCTCCTTGAATGCCGTTTCTGGAGACACTGCGATCAATGTGGGAGATATGTCAAGATGTGTGTTTGTTTTGAGGACGGCTCTCTGGAGAGTCTTCGCAAAGAGGTCACACAGATAATCAGAGCAATTCTCAGAGACACTGAGAACAAGCTCCGCAATTCCCTCCTGGCACTTTCCCTGTAGGAGATACCGCAAGACGTTTCTGTATATTGGGCACAGCGCTCTGCACGGTGTTAGCAGAGACTTTCCCGGGACAGTGAAACCCTATGTCAGAGACACTGAGAAGAAGCCCCAATGTTCCCTCCAGGCACTTTCAGTGTGGGTGCTTTCTCCACGTGGTTCCTGGTTTCACTGCGGCTCTGAAGAGAATGTTAGCAAAGAGGTAACCGGGACAGTGAAAACAGTACTCAAAGACAGGGAGAGCAAGCTCTCTCTTGGCACTTTGGATGTGGGACATACAGCGAGATGTTTGCTGCTTTTGCATTTGGCTGTTGGGAGATTTACAGCACAAAGATATCTAGTTGATTTGAAGCAGTTCCGAGAAAGTCTAAACATAATCCCCACTTCTCCCTCCTGGCACTTTCCATGTGGGAGATATAGCAGGATGTATATTGGTTTTGAGGACAACTCAATGGACAGTGTAGGGAGAAAACCTCCTGGCTCCTTGAATGCCGTTTCTGGAGACACTGCGATCAATGTGGGAGATATGTCAAGATGTGTGTTTGTTTTGAGGACGGCTCTCTGGAGAGTCTTAGCAAAGAGGTCACACAGATAATCAGAGCAATTCTCAGAGACACTGAGAACAAGCTCCGCAATTCCCTCCTGGCACTTTCCCTGTAGGAGATACCGCAAGACGTTTCTGTATATTGGGCACAGCGCTCTGCACGGTGTTAGCAGAGACTTTCCCGGGACAGTGAAACCCTATGTCAGAGACACTGAGAAGAAGCCCCAATGTTCCCTCCAGGCACTTTCAGTGTGGGTGCCTTCTCCACGTGGTTCCTGGTTTCACTGCGGCTCTGAAGAGAATGTTAGCAAAGAGGTAACCGGGACAGTGAAAACAGTACTCAAAGACAGGGAGAGCAAGCTCTCTCTTGGCACTTTGGATGTGGGACATACAGCGAGATGTTTGCTGCTTTTGCGTTTGGCTGTTGGGAGATTTACAGCACAAAGATATCTAGTTGATTTGAAGCAGTTCCGAGAAAGTCTAAACATAATCGCCACTTCTCCCTCCTGGCACTTTCCATGTGGGAGATATAGCAGGATGTATATTGGTTTTGAGGACAACTCAATGGACAGTGTAGGGAGAAAACCTCCTGGCTCCTTGAATGCCGTTTCTGGAGACACTGCGATCAATGTGGGAGATATGTCAAGATGTGTGTTTGTTTTGAGGACGGCTCTCTGGAGAGTCTTAGCAAAGAGGTCACACAGATAATCAGAGCAATTCTCAGAGACACTGAGAACAAGCTCCACAATTCCCTCCTGGCACTTTCCCTGTAGGAGATACCGCAAGACGTTTCTGTATATTGGGCACAGCGCTCTGCACGGTGTTAGCAGAGACTTTCCCGGGACAGTGAAACCCTATGTCAGAGACACTGAGAAGAAGCCTCAATGTTCCCTCCAGGCACTTTCAGTGTGGGTGCCTTCTCCACGTGGTTCCTGGTTTCACTGCGGCTCTGAAGAGAATGTTAGCAAAGAGGTAACCGGGACAGTGAAAACAGTACTCAAAGACAGGGAGAGCAAGCTCTCTCTTGGCACTTTGGATGTGGGACATACAGCGAGATGTTTGCTGCTTTTGCATTTGGCTGTTGGGAGATTTACAGCACAAAGATATCTAGTTGATTTGAAGCAGTTCCGAGAAAGTCTAAACATAATCCCCACTTCTCCCTCCTGGCACTTTCCATGTGGGAGATATAGCAGGATGTATATTGGTTTTGAGGACAACTCAATGGACAGTGTAGGGAGAAAACCTCCTGGCTCCTTGAATGCCGTTTCTGGAGACACTGCGATCAATGTGGGAGATATGTCAAGATGTGTGTTTGTTTTGAGGACGGCTCTCTGGAGAGTCTTAGCAAAGAGGTCACACAGATAATCAGAGCAATTCTCAGAGACACTGAGAACAAGCTCCGCAATTCCCTCCTGGCACTTTCCCTGTAGGAGATACCGCAAGACGTTTCTGTATATTGGGCACAGCGCTCTGCACGGTGTTAGCAGAGACTTTCCCGGGACAGTGAAACCCTATGTCAGAGACACTGAGAAGAAGCCCCAATGTTCCCTCCAGGCACTTTCAGTGTGGGTGCTTTCTCCACGTGGTTCCTGGTTTCACTGCGGCTCTGAAGAGAATGTTAGCAAAGAGGTAACCGGGACAGTGAAAACAGTACTCAAAGACAGGGAGAGCAAGCTCTCTCTTGGCACTTTGGATGTGGGACATACAGCGAGATGTTTGCTGCTTTTGCGTTTGGCTGTTGGGAGATTTACAGCACAAAGATATCTAGTTGATTTGAAGCAGTTCCGAGAAAGTCTAAACATAATCCCCACTTCTCCTCCTGACACTTTCCATGTGGGAGATATAGCAGGATGTAGATTGGTTTTGAGGACAACTCAATGGACAGTGTAGGGAGAAAACCTCCTGGCTCCTTGAATGCCGTTTCTGGAGACACTGCGATCAATGTGGGAGATATGTCAAGATGTGTGTTTGTTTTGAGGACGGCTCTCTGGAGAGTCTTAGCAAAGAGGTCACACAGATAATCAGAGCAATTCTCAGAGACACTGAGAACAAGCTCCACAATTCCCTCCTGGCACTTTCCCTGTAGGAGATACCGCAAGACGTTTCTGTATATTGGGCACAGCGCTCTGCACGGTGTTAGCAGAGACTTTCCCGGGACAGTGAAACCCTATGTCAGAGACACTGAGAAGAAGCCCCAATGTTCCCTCCAGGCACTTTCAGTGTGGGTGCCTTCTCCACGTGGTTCCTGGTTTCACTGCAGCTCTGAAGAGAATGTTAGCAAAGAGGTAACCGGGACAGTGAAAACAGTACTCAAAGACAGGGAGAGCAAGCTCTCTCTTGGCACTTTGGATGTGGGACATACAGCGAGATGTTTGCTGCTTTTGCGTTTGGCTGTTGGGAGATTTACAGCACAAAGATATCTAGTTGATTTGAAGCAGTTCCGAGAAAGTCTAAACATAATCCCCACTTCTCCCTCCTGGCACTTTCCATGTGGGAGATATAGCAGGATGTATATTGGTTTTGAGGACAACTCAATGGACAGTGTAGGGAGAAAAGGTCCTGGCTCCTTGAATGCCGTTTCTGGAGACACTGCGATCAATGTGGGAGATATGTCAAGATGTGTGTTGGTTTTGAGGACGTCTCTCTGGAGAGTCTTAGCAAAGAGGTCACACAGATAATCAGAGCAATTCTCAGAGACACTGAGACCAAGCTCCACAATTCCTCCTGACACTTTCGCTGTAGGAGATACCGCAAGACGTTTCTGTATATTGGGCACAGCACTCTGCAGGGTGTTAGCAGAGACTTTCCCGGGACAGTGAAACCCTATGTCAGCGACATTGAGAAGAAGCCCCAACGTTCCTTCCAGGCATTTCCAGTGTGGGTGCCTTCTCCACGTGGTTCCTGGTTTCACTGCAGCTCTGAAGAGAATGTTAGCAAAGAGGTAACCGGGACAGTGAAAACAGTACTCAAAGACAGGGAGAGCAAGCTCTCTCTTGGCACTTTGGATGTGGGACATACAGCGAGATGTTTGCTGCTTTTGCGTTTGGCTGTTGGGAGATTTACAGCACAAAGATATCTAGTTGATTTGAAGCAGTTCCGAGAAAGTCTAAACATAATCCCCACTTCTCCCTCCTGGCACTTTCCATGTGGGAGATATAGCAGGATGTATATTGGTTTTGAGGACAACTCAATGGACAGTGTAGGGAGAAAAGGTCCTGGCTCCTTGAATGCCGTTTCTGGAGACACTGCGATCAATGTGGGAGATATGTCAAGATGTGTGTTGGTTTTGAGGACGTCTCTCTGGAGAGTCTTAGCAAAGAGGTCACACAGATAATCAGAGCAATTCTCAGAGACACTGAGACCAAGCTCCACAATTCCTCCTGACACTTTCGCTGTAGGAGATACCGCAAGACGTTTCTGTATATTGGGCACAGCACTCTGCAGGGTGTTAGCAGAGACTTTCCCGGGACAGTGAAACCCTATGTCAGCGACATTGAGAAGAAGCCCCAACGTTCCTTCCAGGCATTTCCAGTGTGGGTGCCTTCTCCACGTGGTTCCTGGTTTCACTGCAGCTCTGAAGAGAATGTTAGCAAAGAGGTAACCGGGACAGTGAAAACAGTACTCAAAGACAGGGAGAGCAAGCTCTCTCTTGGCACTTTGGATGTGGGACATACAGCGAGATGTTTGCTGCTTTTGCGTTTGGCTGTTGGGAGATTTACAGCACAAAGATATCTAGTTGATTTGAAGCAGTTCCGAGAAAGTCTAAACATAATCCCCACTTCTCCCTCCTGGCACTTTCCATGTGGGAGATATAGCAGGATGTATATTGGTTTTGAGGACAACTCAATGGACAGTGTAGGGAGAAAACCTCCTGGCTCCTTGAATGCCGTTTCTGGAGACACTGCGATCAATGCGGGAGATATGTCAAGATGTGTGTTTGTTTTGAGGACGGCTCTCTGGAGAGTCTTAGCAAAGAGGTCACACAGATAATCAGAGCAATTCTCAGAGACACTGAGAACAAGCTCCGCAATTCCCTCCTGGCACTTTCCCTGTAGGAGATACCGCAAGACGTTTCTGTATATTGGGCACAGCGCTCTGCACGGTGTTAGCAGAGACTTTCCCGGGACAGTGAAACCCTATGTCAGAGACACAGAGAAGAAGCCCCAATGTTCCCTCCAGGCACTTTCAGTGTGGGTGCCTTCTCCACGTGGTTCCTGGTTTCACTGCGGCTCTGAAGAGAATGTTAGCAAAGAGGTAACCGGGACAGTGAAAACAGTACTCAAAGACAGGGAGAGCAAGCTCTCTCTTGGCACTTTGGATGTGGGACATACAGCGAGATGTTTGCTGCTTTTGCGTTTGGCTGTTGGGAGATTTACAGCACAAAGATATCTAGTTGATTTGAAGCAGTTCCGAGAAAGTCTAAACATAATCCCCACTTCTCCCTCCTGGCACTTTCCATGTGGGAGATATAGCAGGATGTATATTGGTTTTGAGGACAACTCAATGGACAGTGTAGGGAGAAAAGGTCCTGGCTCCTTGAATGCCGTTTCTGGAGACACTGCGATCAATGTGGGAGATATGTCAAGATGTGTGTTGGTTTTGAGGACGGCTCTCTGGAGAGTCTTAGCAAAGAGGTCACACAGATAATCAGAGCAATTCTCAGAGACACTGAGACCAAGCTCCACAATTCCTCCTGACACTTTCGCTGTAGGAGATACCGCAAGACGTTTCTGTATATTGGGCACAGCACTCTGCAGGGTGTTAGCAGAGACTTTCCCGGGACAGTGAAACCCTATGTCAGCGACATTGAGAAGAAGCCCCAACGTTCCTTCCAGGCATTTCCAGTGTGGGTGCCTTCTCCACGTGGTTCCTGGTTTCACTGCAGCTCTGAAGAGAATGTTAGCAAAGAGGTAACCGGGACAGTGAAAACAGTACTCAAAGACAGGGAGAGCAAGCTCTCTCTTGGCACTTTGGATGTGGGACATACAGCGAGATGTTTGCTGCTTTTGCGTTTGGCTGTTGGGAGATTTACAGCACAAAGATATCTAGTTGATTTGAAGCAGTTCCGAGAAAGTCTAAACATAATCCCCACTTCTCCCTCCTGGCACTTTCCATGTGGGAGATATAGCAGGATGTATATTGGTTTTGAGGACAACTCAATGGACAGTGTAGGGAGAAAACCTCCTGGCTCCTTGAATGCCGTTTCTGGAGACACTGCGATCAATGCGGGAGATATGTCAAGATGTGTGTTTGTTTTGAGGACGGCTCTCTGGAGAGTCTTAGCAAAGAGGTCACACAGATAATCAGAGCAATTCTCAGAGACACTGAGAACAAGCTCCGCAATTCCCTCCTGGCACTTTCCCTGTAGGAGATACCGCAAGACGTTTCTGTATATTGGGCACAGCGCTCTGCACGGTGTTAGCAGAGACTTTCCCGGGACAGTGAAACCCTATGTCAGAGACACTGAGAAGAAGCCCCAATGTTCCCTCCAGGCACTTTCAGTGTGGGTGCCTTCTCCACGTGGTTCCTGGTTTCACTGCGGCTCTGAAGAGAATGTTAGCAAAGAGGTAACCGGGACAGTGAAAACAGTACTCAAAGACAGGGAGAGCAAGCTCTCTCTTGGCGCTTTGGATGTGGGACATACAGCGAGATGTTTGCTGCTTTTGCGTTTGGCTGTTGGGAGATTTACAGCACAAAGATATCTAGTTGATTTGAAGCAGTTCCGAGAAAGTCTAAACATAATCCCCACTTCTCCCTCCTGGCACTTTCCATGTGGGAGATATAGCAGGATGTATATTGGTTTTGAGGACAACTCAATGGACAGTGTAGGGAGAAAACCTCCTGGCTCCTTGAATGCCGTTTCTGGAGACACTGCGATCAATGTGGGAGATATGTCAAGATGTGTGTTTGTTTTGAGGACGGCTCTCTGGAGAGTCTTAGCAAAGAGGTCACACAGATAATCAGAGCAATTCTCAGAGACACTGAGAACAAGCTCCACAATTCCCTCCTGGCACTTTCCCTGTAGGAGATACCGCAAGACGTTTCTGTATATTGGGCACAGCGCTCTGCACGGTGTTAGCAGAGACTTTCCCGGGACAGTGAAACCCTATGTCAGAGACACTGAGAAGAAGCCTCAATGTTCCCTCCAGGCACTTTCAGTGTGGGTGCCTTCTCCACGTGGTTCCTGGTTTCACTGCAGCTCTGAAGAGAATGTTAGCAAAGAGGTAACCGGGACAGTGAAAACAGTACTCAAAGACAGGGAGAGCAAGCTCTCTCTTGGCACTTTGGATGTGGGACATACAGCGAGATGTTTGCTGCTTTTGCATTTGGCTGTTGGGAGATTTACAGCACAAAGATATCTAGTTGATTTGAAGCAGTTCCGAGAAAGTCTAAACATAATCCCCACTTCTCCCTCCTGGCACTTTCCATGTGGGAGATATAGCAGGATGTATATTGGTTTTGAGGACAACTCAATGGACAGTGTAGGGAGAAAACCTCCTGGCTCCTTGAATGCCGTTTCTGGAGACACTGCGATCAATGTGGGAGATATGTCAAGATGTGTGTTTGTTTTGAGGACGGCTCTCTGGAGAGTCTTAGCAAAGAGGTCACACAGATAATCAGAGCAATTCTCAGAGACACTGAGAACAAGCTCCGCAATTCCCTCCTGGCACTTTCCCTGTAGGAGATACCGCAAGACGTTTCTGTATATTGGGCACAGCGCTCTGCACGGTGTTAGCAGAGACTTTCCCGGGACAGTGAAACCCTATGTCAGAGACACTGAGAAGAAGCCCCAATGTTCCCTCCAGGCACTTTCAGTGTGGGTGCTTTCTCCACGTGGTTCCTGGTTTCACTGCGGCTCTGAAGAGAATGTTAGCAAAGAGGTAACCGGGACAGTGAAAACAGTACTCAAAGACAGGGAGAGCAAGCTCTCTCTTGGCACTTTGGATGTGGGACATACAGCGAGATGTTTGCTGCTTTTGCGTTTGGCTGTTGGGAGATTTACAGCACAAAGATATCTAGTTGATTTGAAGCAGTTCCGAGAAAGTCTAAACATAATCCCCACTTCTCCTCCTGACACTTTCCATGTGGGAGATATAGCAGGATGTATATTGGTTTTGAGGACAACTCAATGGACAGTGTAGGGAGAAAACCTCCTGGCTCCTTGAATGCCGTTTCTGGAGACACTGCGATCAATGTGGGAGATATGTCAAGATGTGTGTTTGTTTTGAGGACGGCTCTCTGGAGAGTCTTAGCAAAGAGGTCACACAGATAATCAGAGCAATTCTCAGAGACACTGAGAACAAGCTCCACAATTCCCTCCTGGCACTTTCCCTGTAGGAGATACCGCAAGACGTTTCTGTATATTGGGCACAGCGCTCTGCACGGTGTTAGCAGAGACTTTCCCGGGACAGTGAAACCCTATGTCAGAGACACTGAGAAGAAGCCCCAATGTTCCCTCCAGGCACTTTCAGTGTGGGTGCCTTCTCCACGTGGTTCCTGGTTTCACTGCGGCTCTGAAGAGAATGTTAGCAAAGAGGTAACCGGGACAGTGAAAACAGTACTCAAAGACAGGGAGAGCAAGCTCTCTCTTGGCGCTTTGGATGTGGGACATACAGCGAGATGTTTGCTGCTTTTGCGTTTGGCTGTTGGGAGATTTACAGCACAAAGATATCTAGTTGATTTGAAGCAGTTCCGAGAAAGTCTAAACATAATCCCCACTTCTCCCTCCTGGCACTTTCCATGTGGGAGATATAGCAGGATGTATATTGGTTTTGAGGACAACTCAATGGACAGTGTAGGGAGAAAACCTCCTGGCTCCTTGAATGCCGTTTCTGGAGACACTGCGATCAATGCGGGAGATATGTCAAGATGTGTGTTTGTTTTGAGGACGGCTCTCTGGAGAGTCTTAGCAAAGAGGTCACACAGATAATCAGAGCAATTCTCAGAGACACTGAGAACAAGCTCCGCAATTCCCTCCTGGCACTTTCCCTGTAGGAGATACCGCAAGACGTTTCTGTATATTGGGCACAGCGCTCTGCACGGTGTTAGCAGAGACTTTCCCGGGACAGTGAAACCCTATGTCAGAGACACAGAGAAGAAGCCCCAATGTTCCCTCCAGGCACTTTCAGTGTGGGTGCCTTCTCCACGTGGTTCCTGGTTTCACTGCGGCTCTGAAGAGAATGTTAGCAAAGAGGTAACCGGGACAGTGAAAACAGTACTCAAAGACAGGGAGAGCAAGCTCTCTCTTGGCACTTTGGATGTGGGACATACAGCGAGATGTTTGCTGCTTTTGCGTTTGGCTGTTGGGAGATTTACAGCACAAAGATATCTAGTTGATTTGAAGCAGTTCCGAGAAAGTCTAAACATAATCCCCACTTCTCCCTCCTGGCACTTTCCATGTGGGAGATATAGCAGGATGTATATTGGTTTTGAGGACAACTCAATGGACAGTGTAGGGAGAAAAGGTCCTGGCTCCTTGAATGCCGTTTCTGGAGACACTGCGATCAATGTGGGAGATATGTCAAGATGTGTGTTGGTTTTGAGGACGGCTCTCTGGAGAGTCTTAGCAAAGAGGTCACACAGATAATCAGAGCAATTCTCAGAGACACTGAGAACAAGCTCCACAATTCCTCCTGACACTTTCGCTGTAGGAGATACCGCAAGACGTTTCTGTATATTGGGCACAGCACTCTGCAGGGTGTTAGCAGAGACTTTCCCGGGACAGTGAAACCCTATGTCAGCGACATTGAGAAGAAGCCCCAACGTTCCTTCCAGGCATTTCCAGTGTGGGTGCCTTCTCCACGTGGTTCCTGGTTTCACTGCAGCTCTGAAGAGAATGTTAGCAAAGAGGTAACCGGGACAGTGAAAACAGTACTCAAAGACAGGGAGAGCAAGCTCTCTCTTGGCACTTTGGATGTGGGACATACAGCGAGATGTTTGCTGCTTTTGCGTTTGGCTGTTGGGAGATTTACAGCACAAAGATATCTAGTTGATTTGAAGCAGTTCCGAGAAAGTCTAAACATAATCCCCACTTCTCCCTCCTGGCACTTTCCATGTGGGAGATATAGCAGGATGTATATTGGTTTTGAGGACAACTCAATGGACAGTGTAGGGAGAAAACCTCCTGGCTCCTTGAATGCCGTTTCTGGAGACACTGCGATCAATGCGGGAGATATGTCAAGATGTGTGTTTGTTTTGAGGACGGCTCTCTGGAGAGTCTTAGCAAAGAGGTCACACAGATAATCAGAGCAATTCTCAGAGACACTGAGAACAAGCTCCGCAATTCCCTCCTGGCACTTTCCCTGTAGGAGATACCGCAAGACGTTTCTGTATATTGGGCACAGCGCTCTGCACGGTGTTAGCAGAGACTTTCCCGGGACAGTGAAACCCTATGTCAGAGACACTGAGAAGAAGCCCCAATGTTCCCTCCAGGCACTTTCAGTGTGGGTGCCTTCTCCACGTGGTTCCTGGTTTCACTGCGGCTCTGAAGAGAATGTTAGCAAAGAGGTAACCGGGACAGTGAAAACAGTACTCAAAGACAGGGAGAGCAAGCTCTCTCTTGGCGCTTTGGATGTGGGACATACAGCGAGATGTTTGCTGCTTTTGCGTTTGGCTGTTGGGAGATTTACAGCACAAAGATATCTAGTTGATTTGAAGCAGTTCCGAGAAAGTCTAAACATAATCCCCACTTCTCCCTCCTGGCACTTTCCATGTGGGAGATATAGCAGGATGTATATTGGTTTTGAGGACAACTCAATGGACAGTGTAGGGAGAAAACCTCCTGGCTCCTTGAATGCCGTTTCTGGAGACACTGCGATCAATGTGGGAGATATGTCAAGATGTGTGTTTGTTTTGAGGACGGCTCTCTGGAGAGTCTTAGCAAAGAGGTCACACAGATAATCAGAGCAATTCTCAGAGACACTGAGAACAAGCTCCACAATTCCCTCCTGGCACTTTCCCTGTAGGAGATACCGCAAGACGTTTCTGTATATTGGGCACAGCGCTCTGCACGGTGTTAGCAGAGACTTTCCCGGGACAGTGAAACCCTATGTCAGAGACACTGAGAAGAAGCCTCAATGTTCCCTCCAGGCACTTTCAGTGTGGGTGCCTTCTCCACGTGGTTCCTGGTTTCACTGCAGCTCTGAAGAGAATGTTAGCAAAGAGGTAACCGGGACAGTGAAAACAGTACTCAAAGACAGGGAGAGCAAGCTCTCTCTTGGCACTTTGGATGTGGGACATACAGCGAGATGTTTGCTGCTTTTGCATTTGGCTGTTGGGAGATTTACAGCACAAAGATATCTAGTTGATTTGAAGCAGTTCCGAGAAAGTCTAAACATAATCCCCACTTCTCCCTCCTGGCACTTTCCATGTGGGAGATATAGCAGGATGTATATTGGTTTTGAGGACAACTCAATGGACAGTGTAGGGAGAAAACCTCCTGGCTCCTTGAATGCCGTTTCTGGAGACACTGCGATCAATGTGGGAGATATGTCAAGATGTGTGTTTGTTTTGAGGACGGCTCTCTGGAGAGTCTTAGCAAAGAGGTCACACAGATAATCAGAGCAATTCTCAGAGACACTGAGAACAAGCTCCGCAATTCCCTCCTGGCACTTTCCCTGTAGGAGATACCGCAAGACGTTTCTGTATATTGGGCACAGCGCTCTGCACGGTGTTAGCAGAGACTTTCCCGGGACAGTGAAACCCTATGTCAGAGACACTGAGAAGAAGCCCCAATGTTCCCTCCAGGCACTTTCAGTGTGGGTGCTTTCTCCACGTGGTTCCTGGTTTCACTGCGGCTCTGAAGAGAATGTTAGCAAAGAGGTAACCGGGACAGTGAAAACAGTACTCAAAGACAGGGAGAGCAAGCTCTCTCTTGGCACTTTGGATGTGGGACATACAGCGAGATGTTTGCTGCTTTTGCGTTTGGCTGTTGGGAGATTTACAGCACAAAGATATCTAGTTGATTTGAAGCAGTTCCGAGAAAGTCTAAACATAATCCCCACTTCTCCTCCTGACACTTTCCATGTGGGAGATATAGCAGGATGTATATTGGTTTTGAGGACAACTCAATGGACAGTGTAGGGAGAAAACCTCCTGGCTCCTTGAATGCCGTTTCTGGAGACACTGCGATCAATGTGGGAGATATGTCAAGATGTGTGTTTGTTTTGAGGACGGCTCTCTGGAGAGTCTTAGCAAAGAGGTCACACAGATAATCAGAGCAATTCTCAGAGACACTGAGAACAAGCTCCACAATTCCCTCCTGGCACTTTCCCTGTAGGAGATACCGCAAGACGTTTCTGTATATTGGGCACAGCGCTCTGCACGGTGTTAGCAGAGACTTTCCCGGGACAGTGAAACCCTATGTCAGAGACACTGAGAAGAAGCCCCAATGTTCCCTCCAGGCACTTTCAGTGTGGGTGCCTTCTCCACGTGGTTCCTGGTTTCACTGCGGCTCTGAAGAGAATGTTAGCAAAGAGGTAACCGGGACAGTGAAAACAGTACTCAAAGACAGGGAGAGCAAGCTCTCTCTTGGCGCTTTGGATGTGGGACATACAGCGAGATGTTTGCTGCTTTTGCGTTTGGCTGTTGGGAGATTTACAGCACAAAGATATCTAGTTGATTTGAAGCAGTTCCGAGAAAGTCTAAACATAATCCCCACTTCTCCCTCCTGGCACTTTCCATGTGGGAGATATAGCAGGATGTATATTGGTTTTGAGGACAACTCAATGGACAGTGTAGGGAGAAAACCTCCTGGTTCCTTGAATGCCGTTTCTGGAGACACTGCGATCAATGTGGGAGATATGTCAAGATGTGTGTTTGTTTTGAGGACGGCTCTCTGGAGAGTCTTAGCAAAGAGGTCACACAGATAATCAGAGCAATTCTCAGAGACACTGAGAACAAGCTCCGCAATTCCCTCCTGGCACTTTCCCTGTAGGAGATACCGCAAGACGTTTCTGTATATTGGGCACAGCGCTCTGCACGGTGTTAGCAGAGACTTTCCCGGGACAGTGAAACCCTATGTCAGAGACACAGAGAAGAAGCCCCAATGTTCCCTCCAGGCACTTTCAGTGTGGGTGCCTTCTCCACGTGGTTCCTGGTTTCACTGCGGCTCTGAAGAGAATGTTAGCAAAGAGGTAACCGGGACAGTGAAAACAGTACTCAAAGACAGGGAGAGCAAGCTCTCTCTTGGCACTTTGGATGTGGGACATACAGCGAGATGTTTGCTGCTTTTGCGTTTGGCTGTTGGGAGATTTACAGCACAAAGATATCTAGTTGATTTGAAGCAGTTCCGAGAAAGTCTAAACATAATCCCCACTTCTCCCTCCTGGCACTTTCCATGTGGGAGATATAGCAGGATGTATATTGGTTTTGAGGACAACTCAATGGACAGTGTAGGGAGAAAAGGTCCTGGCTCCTTGAATGCCGTTTCTGGAGACACTGCGATCAATGTGGGAGATATGTCAAGATGTGTGTTGGTTTTGAGGACGTCTCTCTGGAGAGTCTTAGCAAAGAGGTCACACAGATAATCAGAGCAATTCTCAGAGACACTGAGACCAAGCTCCACAATTCCTCCTGACACTTTCGCTGTAGGAGATACCGCAAGACGTTTCTGTATATTGGGCACAGCACTCTGCAGGGTGTTAGCAGAGACTTTCCCGGGACAGTGAAACCCTATGTCAGCGACATTGAGAAGAAGCCCCAACGTTCCTTCCAGGCATTTCCAGTGTGGGTGCCTTCTCCACGTGGTTCCTGGTTTCACTGCAGCTCTGAAGAGAATGTTAGCAAAGAGGTAACCGGGACAGTGAAAACAGTACTCAAAGACAGGGAGAGCAAGCTCTCTCTTGGCACTTTGGATGTGGGACATACAGCGAGATGTTTGCTGCTTTTGCGTTTGGCTGTTGGGAGATTTACAGCACAAAGATATCTAGTTGATTTGAAGCAGTTCCGAGAAAGTCTAAACATAATCCCCACTTCTCCCTCCTGGCACTTTCCATGTGGGAGATATAGCAGGATGTATATTGGTTTTGAGGACAACTCAATGGACAGTGTAGGGAGAAAACCTCCTGGCTCCTTGAATGCCGTTTCTGGAGACACTGCGATCAATGCGGGAGATATGTCAAGATGTGTGTTTGTTTTGAGGATGGCTCTCTGGAGAGTCTTAGCAAAGAGGTCACACAGATAATCAGAGCAATTCTCAGAGACACTGAGAACAAGCTCCGCAATTCCCTCCTGGCACTTTCCCTGTAGGAGATACCGCAAGACGTTTCTGTATATTGGGCACAGCGCTCTGCACGGTGTTAGCAGAGACTTTCCCGGGACAGTGAAACCCTATGTCAGAGACACTGAGAAGAAGCCCCAATGTTCCCTCCAGGCACTTTCAGTGTGGGTGCTTTCTCCACGTGGTTCCTGGTTTCACTGCAGCTCTGAAGAGAATGTTAGCAAAGAGGTAACCGGGACAGTGAAAACAGTACTCAAAGACAGGGAGAGCAAGCTCTCTCTTGGCACTTTGGATGTGGGACATACAGCGAGATGTTTGCTGCTTTTGCGTTTGGCTGTTGGGAGATTTACAGCACAAAGATATCTAGTTGATTTGAAGCAGTTCCGAGAAAGTCTAAACATAATCCCCACTTCTCCCTCCTGGCACTTTCCATGTGGGAGATATAGCAGGATGTAGATTGGTTTTGAGGACAACTCAATGGACAGTGTAGGGAGAAAACCTCCTGGCTCCTTGAATGCCGTTTCTGGAGACACTGCGATCAATGTGGGAGATATGTCAAGATGTGTGTTTGTTTTGAGGATGGCTCTCTGGAGAGTCTTAGCAAAGAGGTCACACAGATAATCAGAGCAATTCTCAGAGACACTGAGAACAAGCTCCGCAATTCCCTCCTGGCACTTTCCCTGTAGGAGATACCGCAAGACGTTTCTGTATATTGGGCACAGCGCTCTGCACGGTGTTAGCAGAGACTTTCCCGGGACAGTGAAACCCTATGTCAGAGACACTGAGAAGAAGCCCCAATGTTCCCTCCAGGCACTTTCAGTGTGGGTGCTTTCTCCACGTGGTTCCTGGTTTCACTGCAGCTCTGAAGAGAATGTTAGCAAAGAGGTAACCGGGACAGTGAAAACAGTACTCAAAGACAGGGAGAGCAAGCTCTCTCTTGGCACTTTGGATGTGGGACATACAGCGAGATGTTTGCTGCTTTTGCGTTTGGCTGTTGGGAGATTTACAGCACAAAGATATCTAGTTGATTTGAAGCAGTTCCGAGAAAGTCTAAACATAATCCCCACTTCTCCCTCCTGGCACTTTCCATGTGGGAGATATAGCAGGATGTATATTGGTTTTGAGGACAACTCAATGGACAGTGTAGGGAGAAAAGGTCCTGGCTCCTTGAATGCCGTTTCTGGAGACACTGCGATCAATGTGGGAGATATGTCAAGATGTGTGTTTGTTTTGAGGATGGCTCTCTGGAGAGTCTTAGCAAAGAGGTCACACAGATAATCAGAGCAATTCTCAGAGACACTGAGAACAAGCTCCGCAATTCCCTCCTGGCACTTTCCCTGTAGGAGATACCGCAAGACGTTTCTGTATATTGGGCACAGCGCTCTGCACGGTGTTAGCAGAGACTTTCCCGGGACAGTGAAACCCTATGTCAGAGACACTGAGAAGAAGCCCCAATGTTCCCTCCAGGCACTTTCAGTGTGGGTGCCTTCTCCACGTGGTTCCTGGTTTCACTGCAGCTCTGAAGAGAATGTTAGCAAAGAGGTAACCGGGACAGTGAAAACAGTACTCAAAGACAGGGAGAGCAAGCTCTCTCTTGGCACTTTGGATGTGGGACATACAGCGAGATGTTTGCTGCTTTTGCGTTTGGCTGTTGGGAGATTTACAGCACAAAGATATCTAGTTGATTTGAAGCAGTTCCGAGAAAGTCTAAACATAATCCCCACTTCTCCCTCCTGGCACTTTCCATGTGGGAGATATAGCAGGATGTATATTGGTTTTGAGGACAACTCAATGGACAGTGTAGGGAGAAAAGGTCCTGGCTCCTTGAATGCCGTTTCTGGAGACACTGCGATCAATGTGGGAGATATGTCAAGATGTGTGTTGGTTTTGAGGACGGCTCTCTGGAGAGTCTTAGCAAAGAGGTCACACAGATAATCAGAGCAATTCTCAGAGACACTGAGAACAAGCTTCGCAATTCCCTCCTGGCACTTTCCCTGTAGGAGATACCGCAAGACGTTTCTGTATATTGGGCACAGCGCTCTGCACGGTGTTAGCAGAGACTTTCCCGGGACAGTGAAACCCTATGTCAGAGACACTGAGAAGAAGCCCCAATGTTCCCTCCAGGCACTTTCAGTGTGGCTGCCTTCTCCACGTGGTTCCTGGTTTCACTGCGGCTCTGAAGAGAATGTTAGCAAAGAGGTAACCGGGACAGTGAAAACAGTACTCAAAGACAGGGAGAGCAAGCTCTCTCTTGGCACTTTGGATGTGGGACATACAGCGAGATGTTTGCTGCTTTTGCATTTGGCTGTTGGGAGATTTACAGCACAAAGATATCTAGTTGATTTGAAGCAGTTCCGAGAAAGTCTAAACATAATCCCCACTTCTCCCTCCTGGCACTTTCCATGTGGGAGATATAGCAGGATGTATATTGGTTTTGAGGACAACTCAATGGACAGTGTAGGGAGAAAACCTCCTGGCTCCTTGAATGCCGTTTCTGGAGACACTGCGATCAATGTGGGAGATATGTCAAGATGTGTGTTTGTTTTGAGGACGGCTCTCTGGAGAGTCTTAGCAAAGAGGTCACACAGATAATCAGAGCAATTCTCAGAGACACTGAGAACAAGCTCCGCAATTCCCTCCTGGCACTTTCCCTGTAGGAGATACCGCAAGACGTTTCTGTATATTGGGCACAGCGCTCTGCACGGTGTTAGCAGAGACTTTCCCGGCACAGTGAAACCCTATGTCAGAGACACTGAGAAGAAGCCCCAATGTTCCCTCCAGGCACTTTCAGTGTGGGTGCTTTCTCCACGTGGTTCCTGGTTTCACTGCGGCTCTGAAGAGAATGTTAGCAAAGAGGTAACCGGGACAGTGAAAACAGTACTCAAAGACAGGGAGAGCAAGCTCTCTCTTGGCACTTTGGATGTGGGACATACAGCGAGATGTTTGCTGCTTTTGCGTTTGGCTGTTGGGAGATTTACAGCACAAAGATATCTAGTTGATTTGAAGCAGTTCCGAGAAAGTCTAAACATAATCCCCACTTCTCCCTCCTGGCACTTTCCATGTGGGAGATATAGCAGGATGTATATTGGTTTTGAGGACAACTCAATGGACAGTGTAGGGAGAAAACCTCCTGGCTCCTTGAATGCCGTTTCTGGAGACACTGCGATCAATGTGGGAGATATGTCAAGATGTGTGTTTGTTTTGAGGACGGCTCTCTGGAGAGTCTTAGCAAAGAGGTCACACAGATAATCAGAGCAATTCTCAGAGACACTGAGAACAAGCTCCGCAATTCCCTCCTGGCACTTTCCCTGTAGGAGATACCGCAAGACGTTTCTGTATATTGGGCACAGCGCTCTGCACGGTGTTAGCAGAGACTTTCCCGGGACAGTGAAACCCTATGTCAGAGACACTGAGAAGAAGCCCCAATGTTCCCTCCAGGCACTTTCAGTGTGGCTGCCTTCTCCACGTGGTTCCTGGTTTCACTGCGGCTCTGAAGAGAATGTTAGCAAAGAGGTAACCGGGACAGTGAAAACAGTACTCAAAGACAGGGAGAGCAAGCTCTCTCTTGGCACTTTGGATGTGGGACATACAGCGAGATGTTTGCTGCTTTTGCGTTTGGCTGTTGGGAGATTTACAGCACAAAGATATCTAGTTGATTTGAAGCAGTTCCGAGAAAGTCTAAACATAATCCCCACTTCTCCCTCCTGGCACTTTCCATGTGGGAGATATAGCAGGATGTATATTGGTTTTGAGGACAACTCAATGGACAGTGTAGGGAGAAAACCTCCTGGCTCCTTGAATGCCGTTTCTGGAGACACTGCGATCAATGTGGGAGATATGTCAAGATGTGTGTTTGTTTTGAGGACGGCTCTCTGGAGAGTCTTAGCAAAGAGGTCACACAGATAATCAGAGCAATTCTCAGAGACACTGAGAACAAGCTCCGCAATTCCCTCCTGGCACTTTCCCTGTAGGAGATACCGCAAGACGTTTCTGTATATTGGGCACAGCGCTCTGCACGGTGTTAGCAGAGACTTTCCCGGGACAGTGAAACCCTATGTCAGAGACACTGAGAAGAAGCCCCAGTGTTCCCTCCAGGCACTTTCAGTGTGGGTGCCTTCTCCACGTGGTTCCTGGTTTCACTGCGGCTCTGAAGAGAATGTTAGCAAAGAGGTAACCGGGACAGTGAAAACAGTACTCAAAGACAGGGAGAGCAAGCTCTCTCTTGGCACTTTGGATGTGGGACATACAGCGAGATGTTTGCTGCTTTTGCGTTTGGCTGTTGGGAGATTTACAGCACAAAGATATCTAGTTGATTTGAAGCAGTTCCGAGAAAGTCTAAACATAATCCCCACTTCTCCCTCCTGGCACTTTCCATGTGGGAGATATAGCAGGATGTAGATTGGTTTTGAGGACAACTCAATGGACAGTGTAGGGAGAAAAGGTCCTGGCTCCTTGAATGCCGTTTCTGGAGACACTGCGATCAATGTGGGAGATATGTCAAGATGTGTGTTGGTTTTGAGGACGTCTCTCTGGAGAGTCTTAGCAAAGAGGTCACACAGATAATCAGAGCAATTCTCAGAGACACTGAGACCAAGCTCCACAATTCCTCCTGGCACTTTCGCTGTAGGAGATACCGCAAGACGTTTCTGTATATTGGGCACAGCACTCTGCAGGGTGTTAGCAGAGACTTTCCCGGGACAGTGAAACCCTATGTCAGAGACACTGAGAAGAAGCCCCAATGTTCCCTCCAGGCACTTTCAGTGTGGGTGCCTTCTCCACGTGGTTCCTGGTTTCACTGCAGCTCTGAAGAGAATGTTAGCAAAGAGGTAACCGGGACAGTGAAAACAGTACTCAAAGACAGGGAGAGCAAGCTCTCTCTTGGCACTTTGGATGTGGGACATACAGCGAGATGTTTGCTGCTTTTGCGTTTGGCTGTTGGGAGATTTACAGCACAAAGATATCTAGTTGATTTGAAGCAGTTCCGAGAAAGTCTAAACATAATCCCCACTTCTCCCTCCTGGCACTTTCCATGTGGGAGATATAGCAGGATGTATATTGGTTTTGAGGACAACTCAATGGACAGTGTAGGGAGAAAACCTCCTGGCTCCTTGAATGCCGTTTCTGGAGACACTGCGATCAATGTGGGAGATATGTCAAGATGTGTGTTTGTTTTGAGGACGGCTCTCTGGAGAGTCTTAGCAAAGAGGTCACACAGATAATCAGAGCAATTCTCAGAGACACTGAGAACAAGCTCCGCAATTCCCTCCTGGCACTTTCCCTGTAGGAGATACCGCAAGACGTTTCTGTATATTGGGCACAGCGCTCTGCACGGTGTTAGCAGAGACTTTCCCGGGACAGTGAAACCCTATGTCAGAGACACTGAGAAGAAGCCCCAATGTTCCCTCCAGGCACTTTCAGTGTGGGTGCTTTCTCCACGTGGTTCCTGGTTTCACTGCGGCTCTGAAGAGAATGTTAGCAAAGAGGTAACCGGGACAGTGAAAACAGTACTCAAAGACAGGGAGAGCAAGCTCTCTCTTGGCACTTTGGATGTGGGACATACAGCGAGATGTTTGCTGCTTTTGCGTTTGGCTGTTGGGAGATTTACAGCACAAAGATATCTAGTTGATTTGAAGCAGTTCCGAGAAAGTCTAAACATAATCCCCACTTCTCCCTCCTGGCACTTTCCATGTGGGAGATATAGCAGGATGTATATTGGTTTTGAGGACAACTCAATGGACAGTGTAGGGAGAAAACCTCCTGGCTCCTTGAATGCCGTTTCTGGAGACACTGCGATCAATGTGGGAGATATGTCAAGATGTGTGTTTGTTTTGAGGACGGCTCTCTGGAGAGTCTTAGCAAAGAGGTCACACAGATAATCAGAGCAATTCTCAGAGACACTGAGAACAAGCTCCACAATTCCCTCCTGGCACTTTCCCTGTAGGAGATACCGCAAGACGTTTCTGTATATTGGGCACAGCGCTCTGCACGGTGTTAGCAGAGACTTTCCCGGGACAGTGAAACCCTATGTCAGAGACACTGAGAAGAAGCCCCAATGTTCCCTCCAGGCACTTTCAGTGTGGGTGCTTTCTCCACGTGGTTCCTGGTTTCACTGCAGCTCTGAAGAGAATGTTAGCAAAGAGGTAACCGGGACAGTGAAAACAGTACTCAAAGACAGGGAGAGCAAGCTCTCTCTTGGCACTTTGGATGTGGGACATACAGCGAGATGTTTGCTGCTTTTGCGTTTGGCTGTTGGGAGATTTACAGCACAAAGATATCTAGTTGATTTGAAGCAGTTCCGAGAAAGTCTAAACATAATCCCCACTTCTCCCTCCTGGCACTTTCCATGTGGGAGATATAGCAGGATGTATATTGGTTTTGAGGACAACTCAATGGACAGTGTAGGGAGAAAAGGTCCTGGCTCCTTGAATGCCGTTTCTGGAGACACTGCGATCAATGTGGGAGATATGTCAAGATGTGTGTTTGTTTTGAGGATGGCTCTCTGGAGAGTCTTAGCAAAGAGGTCACACAGATAATCAGAGCAATTCTCAGAGACACTGAGAACAAGCTCCGCAATTCCCTCCTGGCACTTTCCCTGTAGGAGATACCGCAAGACGTTTCTGTATATTGGGCACAGCGCTCTGCACGGTGTTAGCAGAGACTTTCCCGGGACAGTGAAACCCTATGTCAGAGACACTGAGAAGAAGCCCCAATGTTCCCTCCAGGCACTTTCAGTGTGGGTGCCTTCTCCACGTGGTTCCTGGTTTCACTGCAGCTCTGAAGAGAATGTTAGCAAAGAGGTAACCGGGACAGTGAAAACAGTACTCAAAGACAGGGAGAGCAAGCTCTCTCTTGGCACTTTGGATGTGGGACATACAGCGAGATGTTTGCTGCTTTTGCGTTTGGCTGTTGGGAGATTTACAGCACAAAGATATCTAGTTGATTTGAAGCAGTTCCGAGAAAGTCTAAACATAATCCCCACTTCTCCCTCCTGGCACTTTCCATGTGGGAGATATAGCAGGATGTATATTGGTTTTGAGGACAACTCAATGGACAGTGTAGGGAGAAAAGGTCCTGGCTCCTTGAATGCCGTTTCTGGAGACACTGCGATCAATGTGGGAGATATGTCAAGATGTGTGTTGGTTTTGAGGACGGCTCTCTGGAGAGTCTTAGCAAAGAGGTCACACAGATAATCAGAGCAATTCTCAGAGACACTGAGAACAAGCTTCGCAATTCCCTCCTGGCACTTTCCCTGTAGGAGATACCGCAAGACGTTTCTGTATATTGGGCACAGCGCTCTGCACGGTGTTAGCAGAGACTTTCCCGGGACAGTGAAACCCTATGTCAGAGACACTGAGAAGAAGCCCCAATGTTCCCTCCAGGCACTTTCAGTGTGGGTGCCTTCTCCACGTGGTTCCTGGTTTCACTGCAGCTCTGAAGAGAATGTTAGCAAAGAGGTAACCGGGACAGTGAAAACAGTACTCAAAGACAGGGAGAGCAAGCTCTCTCTTGGCACTTTGGATGTGGGACATACAGCGAGATGTTTGCTGCTTTTGCGTTTGGCTGTTGGGAGATTTACAGCACAAAGATATCTAGTTGATTTGAAGCAGTTCCGAGAAAGTCTAAACATAATCCCCACTTCTCCCTCCTGGCACTTTCCATGTGGGAGATATAGCAGGATGTAGATTGGTTTTGAGGACAACTCAATGGACAGTGTAGGGAGAAAACCTCCTGGCTCCTTGAATGCCGTTTCTGGAGACACTGCGATCAATGTGGGAGATATGTCAAGATGTGTGTTTGTTTTGAGGACGGCTCTCTGGAGAGTCTTAGCAAAGAGGTCACACAGATAATCAGAGCAATTCTCAGAGACACTGAGAACAAGCTCCACAATTCCCTCCTGGCACTTTCCCTGTAGGAGATACCGCAAGACGTTTCTGTATATTGGGCACAGCGCTCTGCACGGTGTTAGCAGAGACTTTCCCGGGACAGTGAAACCCTATGTCAGAGACACTGAGAAGAAGCCCCAATGTTCCCTCCAGGCACTTTCAGTGTGGCTGCCTTCTCCACGTGGTTCCTGGTTTCACTGCGGCTCTGAAGAGAATGTTAGCAAAGAGGTAACCGGGACAGTGAAAACAGTACTCAAAGACAGGGAGAGCAAGCTCTCTCTTGGCACTTTGGATGTGGGACATACAGCGAGATGTTTGCTGCTTTTGCATTTGGCTGTTGGGAGATTTACAGCACAAAGATATCTAGTTGATTTGAAGCAGTTCCGAGAAAGTCTAAACATAATCCCCACTTCTCCCTCCTGGCACTTTCCATGTGGGAGATATAGCAGGATGTATATTGGTTTTGAGGACAACTCAATGGACAGTGTAGGGAGAAAACCTCCTGGCTCCTTGAATGCCGTTTCTGGAGACACTGCGATCAATGTGGGAGATATGTCAAGATGTGTGTTTGTTTTGAGGACGGCTCTCTGGAGAGTCTTAGCAAAGAGGTCACACAGATAATCAGAGCAATTCTCAGAGACACTGAGAACAAGCTCCGCAATTCCCTCCTGGCACTTTCCCTGTAGGAGATACCGCAAGACGTTTCTGTATATTGGGCACAGCGCTCTGCACGGTGTTAGCAGAGACTTTCCCGGCACAGTGAAACCCTATGTCAGAGACACTGAGAAGAAGCCCCAATGTTCCCTCCAGGCACTTTCAGTGTGGGTGCTTTCTCCACGTGGTTCCTGGTTTCACTGCGGCTCTGAAGAGAATGTTAGCAAAGAGGTAACCGGGACAGTGAAAACAGTACTCAAAGACAGGGAGAGCAAGCTCTCTCTTGGCACTTTGGATGTGGGACATACAGCGAGATGTTTGCTGCTTTTGCGTTTGGCTGTTGGGAGATTTACAGCACAAAGATATCTAGTTGATTTGAAGCAGTTCCGAGAAAGTCTAAACATAATCCCCACTTCTCCCTCCTGGCACTTTCCATGTGGGAGATATAGCAGGATGTATATTGGTTTTGAGGACAACTCAATGGACAGTGTAGGGAGAAAACCTCCTGGCTCCTTGAATGCCGTTTCTGGAGACACTGCGATCAATGTGGGAGATATGTCAAGATGTGTGTTTGTTTTGAGGACGGCTCTCTGGAGAGTCTTAGCAAAGAGGTCACACAGATAATCAGAGCAATTCTCAGAGACACTGAGAACAAGCTCCGCAATTCCCTCCTGGCACTTTCCCTGTAGGAGATACCGCAAGACGTTTCTGTATATTGGGCACAGCGCTCTGCACGGTGTTAGCAGAGACTTTCCCGGGACAGTGAAACCCTATGTCAGAGACACTGAGAAGAAGCCCCAATGTTCCCTCCAGGCACTTTCAGTGTGGCTGCCTTCTCCACGTGGTTCCTGGTTTCACTGCGGCTCTGAAGAGAATGTTAGCAAAGAGGTAACCGGGACAGTGAAAACAGTACTCAAAGACAGGGAGAGCAAGCTCTCTCTTGGCACTTTGGATGTGGGACATACAGCGAGATGTTTGCTGCTTTTGCGTTTGGCTGTTGGGAGATTTACAGCACAAAGATATCTAGTTGATTTGAAGCAGTTCCGAGAAAGTCTAAACATAATCCCCACTTCTCCCTCCTGGCACTTTCCATGTGGGAGATATAGCAGGATGTATATTGGTTTTGAGGACAACTCAATGGACAGTGTAGGGAGAAAACCTCCTGGCTCCTTGAATGCCGTTTCTGGAGACACTGCGATCAATGTGGGAGATATGTCAAGATGTGTGTTTGTTTTGAGGACGGCTCTCTGGAGAGTCTTAGCAAAGAGGTCACACAGATAATCAGAGCAATTCTCAGAGACACTGAGAACAAGCTCCGCAATTCCCTCCTGGCACTTTCCCTGTAGGAGATACCGCAAGACGTTTCTGTATATTGGGCACAGCGCTCTGCACGGTGTTAGCAGAGACTTTCCCGGGACAGTGAAACCCTATGTCAGAGACACTGAGAAGAAGCCCCAGTGTTCCCTCCAGGCACTTTCAGTGTGGGTGCCTTCTCCACGTGGTTCCTGGTTTCACTGCGGCTCTGAAGAGAATGTTAGCAAAGAGGTAACCGGGACAGTGAAAACAGTACTCAAAGACAGGGAGAGCAAGCTCTCTCTTGGCACTTTGGATGTGGGACATACAGCGAGATGTTTGCTGCTTTTGCGTTTGGCTGTTGGGAGATTTACAGCACAAAGATATCTAGTTGATTTGAAGCAGTTCCGAGAAAGTCTAAACATAATCCCCACTTCTCCCTCCTGGCACTTTCCATGTGGGAGATATAGCAGGATGTAGATTGGTTTTGAGGACAACTCAATGGACAGTGTAGGGAGAAAAGGTCCTGGCTCCTTGAATGCCGTTTCTGGAGACACTGCGATCAATGTGGGAGATATGTCAAGATGTGTGTTGGTTTTGAGGACGTCTCTCTGGAGAGTCTTAGCAAAGAGGTCACACAGATAATCAGAGCAATTCTCAGAGACACTGAGACCAAGCTCCACAATTCCTCCTGGCACTTTCGCTGTAGGAGATACCGCAAGACGTTTCTGTATATTGGGCACAGCACTCTGCAGGGTGTTAGCAGAGACTTTCCCGGGACAGTGAAACCCTATGTCAGAGACACTGAGAAGAAGCCCCAATGTTCCCTCCAGGCACTTTCAGTGTGGGTGCCTTCTCCACGTGGTTCCTGGTTTCACTGCAGCTCTGAAGAGAATGTTAGCAAAGAGGTAACCGGGACAGTGAAAACAGTACTCAAAGACAGGGAGAGCAAGCTCTCTCTTGGCACTTTGGATGTGGGACATACAGCGAGATGTTTGCTGCTTTTGCGTTTGGCTGTTGGGAGATTTACAGCACAAAGATATCTAGTTGATTTGAAGCAGTTCCGAGAAAGTCTAAACATAATCCCCACTTCTCCCTCCTGGCACTTTCCATGTGGGAGATATAGCAGGATGTATATTGGTTTTGAGGACAACTCAATGGACAGTGTAGGGAGAAAACCTCCTGGCTCCTTGAATGCCGTTTCTGGAGACACTGCGATCAATGTGGGAGATATGTCAAGATGTGTGTTTGTTTTGAGGACGGCTCTCTGGAGAGTCTTAGCAAAGAGGTCACACAGATAATCAGAGCAATTCTCAGAGACACTGAGAACAAGCTCCGCAATTCCCTCCTGGCACTTTCCCTGTAGGAGATACCGCAAGACGTTTCTGTATATTGGGCACAGCGCTCTGCACGGTGTTAGCAGAGACTTTCCCGGGACAGTGAAACCCTATGTCAGAGACACTGAGAAGAAGCCCCAATGTTCCCTCCAGGCACTTTCAGTGTGGGTGCTTTCTCCACGTGGTTCCTGGTTTCACTGCGGCTCTGAAGAGAATGTTAGCAAAGAGGTAACCGGGACAGTGAAAACAGTACTCAAAGACAGGGAGAGCAAGCTCTCTCTTGGCACTTTGGATGTGGGACATACAGCGAGATGTTTGCTGCTTTTGCGTTTGGCTGTTGGGAGATTTACAGCACAAAGATATCTAGTTGATTTGAAGCAGTTCCGAGAAAGTCTAAACATAATCCCCACTTCTCCCTCCTGGCACTTTCCATGTGGGAGATATAGCAGGATGTATATTGGTTTTGAGGACAACTCAATGGACAGTGTAGGGAGAAAACCTCCTGGCTCCTTGAATGCCGTTTCTGGAGACACTGCGATCAATGTGGGAGATATGTCAAGATGTGTGTTTGTTTTGAGGACGGCTCTCTGGAGAGTCTTAGCAAAGAGGTCACACAGATAATCAGAGCAATTCTCAGAGACACTGAGAACAAGCTCCACAATTCCCTCCTGGCACTTTCCCTGTAGGAGATACCGCAAGACGTTTCTGTATATTGGGCACAGCGCTCTGCACGGTGTTAGCAGAGACTTTCCCGGGACAGTGAAACCCTATGTCAGAGACACTGAGAAGAAGCCCCAATGTTCCCTCCAGGCACTTTCAGTGTGGGTGCCTTCTCCACGTGGTTCCTGGTTTCACTGCGGCTCTGAAGAGAATGTTAGCAAAGAGGTAACCGGGACAGTGAAAACAGTACTCAAAGACAGGGAGAGCAAGCTCTCTCTTGGCACTTTGGATGTGGGACATACAGCGAGATGTTTGCTGCTTTTGCATTTGGCTGTTGGGAGATTTACAGCACAAAGATATCTAGTTGATTTGAAGCAGTTCCGAGAAAGTCTAAACATAATCCCCACTTCTCCCTCCTGGCACTTTCCATGTGGGAGATATAGCAGGATGTATATTGGTTTTGAGGACAACTCAATGGACAGTGTAGGGAGAAAACCTCCTGGCTCCTTGAATGCCGTTTCTGGAGACACTGCGATCAATGTGGGAGATATGTCAAGATGTGTGTTTGTTTTGAGGACGGCTCTCTGGAGAGTCTTAGCAAAGAGGTCACACAGATAATCAGAGCAATTCTCAGAGACACTGAGAACAAGCTCTGCAATTCCCTCCTGGCACTTTCCCTGTAGGAGATACCGCAAGACGTTTCTGTATATTGGGCACAGCGCTCTGCACGGTGTTAGCAGAGACTTTCCCGGGACAGTGAAACCCTATGTCAGAGACACTGAGAAGAAGCCCCAATGTTCCCTCCAGGCACTTTCAGTGTGGGTGCTTTCTCCACGTGGTTCCTGGTTTCACGGCAGCTCTGAAGAGAATGTTAGCAAAGAGGTAACCGGGACAGTGAAAACAGTACTCAAAGACAGGGAGAGCAAGCTCTCTCTTGGCACTTTGGATGTGGGACATACAGCGAGATGTTTGCTGCTTTTGCGTTTGGCTGTTGGGAGATTTACAGCACAAAGATATCTAGTTGATTTGAAGCAGTTCCGAGAAAGTCTAAACATAATCCCCACTTCTCCCTCCTGGCACTTTCCATGTGGGAGATATAGCAGGATGTAGATTGGTTTTGAGGACAACTCAATGGACAGTGTAGGGAGAAAAGGTCCTGGCTCCTTGAATGCCGTTTCTGGAGACACTGCGATCAATGTGGGAGATATGTCAAGATGTGTGTTTGTTTTGAGGATGGCTCTCTGGAGAGTCTTAGCAAAGAGGTCACACAGATAATCAGAGCAATTCTCAGAGACACTGAGAACAAGCTCCGCAATTCCCTCCTGGCACTTTCCCTGTAGGAGATACCGCAAGACGTTTCTGTATATTGGGCACAGCGCTCTGCACGGTGTTAGCAGAGACTTTCCCGGGACAGTGAAACCCTATGTCAGAGACACTGAGAAGAAGCCCCAATGTTCCCTCCAGGCACTTTCAGTGTGGGTGCCTTCTCCACGTGGTTCCTGGTTTCACTGCAGCTCTGAAGAGAATGTTAGCAAAGAGGTAACCGGGACAGTGAAAACAGTACTCAAAGACAGGGAGAGCAAGCTCTCTCTTGGCACTTTGGATGTGGGACATACAGCGAGATGTTTGCTGCTTTTGCGTTTGGCTGTTGGGAGATTTACAGCACAAAGATATCTAGTTGATTTGAAGCAGTTCCGAGAAAGTCTAAACATAATCCCCACTTCTCCCTCCTGGCACTTTCCATGTGGGAGATATAGCAGGATGTATATTGGTTTTGAGGACAACTCAATGGACAGTGTAGGGAGAAAAGGTCCTGGCTCCTTGAATGCCGTTTCTGGAGACACTGCGATCAATGTGGGAGATATGTCAAGATGTGTGTTTGTTTTGAGGACGTCTCTCTGGAGAGTCTTAGCAAAGAGGTCACACAGATAATCAGAGCAATTCTCAGAGACACTGAGAACAAGCTTCGCAATTCCCTCCTGGCACTTTCCCTGTAGGAGATACCGCAAGACGTTTCTGTATATTGGGCACAGCGCTCTGCACGGTGTTAGCAGAGACTTTCCCGGGACAGTGAAACCCTATGTCAGAGACACTGAGAAGAAGCCCCAATGTTCCCTCCAGGCACTTTCAGTGTGGGTGCCTTCTCCACGTGGTTCCTGGTTTCACTGCGGCTCTGAAGAGAATGTTAGCAAAGAGGTAACCGGGACAGTGAAAACAGTACTCAAAGACAGGGAGAGCAAGCTCTCTCTTGGCACTTTGGATGTGGGACATACAGCGAGATGTTTGCTGCTTTTGCATTTGGCTGTTGGGAGATTTACAGCACAAAGATATCTAGTTGATTTGAAGCAGTTCCGAGAAAGTCTAAACATAATCCCCACTTCTCCCTCCTGGCACTTTCCATGTGGGAGATATAGCAGGATGTATATTGGTTTTGAGGACAACTCAATGGACAGTGTAGGGAGAAAACCTCCTGGCTCCTTGAATGCCGTTTCTGGAGACACTGCGATCAATGTGGGAGATATGTCAAGATGTGTGTTTGTTTTGAGGACGGCTCTCTGGAGAGTCTTAGCAAAGAGGTCACACAGATAATCAGAGCAATTCTCAGAGACACTGAGAACAAGCTCTGCAATTCCCTCCTGGCACTTTCCCTGTAGGAGATACCGCAAGACGTTTCTGTATATTGGGCACAGCGCTCTGCACGGTGTTAGCAGAGACTTTCCCGGGACAGTGAAACCCTATGTCAGAGACACTGAGAAGAAGCCCCAATGTTCCCTCCAGGCACTTTCAGTGTGGGTGCTTTCTCCACGTGGTTCCTGGTTTCACGGCAGCTCTGAAGAGAATGTTAGCAAAGAGGTAACCGGGACAGTGAAAACAGTACTCAAAGACAGGGAGAGCAAGCTCTCTCTTGGCACTTTGGATGTGGGACATACAGCGAGATGTTTGCTGCTTTTGCGTTTGGCTGTTGGGAGATTTACAGCACAAAGATATCTAGTTGATTTGAAGCAGTTCCGAGAAAGTCTAAACATAATCCCCACTTCTCCCTCCTGGCACTTTCCATGTGGGAGATATAGCAGGATGTAGATTGGTTTTGAGGACAACTCAATGGACAGTGTAGGGAGAAAAGGTCCTGGCTCCTTGAATGCCGTTTCTGGAGACACTGCGATCAATGTGGGAGATATGTCAAGATGTGTGTTTGTTTTGAGGATGGCTCTCTGGAGAGTCTTAGCAAAGAGGTCACACAGATAATCAGAGCAATTCTCAGAGACACTGAGAACAAGCTCCGCAATTCCCTCCTGGCACTTTCCCTGTAGGAGATACCGCAAGACGTTTCTGTATATTGGGCACAGCGCTCTGCACGGTGTTAGCAGAGACTTTCCCGGGACAGTGAAACCCTATGTCAGAGACACTGAGAAGAAGCCCCAATGTTCCCTCCAGGCACTTTCAGTGTGGGTGCCTTCTCCACGTGGTTCCTGGTTTCACTGCAGCTCTGAAGAGAATGTTAGCAAAGAGGTAACCGGGACAGTGAAAACAGTACTCAAAGACAGGGAGAGCAAGCTCTCTCTTGGCACTTTGGATGTGGGACATACAGCGAGATGTTTGCTGCTTTTGCGTTTGGCTGTTGGGAGATTTACAGCACAAAGATATCTAGTTGATTTGAAGCAGTTCCGAGAAAGTCTAAACATAATCCCCACTTCTCCCTCCTGGCACTTTCCATGTGGGAGATATAGCAGGATGTATATTGGTTTTGAGGACAACTCAATGGACAGTGTAGGGAGAAAACCTCCTGGCTCCTTGAATGCCGTTTCTGGAGACACTGCGATCAATGTGGGAGATATGTCAAGATGTGTGTTTGTTTTGAGGACGTCTCTCTGGAGAGTCTTAGCAAAGAGGTCACACAGATAATCAGAGCAATTCTCAGAGACACTGAGAACAAGCTTCGCAATTCCCTCCTGGCACTTTCCCTGTAGGAGATACCGCAAGACGTTTCTGTATATTGGGCACAGCGCTCTGCACGGTGTTAGCAGAGACTTTCCCGGGACAGTGAAACCCTATGTCAGAGACACTGAGAAGAAGCCCCAATGTTCCCTCCAGGCACTTTCAGTGTGGGTGCCTTCTCCACGTGGTTCCTGGTTTCACTGCAGCTCTGAAGAGAATGTTAGCAAAGAGGTAACCGGGACAGTGAAAACAGTACTCAAAGACAGGGAGAGCAAGCTCTCTCTTGGCACTTTGGATGTGGGACATACAGCGAGATGTTTGCTGCTTTTGCGTTTGGCTGTTGGGAGATTTACAGCACAAAGATATCTAGTTGATTTGAAGCAGTTCCGAGAAAGTCTAAACATAATCCCCACTTCTCCCTCCTGGCACTTTCCATGTGGGAGATATAGCAGGATGTAGATTGGTTTTGAGGACAACTCAATGGACAGTGTAGGGAGAAAAGGTCCTGGCTCCTTGAATGCCGTTTCTGGAGACACTGCGATCAATGTGGGAGATATGTCAAGATGTGTGTTTGTTTTGAGGACGGCTCTCTGGAGAGTCTTAGCAAAGAGGTCACACAGATAATCAGAGCAATTCTCAGAGACACTGAGAACAAGCTCCACAATTCCCTCCTGGCACTTTCCCTGTAGGAGATACCGCAAGACGTTTCTGTATATTGGGCACAGCGCTCTGCACGGTGTTAGCAGAGACTTTCCCGGCACAGTGAAACCCTATGTCAGAGACACTGAGAAGAAGCCCCAATGTTCCCTCCAGGCACTTTCAGTGTGGCTGCCTTCTCCACGTGGTTCCTGGTTTCACTGCGGCTCTGAAGAGAATGTTAGCAAAGAGGTAACCGGGACAGTGAAAACAGTACTCAAAGACAGGGAGAGCAAGCTCTCTCTTGGCACTTTGGATGTGGGACATACAGCGAGATGTTTGCTGCTTTTGCATTTGGCTGTTGGGAGATTTACAGCACAAAGATATCTAGTTGATTTGAAGCAGTTCCGAGAAAGTCTAAACATAATCCCCACTTCTCCCTCCTGGCACTTTCCATGTGGGAGATATAGCAGGATGTATATTGGTTTTGAGGACAACTCAATGGACAGTGTAGGGAGAAAACCTCCTGGCTCCTTGAATGCCATTTCTGGAGACACTGCGATCAATGTGGGAGATATGTCAAGATGTGTGTTTGTTTTGAGGACGGCTCTCTGGAGAGTCTTAGCAAAGAGGTCACACAGATAATCAGAGCAATTCTCAGAGACACTGAGAACAAGCTCCGCAATTCCCTCCTGGCACTTTCCCTGTAGGAGATACCGCAAGACGTTTCTGTATATTGGGCACAGCGCTCTGCACGGTGTTAGCAGAGACTTTCCCGGCACAGTGAAACCCTATGTCAGAGACACTGAGAAGAAGCCCCAATGTTCCCTCCAGGCACTTTCAGTGTGGGTGCTTTCTCCACGTGGTTCCTGGTTTCACTGCGGCTCTGAAGAGAATGTTAGCAAAGAGGTAACCGGGACAGTGAAAACAGTACTCAAAGACAGGGAGAGCAAGCTCTCTCTTGGCACTTTGGATGTGGGACATACAGCGAGATGTTTGCTGCTTTTGCGTTTGGCTGTTGGGAGATTTACAGCACAAAGATATCTAGTTGATTTGAAGCAGTTCCGAGAAAGTCTAAACATAATCCCCACTTCTCCCTCCTGGCACTTTCCATGTGGGAGATATAGCAGGATGTATATTGGTTTTGAGGACAACTCAATGGACAGTGTAGGGAGAAAACCTCCTGGCTCCTTGAATGCCGTTTCTGGAGACACTGCGATCAATGTGGGAGATATGTCAAGATGTGTGTTTGTTTTGAGGACGGCTCTCTGGAGAGTCTTAGCAAAGAGGTCACAGGGATAATCAGAGCAATTCTCAGAGACACTGAGAACAAGCTCCGCAATTCCCTCCTGGCACTTTCCCTGTAGGAGATACCGCAAGACGTTTCTGTATATTGGGCACAGCGCTCTGCACGGTGTTAGCAGAGACTTTCCCGGGACAGTGAAACCCTATGTCAGAGACACTGAGAAGAAGCCCCAATGTTCCCTCCAGGCACTTTCAGTGTGGCTGCCTTCTCCACGTAGTTCCTGGTTTCACTGCGGCTCTGAAGAGAATGTTAGCAAAGAGGTAACCGGGACAGTGAAAACAGTACTCAAAGACAGGGAGAGCAAGCTCTCTCTTGGCACTTTGGATGTGGGACATACAGCGAGATGTTTGCTGCTTTTGCGTTTGGCTGTTGGGAGATTTACAGCACAAAGATATCTAGTTGATTTGAAGCAGTTCCGAGAAAGTCTAAACATAATCCCCACTTCTCCCTCCTGGCACTTTCCATGTGGGAGATATAGCAGGATGTATATTGGTTTTGAGGACAACTCAATGGACAGTGTAGGGAGAAAAGGTCCTGGCTCCTTGAATGCCGTTTCTGGAGACACTGCGATCAATGTGGGAGATATGTCAAGATGTGTGTTTGTTTTGAGGACGGCTCTCTGGAGAGTCTTAGCAAAGAGGTCACACAGATAATCAGAGCAATTCTCAGAGACACTGAGAACAAGCTCCGCAATTCCCTCCTGGCACTTTCCCTGTAGGAGATACCGCAAGACGTTTCTGTATATTGGGCACAGCGCTCTGCACGGTGTTAGCAGAGACTTTCCCGGCACAGTGAAACCCTATGTCAGAGACACTGAGAAGAAGCCCCAATGTTCCCTCCAGGCACTTTCAGTGTGGGTGCTTTCTCCACGTGGTTCCTGGTTTCACTGCGGCTCTGAAGAGAATGTTAGCAAAGAGGTAACCGGGACAGTGAAAACAGTACTCAAAGACAGGGAGAGCAAGCTCTCTCTTGGCACTTTGGATGTGGGACATACAGCGAGATGTTTGCTGCTTTTGCGTTTGGCTGTTGGGAGATTTACAGCACAAAGATATCTAGTTGATTTGAAGCAGTTCCGAGAAAGTCTAAACATAATCCCCACTTCTCCCTCCTGGCACTTTCCATGTGGGAGATATAGCAGGATGTATATTGGTTTTGAGGACAACTCAATGGACAGTGTAGGGAGAAAACCTCCTGGCTCCTTGAATGCCGTTTCTGGAGACACTGCGATCAATGTGGGAGATATGTCAAGATGTGTGTTTGTTTTGAGGACGGCTCTCTGGAGAGTCTTAGCAAAGAGGTCACAGGGATAATCAGAGCAATTCTCAGAGACACTGAGAACAAGCTCCGCAATTCCCTCCTGGCACTTTCCCTGTAGGAGATACCGCAAGACGTTTCTGTATATTGGGCACAGCGCTCTGCACGGTGTTAGCAGAGACTTTCCCGGGACAGTGAAACCCTATGTCAGAGACACTGAGAAGAAGCCCCAATGTTCCCTCCAGGCACTTTCAGTGTGGGTGCCTTCTCCACGTGGTTCCTGGTTTCACTGCGGCTCTGAAGAGAATGTTAGCAAAGAGGTAACCGGGACAGTGAAAACAGTACTCAAAGACAGGGAGAGCAAGCTCTCTCTTGGCACTTTGGATGTGGGACATACAGCGAGATGTTTGCTGCTTTTGCGTTTGGCTGTTGGGAGATTTACAGCACAAAGATATCTAGTTGATTTGAAGCAGTTCCGAGAAAGTCTAAACATAATCCCCACTTCTCCCTCCTGGCACTTTCCATGTGGGAGATATAGCAGGATGTAGATTGGTTTTGAGGACAACTCAATGGACAGTGTAGGGAGAAAAGGTCCTGGCTCCTTGAATGCCGTTTCTGGAGACACTGCGATCAATGTGGGAGATATGTCAAGATGTGTGTTTGTTTTGAGGACGGCTCTCCGGAGAGTCTTAGCAAAGAGGTCACACAGATAATCAGAGCAATTCTCAGAGACACTGAGAACAAGCTCCGCAATTCCCTCCTGGCACTTTCCCTGTAGGAGATACCGCAAGACGTTTCTGTATATTGGGCACAGCGCTCTGCACGGTGTTAGCAGAGACTTTCCCGGGACAGTGAAACCCTATGTCAGAGACACTGAGAAGAAGCCCCAATGTTCCCTCCAGGCACTTTCAGTGTGGGTGCTTTCTCCACGTGGTTCCTGGTTTCACTGCGGCTCTGAAGAGAATGTTAGCAAAGAGGTAACCGGGACAGTGAAAACAGTACTCAAAGACAGGGAGAGCAAGCTCTCTCTTGGCACTTTGGATGTGGGACATACAGCGAGATGTTTGCTGCTTTTGCGTTTGGCTGTTGGGAGATTTACAGCACAAAGATATCTAGTTGATTTGAAGCAGTTCCGAGAAAGTCTAAACATAATCCCCACTTCTCCCTCCTGGCACTTTCCATGTGGGAGATATAGCAGGATGTATATTGGTTTTGAGGACAACTCAATGGACAGTGTAGGGAGAAAACCTCCTGGCTCCTTGAATGCCGTTTCTGGAGACACTGCGATCAATGTGGGAGATATGTCAAGATGTGTGTTTGTTTTGAGGACGGCTCTCTGGAGAGTCTTAGCAAAGAGGTCACAGGGATAATCAGAGCAATTCTCAGAGACACTGAGAACAAGCTCCGCAATTCCCTCCTGGCACTTTCCCTGTAGGAGATACCGCAAGACGTTTCTGTATATTGGGCACAGCGCTCTGCACGGTGTTAGCAGAGACTTTCCCGGGACAGTGAAACCCTATGTCAGAGACACTGAGAAGAAGCCCCAGTGTTCCCTCCAGGCACTTTCAGTGTGGGTGCCTTCTCCACGTGGTTCCTGGTTTCACTGCGGCTCTGAAGAGAATGTTAGCAAAGAGGTAACCGGGACAGTGAAAACAGTACTCAAAGACAGGGAGAGCAAGCTCTCTCTTGGCACTTTGGATGTGGGACATACAGCGAGATGTTTGCTGCTTTTGCATTTGGCTGTTGGGAGATTTACAGCACAAAGATATCTAGTTGATTTGAAGCAGTTCCGAGAAAGTCTAAACATAATCCCCACTTCTCCCTCCTGGCACTTTCCATGTGGGAGATATAGCAGGATGTATATTGGTTTTGAGGACAACTCAATGGACAGTGTAGGGAGAAAACCTCCTGGCTCCTTGAATGCCGTTTCTGGAGACACTGCGATCAATGTGGGAGATATGTCAAGATGTGTGTTGGTTTTGAGGACGGCTCTCTGGAGAGTCTTAGCAAAGAGGTCACACAGATAATCAGAGCAATTCTCAGAGACACTGAGAACAAGCTCTGCAATTCCCTCCTGGCACTTTCCCTGTAGGAGATACCGCAAGACGTTTCTGTATATTGGGCACAGCGCTCTGCACGGTGTTAGCAGAGACTTTCCCGGGACAGTGAAACCCTATGTCAGAGACACTGAGAAGAAGCCCCAATGTTCCCTCCAGGCACTTTCAGTGTGGGTGCTTTCTCCACGTGGTTCCTGGTTTCACTGCGGCTCTGAAGAGAATGTTAGCAAAGAGGTAACCGGGACAGTGAAAACAGTACTCAAAGACAGGGAGAGCAAGCTCTCTCTTGGCACTTTGGATGTGGGACATACAGCGAGATGTTTGCTGCTTTTGCGTTTGGCTGTTGGGAGATTTACAGCACAAAGATATCTAGTTGATTTGAAGCAGTTCCGAGAAAGTCTAAACATAATCCCCACTTCTCCCTCCTGGCACTTTCCATGTGGGAGATATAGCAGGATGTAGATTGGTTTTGAGGACAACTCAATGGACAGTGTAGGGAGAAAACCTCCTGGCTCCTTGAATGCCGTTTCTGGAGACACTGCGATCAATGTGGGAGATATGTCAAGATGTGTGTTTGTTTTGAGGATGGCTCTCTGGAGAGTCTTAGCAAAGAGGTCACACAGATAATCAGAGCAATTCTCAGAGACACTGAGAACAAGCTCCGCAATTCCCTCCTGGCACTTTCCCTGTAGGAGATACCGCAAGACGTTTCTGTATATTGGGCACAGCGCTCTGCACGGTGTTAGCAGAGACTTTCCCGGGACAGTGAAACCCTATGTCAGAGACACTGAGAAGAAGCCCCAATGTTCCCTCCAGGCACTTTCAGTGTGGGTGCTTTCTCCACGTGGTTCCTGGTTTCACTGCAGCTCTGAAGAGAATGTTAGCAAAGAGGTAACCGGGACAGTGAAAACAGTACTCAAAGACAGGGAGAGCAAGCTCTCTCTTGGCACTTTGGATGTGGGACATACAGCGAGATGTTTGCTGCTTTTGCGTTTGGCTGTTGGGAGATTTACAGCACAAAGATATCTAGTTGATTTGAAGCAGTTCCGAGAAAGTCTAAACATAATCCCCACTTCTCCCTCCTGGCACTTTCCATGTGGGAGATATAGCAGGATGTAGATTGGTTTTGAGGACAACTCAATGGACAGTGTAGGGAGAAAACCTCCTGGCTCCTTGAATGCCGTTTCTGGAGACACTGCGATCAATGTGGGAGATATGTCAAGATGTGTGTTTGTTTTGAGGATGGCTCTCTGGAGAGTCTTAGCAAAGAGGTCACACAGATAATCAGAGCAATTCTCAGAGACACTGAGAACAAGCTCCGCAATTCCCTCCTGGCACTTTCCCTGTAGGAGATACCGCAAGACGTTTCTGTATATTGGGCACAGCGCTCTGCACGGTGTTAGCAGAGACTTTCCCGGCACAGTGAAACCCTATGTCAGAGACACTGAGAAGAAGCCCCAATGTTCCCTCCAGGCACTTTCAGTGTGGGTGCTTTCTCCACGTGGTTCCTGGTTTCACTGCGGCTCTGAAGAGAATGTTAGCAAAGAGGTAACCGGGACAGTGAAAACAGTACTCAAAGACAGGGAGAGCAAGCTCTCTCTTGGCACTTTGGATGTGGGACATACAGCGAGATGTTTGCTGCTTTTGCGTTTGGCTGTTGGGAGATTTACAGCACAAAGATATCTAGTTGATTTGAAGCAGTTCCGAGAAAGTCTAAACATAATCCCCACTTCTCCCTCCTGGCACTTTCCATGTGGGAGATATAGCAGGATGTAGATTGGTTTTGAGGACAACTCAATGGACAGTGTAGGGAGAAAACCTCCTGGCTCCTTGAATGCCGTTTCTGGAGACACTGCGATCAATGTGGGAGATATGTCAAGATGTGTGTTTGTTTTGAGGATGGCTCTCTGGAGAGTCTTAGCAAAGAGGTCACACAGATAATCAGAGCAATTCTCAGAGACACTGAGAACAAGCTCCGCAATTCCCTCCTGGCACTTTCCCTGTAGGAGATACCGCAAGACGTTTCTGTATATTGGGCACAGCGCTCTGCACGGTGTTAGCAGAGACTTTCCCGGGACAGTGAAACCCTATGTCAGAGACACTGAGAAGAAGCCCCAATGTTCCCTCCAGGCACTTTCAGTGTGGGTGCTTTCTCCACGTGGTTCCTGGTTTCACTGCAGCTCTGAAGAGAATGTTAGCAAAGAGGTAACCGGGACAGTGAAAACAGTACTCAAAGACAGGGAGAGCAAGCTCTCTCTTGGCACTTTGGATGTGGGACATACAGCGAGATGTTTGCTGCTTTTGCGTTTGGCTGTTGGGAGATTTACAGCACAAAGATATCTAGTTGATTTGAAGCAGTTCCGAGAAAGTCTAAACATAATCCCCACTTCTCCCTCCTGGCACTTTCCATGTGGGAGATATAGCAGGATGTAGATTGGTTTTGAGGACAACTCAATGGACAGTGTAGGGAGAAAACCTCCTGGCTCCTTGAATGCCGTTTCTGGAGACACTGCGATCAATGTGGGAGATATGTCAAGATGTGTGTTTGTTTTGAGGATGGCTCTCTGGAGAGTCTTAGCAAAGAGGTCACACAGATAATCAGAGCAATTCTCAGAGACACTGAGAACAAGCTCCGCAATTCCCTCCTGGCACTTTCCCTGTAGGAGATACCGCAAGACGTTTCTGTATATTGGGCACAGCGCTCTGCACGGTGTTAGCAGAGACTTTCCCGGGACAGTGAAACCCTATGTCAGAGACACTGAGAAGAAGCCCCAATGTTCCCTCCAGGCACTTTCAGTGTGGCTGCCTTCTCCACGTGGTTCCTGGTTTCACTGCGGCTCTGAAGAGAATGTTAGCAAAGAGGTAACCGGGACAGTGAAAACAGTACTCAAAGACAGGGAGAGCAAGCTCTCTCTTGGCACTTTGGATGTGGGACATACAGCGAGATGTTTGCTGCTTTTGCGTTTGGCTGTTGGGAGATTTACAGCACAAAGATATCTAGTTGATTTGAAGCAGTTCCGAGAAAGTCTAAACATAATCCCCACTTCTCCCTCCTGGCACTTTCCATGTGGGAGATATAGCAGGATGTATATTGGTTTTGAGGACAACTCAATGGACAGTGTAGGGAGAAAAGGTCCTGGCTCCTTGAATGCCGTTTCTGGAGACACTGCGATCAATGTGGGAGATATGTCAAGATGTGTGTTTGTTTTGAGGATGGCTCTCTGGAGAGTCTTAGCAAAGAGGTCACACAGATAATCAGAGCAATTCTCAGAGACACTGAGAACAAGCTCCGCAATTCCCTCCTGGCAATTTCCCTGTAGGAGATACCGCAAGACGTTTCTGTATATTGGGCACAGCGCTCTGCACGGTGTTAGCAGAGACTTTCCCGGGACAGTGAAACCCTATGTCAGAGACACTGAGAAGAAGCCCCAATGTTCCCTCCAGGCACTTTCAGTGTGGGTGCCTTCTCCACGTGGTTCCTGGTTTCACTGCAGCTCTGAAGAGAATGTTAGCAAAGAGGTAACCGGGACAGTGAAAACAGTACTCAAAGACAGGGAGAGCAAGCTCTCTCTTGGCACTTTGGATGTGGGACATACAGCGAGATGTTTGCTGCTTTTGCGTTTGGCTGTTGGGAGATTTACAGCACAAAGATATCTAGTTGATTTGAAGCAGTTCCGAGAAAGTCTAAACATAATCCCCACTTCTCCCTCCTGGCACTTTCCATGTGGGAGATATAGCAGGATGTATATTGGTTTTGAGGACAACTCAATGGACAGTGTAGGGAGAAAAGGTCCTGGCTCCTTGAATGCCGTTTCTGGAGACACTGCGATCAATGTGGGAGATATGTCAAGATGTGTGTTGGTTTTGAGGACGTCTCTCTGGAGAGTCTTAGCAAAGAGGTCACACAGATAATCAGAGCAATTCTCAGAGACACTGAGAACAAGCTCTGCAATTCCCTCCTGGCACTTTCCCTGTAGGAGATACCGCAAGACGTTTCTGTATATTGGGCACAGCGCTCTGCACGGTGTTAGCAGAGACTTTCCCGGGACAGTGAAACCCTATGTCAGAGACACTGAGAAGAAGCCCCAATGTTCCCTCCAGGCACTTTCAGTGTGGGTGCCTTCTCCACGTGGTTCCTGGTTTCACTGCAGCTCTGAAGAGAATGTTAGCAAAGAGGTAACCGGGACAGTGAAAACAGTACTCAAAGACAGGGAGAGCAAGCTCTCTCTTGGCACTTTGGATGTGGGACATACAGCGAGATGTTTGCTGCTTTTGCGTTTGGCTGTTGGGAGATTTACAGCACAAAGATATCTAGTTGATTTGAAGCAGTTCCGAGAAAGTCTAAACATAATCCCCACTTCTCCCTCCTGGCACTTTCCATGTGGGAGATATAGCAGGATGTATATTGGTTTTGAGGACAACTCAATGGACAGTGTAGGGAGAAAACCTCCTGGCTCCTTGAATGCCGTTTCTGGAGACACTGCGATCAATGTGGGAGATATGTCAAGATGTGTGTTGGTTTTGAGGACGTCTCTCTGGAGAGTCTTAGCAAAGAGGTCACACAGATAATCAGAGCAATTCTCAGAGACACTGAGAACAAGCTCCACAATTCCCTCCTGGCACTTTCCCTGTAGGAGATACCGCAAGACGTTTCTGTATATTGGGCACAGCGCTCTGCACGGTGTTAGCAGAGACTTTCCCGGGACAGTGAAACCCTATGTCAGAGACACTGAGAAGAAGCCCCAATGTTCCCTCCAGGCACTTTCAGTGTGGGTGCTTTCTCCACGTGGTTCCTGGTTTCACTGCAGCTCTGAAGAGAATGTTAGCAAAGAGGTAACCGGGACAGTGAAAACAGTACTCAAAGACAGGGAGAGCAAGCTCTCTCTTGGCACTTTGGATGTGGGACATACAGCGAGATGTTTGCTGCTTTTGCGTTTGGCTGTTGGGAGATTTACAGCACAAAGATATCTAGTTGATTTGAAGCAGTTCCGAGAAAGTCTAAACATAATCCCCACTTCTCCCTCCTGGCACTTTCCATGTGGGAGATATAGCAGGATGTAGATTGGTTTTGAGGACAACTCAATGGACAGTGTAGGGAGAAAACCTCCTGGCTCCTTGAATGCCGTTTCTGGAGACACTGCGATCAATGTGGGAGATATGTCAAGATGTGTGTTTGTTTTGAGGACGGCTCTCTGGAGAGTCTTAGCAAAGAGGTCACACAGATAATCAGAGCAATTCTCAGAGACACTGAGAACAAGCTCCGCAATTCCCTCCTGGCACTTTCCCTGTAGGAGATACCGCAAGACGTTTCTGTATATTGGGCACAGCGCTCTGCACGGTGTTAGCAGAGACTTTCCCGGGACAGTGAAACCCTATGTCAGAGACACTGAGAAGAAGCCCCAATGTTCCCTCCAGGCACTTTCAGTGTGGGTGCTTTCTCCACGTGGTTCCTGGTTTCACTGCGGCTCTGAAGAGAATGTTAGCAAAGAGGTAACCGGGACAGTGAAAACAGTACTCAAAGACAGGGAGAGCAAGCTCTCTCTTGGCACTTTGGATGTGGGACATACAGCGAGATGTTTGCTGCTTTTGCGTTTGGCTGTTGGGAGATTTACAGCACAAAGATATCTAGTTGATTTGAAGCAGTTCCGAGAAAGTCTAAACATAATCCCCACTTCTCCCTCCTGGCACTTTCCATGTGGGAGATATAGCAGGATGTATATTGGTTTTGAGGACAACTCAATGGACAGTGTAGGGAGAAAACCTCCTGGCTCCTTGAATGCCGTTTCTGGAGACACTGCGATCAATGTGGGAGATATGTCAAGATGTGTGTTTGTTTTGAGGACGGCTCTCTGGAGAGTCTTAGCAAAGAGGTCACAGGGATAATCAGAGCAATTCTCAGAGACACTGAGAACAAGCTCCGCAATTCCCTCCTGGCACTTTCCCTGTAGGAGATACCGCAAGACGTTTCTGTATATTGGGCACAGCGCTCTGCACGGTGTTAGCAGAGACTTTCCCGGGACAGTGAAACCCTATGTCAGAGACACTGAGAAGAAGCCCCAATGTTCCCTCCAGGCACTTTCAGTGTGGCTGCCTTCTCCACGTGGTTCCTGGTTTCACTGCGGCTCTGAAGAGAATGTTAGCAAAGAGGTAACCGGGACAGTGAAAACAGTACTCAAAGACAGGGAGAGCAAGCTCTCTCTTGGCACTTTGGATGTGGGACATACAGCGAGATGTTTGCTGCTTTTGCGTTTGGCTGTTGGGAGATTTACAGCACAAAGATATCTAGTTGATTTGAAGCAGTTCCGAGAAAGTCTAAACATAATCCCCACTTCTCCCTCCTGGCACTTTCCATGTGGGAGATATAGCAGGATGTATATTGGTTTTGAGGACAACTCAATGGACAGTGTAGGGAGAAAAGGTCCTGGCTCCTTGAATGCCGTTTCTGGAGACACTGCGATCAATGTGGGAGATATGTCAAGATGTGTGTTTGTTTTGAGGACGGCTCTCTGGAGAGTCTTAGCAAAGAGGTCACACAGATAATCAGAGCAATTCTCAGAGACACTGAGAACAAGCTCCGCAATTCCCTCCTGGCACTTTCCCTGTAGGAGATACCGCAAGACGTTTCTGTATATTGGGCACAGCGCTCTGCACGGTGTTAGCAGAGACTTTCCCGGCACAGTGAAACCCTATGTCAGAGACACTGAGAAGAAGCCCCAATGTTCCCTCCAGGCACTTTCAGTGTGGGTGCTTTCTCCACGTGGTTCCTGGTTTCACTGCGGCTCTGAAGAGAATGTTAGCAAAGAGGTAACCGGGACAGTGAAAACAGTACTCAAAGACAGGGAGAGCAAGCTCTCTCTTGGCACTTTGGATGTGGGACATACAGCGAGATGTTTGCTGCTTTTGCGTTTGGCTGTTGGGAGATTTACAGCACAAAGATATCTAGTTGATTTGAAGCAGTTCCGAGAAAGTCTAAACATAATCCCCACTTCTCCCTCCTGGCACTTTCCATGTGGGAGATATAGCAGGATGTATATTGGTTTTGAGGACAACTCAATGGACAGTGTAGGGAGAAAACCTCCTGGCTCCTTGAATGCCGTTTCTGGAGACACTGCGATCAATGTGGGAGATATGTCAAGATGTGTGTTTGTTTTGAGGACGGCTCTCTGGAGAGTCTTAGCAAAGAGGTCACAGGGATAATCAGAGCAATTCTCAGAGACACTGAGAACAAGCTCCGCAATTCCCTCCTGGCACTTTCCCTGTAGGAGATACCGCAAGACGTTTCTGTATATTGGGCACAGCGCTCTGCACGGTGTTAGCAGAGACTTTCCCGGGACAGTGAAACCCTATGTCAGAGACACTGAGAAGAAGCCCCAATGTTCCCTCCAGGCACTTTCAGTGTGGCTGCCTTCTCCACGTGGTTCCTGGTTTCACTGCGGCTCTGAAGAGAATGTTAGCAAAGAGGTAACCGGGACAGTGAAAACAGTACTCAAAGACAGGGAGAGCAAGCTCTCTCTTGGCACTTTGGATGTGGGACATACAGCGAGATGTTTGCTGCTTTTGCGTTTGGCTGTTGGGAGATTTACAGCACAAAGATATCTAGTTGATTTGAAGCAGTTCCGAGAAAGTCTAAACATAATCCCCACTTCTCCCTCCTGGCACTTTCCATGTGGGAGATATAGCAGGATGTATATTGGTTTTGAGGACAACTCAATGGACAGTGTAGGGAGAAAAGTTCCTGGCTCCTTGAATGCCGTTTCTGGAGACACTGCGATCAATGTGGGAGATATGTCAAGATGTGTGTTTGTTTTGAGGACGGCTCTCCGGAGAGTCTTAGCAAAGAGGTCACACAGATAATCAGAGCAATTCTCAGAGACACTGAGAACAAGCTCCGCAATTCCCTCCTGGCACTTTCCCTGTAGGAGATACCGCAAGACGTTTCTGTATATTGGGCACAGCGCTCTGCACGGTGTTAGCAGAGACTTTCCCGGCACAGTGAAACCCTATGTCAGAGACACTGAGAAGAAGCCCCAATGTTCCCTCCAGGCACTTTCAGTGTGGGTGCTTTCTCCACGTGGTTCCTGGTTTCACTGCGGCTCTGAAGAGAATGTTAGCAAAGAGGTAACCGGGACAGTGAAAACAGTACTCAAAGACAGGGAGAGCAAGCTCTCTCTTGGCACTTTGGATGTGGGACATACAGCGAGATGTTTGCTGCTTTTGCGTTTGGCTGTTGGGAGATTTACAGCACAAAGATATCTAGTTGATTTGAAGCAGTTCCGAGAAAGTCTAAACATAATCCCCACTTCTCCCTCCTGGCACTTTCCATGTGGGAGATATAGCAGGATGTATATTGGTTTTGAGGACAACTCAATGGACAGTGTAGGGAGAAAACCTCCTGGCTCCTTGAATGCCGTTTCTGGAGACACTGCGATCAATGTGGGAGATATGTCAAGATGTGTGTTTGTTTTGAGGACGGCTCTCTGGAGAGTCTTAGCAAAGAGGTCACAGGGATAATCAGAGCAATTCTCAGAGACACTGAGAACAAGCTCCGCAATTCCCTCCTGGCACTTTCCCTGTAGGAGATACCGCAAGACGTTTCTGTATATTGGGCACAGCGCTCTGCACGGTGTTAGCAGAGACTTTCCCGGGACAGTGAAACCCTATGTCAGAGACACTGAGAAGAAGCCCCAGTGTTCCCTCCAGGCACTTTCAGTGTGGGTGCCTTCTCCACGTGGTTCCTGGTTTCACTGCGGCTCTGAAGAGAATGTTAGCAAAGAGGTAACCGGGACAGTGAAAACAGTACTCAAAGACAGGGAGAGCAAGCTCTCTCTTGGCACTTTGGATGTGGGACATACAGCGAGATGTTTGCTGCTTTTGCGTTTGGCTGTTGGGAGATTTACAGCACAAAGATATCTAGTTGATTTGAAGCAGTTCCGAGAAAGTCTAAACATAATCCCCACTTCTCCCTCCTGGCACTTTCCATGTGGGAGATATAGCAGGATGTAGATTGGTTTTGAGGACAACTCAATGGACAGTGTAGGGAGAAAAGGTCCTGGCTCCTTGAATGCCGTTTCTGGAGACACTGCGATCAATGTGGGAGATATGTCAAGATGTGTGTTGGTTTTGAGGACGGCTCTCTGGAGAGTCTTAGCAAAGAGGTCACACAGATAATCAGAGCAATTCTCAGAGACACTGAGAACAAGCTCCGCAATTCCCTCCTGGCACTTTCCCTGTAGGAGATACCGCAAGACGTTTCTGTATATTGGGCACAGCGCTCTGCACGGTGTTAGCAGAGACTTTCCCGGGACAGTGAAACCCTATGTCAGAGACACTGAGAAGAAGCCCCAATGTTCCCTCCAGGCACTTTCAGTGTGGGTGCTTTCTCCACATGGTTCCTGGTTTCACTGCGGCTCTGAAGAGAATGTTAGCAAAGAGGTAACCGGGACAGTGAAAACAGTACTCAAAGACAGGGAGAGCAAGCTCTCTCTTGGCACTTTGGATGTGGGACATACAGCGAGATGTTTGCTGCTTTTGCGTTTGGCTGTTGGGAGATTTACAGCACAAAGATATCTAGTTGATTTGAAGCAGTTCCGAGAAAGTCTAAACATAATCCCCACTTCTCCCTCCTGGCACTTTCCATGTGGGAGATATAGCAGGATGTATATTGGTTTTGAGGACAACTCAATGGACAGTGTAGGGAGAAAACCTCCTGGCTCCTTGAATGCCGTTTCTGGAGACACTGCGATCAATGTGGGAGATATGTCAAGATGTGTGTTTGTTTTGAGGACGGCTCTCTGGAGAGTCTTAGCAAAGAGGTCACACAGATAATCAGAGCAATTCTCAGAGACACTGAGAACAAGCTCCACAATTCCCTCCTGGCACTTTCCCTGTAGGAGATACCGCAAGACGTTTCTGTATATTGGGCACAGCGCTCTGCACGGTGTTAGCAGAGACTTTCCCGGGACAGTGAAACCCTATGTCAGAGACACTGAGAAGAAGCCCCAATGTTCCCTCCAGGCACTTTCAGTGTGGGTGCCTTCTCCACGTGGTTCCTGGTTTCACTGCGGCTCTGAAGAGAATGTTAGCAAAGAGGTAACCGGGACAGTGAAAACAGTACTCAAAGACAGGGAGAGCAAGCTCTCTCTTGGCACTTTGGATGTGGGACATACAGCGAGATGTTTGCTGCTTTTGCATTTGGCTGTTGGGAGATTTACAGCACAAAGATATCTAGTTGATTTGAAGCAGTTCCGAGAAAGTCTAAACATAATCCCCACTTCTCCCTCCTGGCACTTTCCATGTGGGAGATATAGCAGGATGTATATTGGTTTTGAGGACAACTCAATGGACAGTGTAGGGAGAAAACCTCCTGGCTCCTTGAATGCCGTTTCTGGAGACACTGCGATCAATGTGGGAGATATGTCAAGATGTGTGTTTGTTTTGAGGACGGCTCTCTGGAGAGTCTTAGCAAAGAGGTCACACAGATAATCAGAGCAATTCTCAGAGACACTGAGAACAAGCTCTGCAATTCCCTCCTGGCACTTTCCCTGTAGGAGATACCGCAAGACGTTTCTGTATATTGGGCACAGCGCTCTGCACGGTGTTAGCAGAGACTTTCCCGGCACAGTGAAACCCTATGTCAGAGACACTGAGAAGAAGCCCCAATGTTCCCTCCAGGCACTTTCAGTGTGGGTGCTTTCTCCACGTGGTTCCTGGTTTCACTGCGGCTCTGAAGAGAATGTTAGCAAAGAGGTAACCGGGACAGTGAAAACAGTACTCAAAGACAGGGAGAGCAAGCTCTCTCTTGGCACTTTGGATGTGGGACATACAGCGAGATGTTTGCTGCTTTTGCGTTTGGCTGTTGGGAGATTTACAGCACAAAGATATCTAGTTGATTTGAAGCAGTTCCGAGAAAGTCTAAACATAATCCCCACTTCTCCCTCCTGGCACTTTCCATGTGGGAGATATAGCAGGATGTAGATTGGTTTTGAGGACAACTCAATGGACAGTGTAGGGAGAAAACCTCCTGGCTCCTTGAATGCCGTTTCTGGAGACACTGCGATCAATGTGGGAGATATGTCAAGATGTGTGTTTGTTTTGAGGATGGCTCTCTGGAGAGTCTTAGCAAAGAGGTCACACAGATAATCAGAGCAATTCTCAGAGACACTGAGAACAAGCTCCGCAATTCCCTCCTGGCACTTTCCCTGTAGGAGATACCGCAAGACGTTTCTGTATATTGGGCACAGCGCTCTGCACGGTGTTAGCAGAGACTTTCCCGGGACAGTGAAACCCTATGTCAGAGACACTGAGAAGAAGCCCCAATGTTCCCTCCAGGCACTTTCAGTGTGGGTGCTTTCTCCACGTGGTTCCTGGTTTCACTGCAGCTCTGAAGAGAATGTTAGCAAAGAGGTAACCGGGACAGTGAAAACAGTACTCAAAGACAGGGAGAGCAAGCTCTCTCTTGGCACTTTGGATGTGGGACATACAGCGAGATGTTTGCTGCTTTTGCGTTTGGCTGTTGGGAGATTTACAGCACAAAGATATCTAGTTGATTTGAAGCAGTTCCGAGAAAGTCTAAACATAATCCCCACTTCTCCCTCCTGGCACTTTCCATGTGGGAGATATAGCAGGATGTAGATTGGTTTTGAGGACAACTCAATGGACAGTGTAGGGAGAAAACCTCCTGGCTCCTTGAATGCCGTTTCTGGAGACACTGCGATCAATGTGGGAGATATGTCAAGATGTGTGTTTGTTTTGAGGATGGCTCTCTGGAGAGTCTTAGCAAAGAGGTCACACAGATAATCAGAGCAATTCTCAGAGACACTGAGAACAAGCTCCGCAATTCCCTCCTGGCACTTTCCCTGTAGGAGATACCGCAAGACGTTTCTGTATATTGGGCACAGCGCTCTGCACGGTGTTAGCAGAGACTTTCCCGGGACAGTGAAACCCTATGTCAGAGACACTGAGAAGAAGCCCCAATGTTCCCTCCAGGCACTTTCAGTGTGGGTGCTTTCTCCACGTGGTTCCTGGTTTCACTGCAGCTCTGAAGAGAATGTTAGCAAAGAGGTAACCGGGACAGTGAAAACAGTACTCAAAGACAGGGAGAGCAAGCTCTCTCTTGGCACTTTGGATGTGGGACATACAGCGAGATGTTTGCTGCTTTTGCGTTTGGCTGTTGGGAGATTTACAGCACAAAGATATCTAGTTGATTTGAAGCAGTTCCGAGAAAGTCTAAACATAATCCCCACTTCTCCCTCCTGGCACTTTCCATGTGGGAGATATAGCAGGATGTATATTGGTTTTGAGGACAACTCAATGGACAGTGTAGGGAGAAAAGGTCCTGGCTCCTTGAATGCCGTTTCTGGAGACACTGCGATCAATGTGGGAGATATGTCAAGATGTGTGTTTGTTTTGAGGATGGCTCTCTGGAGAGTCTTAGCAAAGAGGTCACACAGATAATCAGAGCAATTCTCAGAGACACTGAGAACAAGCTCCGCAATTCCCTCCTGGCACTTTCCCTGTAGGAGATACCGCAAGACGTTTCTGTATATTGGGCACAGCGCTCTGCACGGTGTTAGCAGAGACTTTCCCGGGACAGTGAAACCCTATGTCAGAGACACTGAGAAGAAGCCCCAATGTTCCCTCCAGGCACTTTCAGTGTGGGTGCCTTCTCCACGTGGTTCCTGGTTTCACTGCAGCTCTGAAGAGAATGTTAGCAAAGAGGTAACCGGGACAGTGAAAACAGTACTCAAAGACAGGGAGAGCAAGCTCTCTCTTGGCACTTTGGATGTGGGACATACAGCGAGATGTTTGCTGCTTTTGCGTTTGGCTGTTGGGAGATTTACAGCACAAAGATATCTAGTTGATTTGAAGCAGTTCCGAGAAAGTCTAAACATAATCCCCACTTCTCCCTCCTGGCACTTTCCATGTGGGAGATATAGCAGGATGTATATTGGTTTTGAGGACAACTCAATGGACAGTGTAGGGAGAAAAGGTCCTGGCTCCTTGAATGCCGTTTCTGGAGACACTGCGATCAATGTGGGAGATATGTCAAGATGTGTGTTGGTTTTGAGGACGTCTCTCTGGAGAGTCTTAGCAAAGAGGTCACACAGATAATCAGAGCAATTCTCAGAGACACTGAGAACAAGCTCTGCAATTCCCTCCTGGCACTTTCCCTGTAGGAGATACCGCAAGACGTTTCTGTATATTGGGCACAGCGCTCTGCACGGTGTTAGCAGAGACTTTCCCGGGACAGTGAAACCCTATGTCAGAGACACTGAGAAGAAGCCCCAATGTTCCCTCCAGGCACTTTCAGTGTGGGTGCCTTCTCCACGTGGTTCCTGGTTTCACTGCAGCTCTGAAGAGAATGTTAGCAAAGAGGTAACCGGGACAGTGAAAACAGTACTCAAAGACAGGGAGAGCAAGCTCTCTCTTGGCACTTTGGATGTGGGACATACAGCGAGATGTTTGCTGCTTTTGCGTTTGGCTGTTGGGAGATTTACAGCACAAAGATATCTAGTTGATTTGAAGCAGTTCCGAGAAAGTCTAAACATAATCCCCACTTCTCCCTCCTGGCACTTTCCATGTGGGAGATATAGCAGGATGTAGATTGGTTTTGAGGACAACTCAATGGACAGTGTAGGGAGAAAACCTCCTGGCTCCTTGAATGCCGTTTCTGGAGACACTGCGATCAATGTGGGAGATATGTCAAGATGTGTGTTGGTTTTGAGGACGTCTCTCTGGAGAGTCTTAGCAAAGAGGTCACACAGATAATCAGAGCAATTCTCAGAGACACTGAGAACAAGCTCCGCAATTCCCTCCTGGCACTTTCCCTGTAGGAGATACCGCAAGACGTTTCTGTATATTGGGCACAGCGCTCTGCACGGTGTTAGCAGAGACTTTCCCGGGACAGTGAAACCCTATGTCAGAGACACTGAGAAGAAGCCCCAATGTTCCCTCCAGGCACTTTCAGTGTGGGTGCTTTCTCCACGTGGTTCCTGGTTTCACTGCAGCTCTGAAGAGAATGTTAGCAAAGAGGTAACCGGGACAGTGAAAACAGTACTCAAAGACAGGGAGAGCAAGCTCTCTCTTGGCACTTTGGATGTGGGACATACAGCGAGATGTTTGCTGCTTTTGCGTTTGGCTGTTGGGAGATTTACAGCACAAAGATATCTAGTTGATTTGAAGCAGTTCCGAGAAAGTCTAAACATAATCCCCACTTCTCCCTCCTGGCACTTTCCATGTGGGAGATATAGCAGGATGTATATTGGTTTTGAGGAGAACTCAACGGACAGTGTAGGGAGAAAAGGTCCTGGCTCCTTGAATGCCGTTTCTGGAGACACTGCGATCAATGTGGGAGATATGTCAAGATGTGTGTTTGTTTTGAGGACGGCTCTCTGGAGAGTCTTAGCAAAGAGGTCACACAGATAATCAGAGCAATTCTCAGAGACACTGAGAACAAGCTCCGCAATTCCCTCCTGGCACTTTCCCTGTAGGAGATACCGCAAGACGTTTCTGTATATTGGGCACAGCGCTCTGCACGGTGTTAGCAGAGACTTTCCCGGGACAGTGAAACCCTATGTCAGAGACACTGAGAAGAAGCCCCAATGTTCCCTCCAGGCACTTTCAGTGTGGGTGCTTTCTCCACGTGGTTCCTGGTTTCACTGCAGCTCTGAAGAGAATGTTAGCAAAGAGGTAACCGGGACAGTGAAAACAGTACTCAAAGACAGGGAGAGCAAGCTCTCTCTTGGCACTTTGGATGTGGGACATACAGCGAGATGTTTGCTGCTTTTGCGTTTGGCTGTTGGGAGATTTACAGCACAAAGATATCTAGTTGATTTGAAGCAGTTCCGAGAAAGTCTAAACATAATCCCCACTTCTCCCTCCTGGCACTTTCCATGTGGGAGATATAGCAGGATGTATATTGGTTTTGAGGACAACTCAATGGACAGTGTAGGGAGAAAAGGTCCTGGCTCCTTGAATGCCGTTTCTGGAGACACTGCGATCAATGTGGGAGATATGTCAAGATGTGTGTTTGTTTTGAGGATGGCTCTCTGGAGAGTCTTAGCAAAGAGGTCACACAGATAATCAGAGCAATTCTCAGAGACACTGAGAACAAGCTCTGCAATTCCCTCCTGGCACTTTCCCTGTAGGAGATACCGCAAGACGTTTCTGTATATTGGGCACAGCGCTCTGCACGGTGTTAGCAGAGACTTTCCCGGGACAGTGAAACCCTATGTCAGAGACACTGAGAAGAAGCCCCAATGTTCCCTCCAGGCACTTTCAGTGTGGGTGCTTTCTCCACGTGGTTCCTGGTTTCACTGCGGCTCTGAAGAGAATGTTAGCAAAGAGGTAACCGGGACAGTGAAAACAGTACTCAAAGACAGGGAGAGCAAGCTCTCTCTTGGCACTTTGGATGTGGGACATACAGCGAGATGTTTGCTGCTTTTGCGTTTGGCTGTTGGGAGATTTACAGCACAAAGATATCTAGTTGATTTGAAGCAGTTCCGAGAAAGTCTAAACATAATCCCCACTTCTCCCTCCTGGCACTTTCCATGTGGGAGATATAGCAGGATGTAGATTGGTTTTGAGGACAACTCAATGGACAGTGTAGGGAGAAAACCTCCTGGCTCCTTGAATGCCGTTTCTGGAGACACTGCGATCAATGTGGGAGATATGTCAAGATGTGTGTTTGTTTTGAGGATGGCTCTCTGGAGAGTCTTAGCAAAGAGGTCACACAGATAATCAGAGCAATTCTCAGAGACACTGAGAACAAGCTCCGCAATTCCCTCCTGGCACTTTCCCTGTAGGAGATACCGCAAGACGTTTCTGTATATTGGGCACAGCGCTCTGCACGGTGTTAGCAGAGACTTTCCCGGGACAGTGAAACCCTATGTCAGAGACACTGAGAAGAAGCCCCAATGTTCCCTCCAGGCACTTTCAGTGTGGGTGCCTTCTCCACGTGGTTCCTGGTTTCACTGCAGCTCTGAAGAGAATGTTAGCAAAGAGGTAACCGGGACAGTGAAAACAGTACTCAAAGACAGGGAGAGCAAGCTCTCTCTTGGCACTTTGGATGTGGGACATACAGCGAGATGTTTGCTGCTTTTGCGTTTGGCTGTTGGGAGATTTACAGCACAAAGATATCTAGTTGATTTGAAGCAGTTCCGAGAAAGTCTAAACATAATCCCCACTTCTCCCTCCTGGCACTTTCCATGTGGGAGATATAGCAGGATGTAGATTGGTTTTGAGGACAACTCAATGGACAGTGTAGGGAGAAAACCTCCTGGCTCCTTGAATGCCGTTTCTGGAGACACTGCGATCAATGTGGGAGATATGTCAAGATGTGTGTTTGTTTTGAGGATGGCTCTCTGGAGAGTCTTAGCAAAGAGGTCACACAGATAATCAGAGCAATTCTCAGAGACACTGAGAACAAGCTCCGCAATTCCCTCCTGGCACTTTCCCTGTAGGAGATACCGCAAGACGTTTCTGTATATTGGGCACAGCGCTCTGCACGGTGTTAGCAGAGACTTTCCCGGGACAGTGAAACCCTATGTCAGAGACACTGAGAAGAAGCCCCAATGTTCCCTCCAGGCACTTTCAGTGTGGGTGCTTTCTCCACGTGGTTCCTGGTTTCACTGCAGCTCTGAAGAGAATGTTAGCAAAGAGGTAACCGGGACAGTGAAAACAGTACTCAAAGACAGGGAGAGCAAGCTCTCTCTTGGCACTTTGGATGTGGGACATACAGCGAGATGTTTGCTGCTTTTGCGTTTGGCTGTTGGGAGATTTACAGCACAAAGATATCTAGTTGATTTGAAGCAGTTCCGAGAAAGTCTAAACATAATCCCCACTTCTCCCTCCTGGCACTTTCCATGTGGGAGATATAGCAGGATGTATATTGGTTTTGAGGACAACTCAATGGACAGTGTAGGGAGAAAAGGTCCTGGCTCCTTGAATGCCGTTTCTGGAGACACTGCGATCAATGTGGGAGATATGTCAAGATGTGTGTTTGTTTTGAGGACGGCTCTCTGGAGAGTCTTAGCAAAGAGGTCACACAGATAATCAGAGCAATTCTCAGAGACACTGAGAACAAGCTCCGCAATTCCCTCCTGGCACTTTCCCTGTAGGAGATACCGCAAGACGTTTCTGTATATTGGGCACAGCGCTCTGCACGGTGTTAGCAGAGACTTTCCCGGGACAGTGAAACCCTATGTCAGAGACACTGAGAAGAAGCCCCAATGTTCCCTCCAGGCACTTTCAGTGTGGGTGCCTTCTCCACGTGGTTCCTGGTTTCACTGCAGCTCTGAAGAGAATGTTAGCAAAGAGGTAACCGGGACAGTGAAAACAGTACTCAAAGACAGGGAGAGCAAGCTCTCTCTTGGCACTTTGGATGTGGGACATACAGCGAGATGTTTGCTGCTTTTGCGTTTGGCTGTTGGGAGATTTACAGCACAAAGATATCTAGTTGATTTGAAGCAGTTCCGAGAAAGTCTAAACATAATCCCCACTTCTCCCTCCTGGCACTTTCCATGTGGGAGATATAGCAGGATGTATATTGGTTTTGAGGACAACTCAATGGACAGTGTAGGGAGAAAAGGTCCTGGCTCCTTGAATGCCGTTTCTGGAGACACTGCGATCAATGTGGGAGATATGTCAAGATGTGTGTTGGTTTTGAGGACGTCTCTCTGGAGAGTCTTAGCAAAGAGGTCACACAGATAATCAGAGCAATTCTCAGAGACACTGAGAACAAGCTCTGCAATTCCCTCCTGGCACTTTCCCTGTAGGAGATACCGCAAGACGTTTCTGTATATTGGGCACAGCGCTCTGCACGGTGTTAGCAGAGACTTTCCCGGGACAGTGAAACCCTATGTCAGAGACACTGAGAAGAAGCCCCAATGTTCCCTCCAGGCACTTTCAGTGTGGGTGCCTTCTCCACGTGGTTCCTGGTTTCACTGCAGCTCTGAAGAGAATGTTAGCAAAGAGGTAACCGGGACAGTGAAAACAGTACTCAAAGACAGGGAGAGCAAGCTCTCTCTTGGCACTTTGGATGTGGGACATACAGCGAGATGTTTGCTGCTTTTGCGTTTGGCTGTTGGGAGATTTACAGCACAAAGATATCTAGTTGATTTGAAGCAGTTCCGAGAAAGTCTAAACATAATCCCCACTTCTCCCTCCTGGCACTTTCCATGTGGGAGATATAGCAGGATGTATATTGGTTTTGAGGAGAACTCAACGGACAGTGTAGGGAGAAAAGGTCCTGGCTCCTTGAATGCCGTTTCTGGAGACACTGCGATCAATGTGGGAGATATGTCAAGATGTGTGTTTGTTTTGAGGACGGCTCTCTGGAGAGTCTTAGCAAAGAGGTCACACAGATAATCAGAGCAATTCTCAGAGACACTGAGAACAAGCTCCGCAATTCCCTCCTGGCACTTTCCCTGTAGGAGATACCGCAAGACGTTTCTGTATATTGGGCACAGCGCTCTGCACGGTGTTAGCAGAGACTTTCCCGGGACAGTGAAACCCTATGTCAGAGACACTGAGAAGAAGCCCCAATGTTCCCTCCAGGCACTTTCAGTGTGGGTGCTTTCTCCACGTGGTTCCTGGTTTCACTGCAGCTCTGAAGAGAATGTTAGCAAAGAGGTAACCGGGACAGTGAAAACAGTACTCAAAGACAGGGAGAGCAAGCTCTCTCTTGGCACTTTGGATGTGGGACATACAGCGAGATGTTTGCTGCTTTTGCGTTTGGCTGTTGGGAGATTTACAGCACAAAGATATCTAGTTGATTTGAAGCAGTTCCGAGAAAGTCTAAACATAATCCCCACTTCTCCCTCCTGGCACTTTCCATGTGGGAGATATAGCAGGATGTATATTGGTTTTGAGGACAACTCAATGGACAGTGTAGGGAGAAAAGGTCCTGGCTCCTTGAATGCCGTTTCTGGAGACACTGCGATCAATGTGGGAGATATGTCAAGATGTGTGTTTGTTTTGAGGATGGCTCTCTGGAGAGTCTTAGCAAAGAGGTCACACAGATAATCAGAGCAATTCTCAGAGACACTGAGAACAAGCTCTGCAATTCCCTCCTGGCACTTTCCCTGTAGGAGATACCGCAAGACGTTTCTGTATATTGGGCACAGCGCTCTGCACGGTGTTAGCAGAGACTTTCCCGGGACAGTGAAACCCTATGTCAGAGACACTGAGAAGAAGCCCCAATGTTCCCTCCAGGCACTTTCAGTGTGGGTGCCTTCTCCACGTGGTTCCTGGTTTCACTGCAGCTCTGAAGAGAATGTTAGCAAAGAGGTAACCGGGACAGTGAAAACAGTACTCAAAGACAGGGAGAGCAAGCTCTCTCTTGGCACTTTGGATGTGGGACATACAGCGAGATGTTTGCTGCTTTTGCGTTTGGCTGTTGGGAGATTTACAGCACAAAGATATCTAGTTGATTTGAAGCAGTTCCGAGAAAGTCTAAACATAATCCCCACTTCTCCCTCCTGGCACTTTCCATGTGGGAGATATAGCAGGATGTATATTGGTTTTGAGGACAACTCAATGGACAGTGTAGGGAGAAAACCTCCTGGCTCCTTGAATGCCGTTTCTGGAGACACTGCGATCAATGTGGGAGATATGTCAAGATGTGTGTTGGTTTTGAGGACGTCTCTCTGGAGAGTCTTAGCAAAGAGGTCACACAGATAATCAGAGCAATTCTCAGAGACACTGAGAACAAGCTCCACAATTCCCTCCTGGCACTTTCCCTGTAGGAGATACCGCAAGACGTTTCTGTATATTGGGCACAGCGCTCTGCACGGTGTTAGCAGAGACTTTCCCGGGACAGTGAAACCCTATGTCAGAGACACTGAGAAGAAGCCCCAATGTTCCCTCCAGGCACTTTCAGTGTGGGTGCTTTCTCCACGTGGTTCCTGGTTTCACTGCAGCTCTGAAGAGAATGTTAGCAAAGAGGTAACCGGGACAGTGAAAACAGTACTCAAAGACAGGGAGAGCAAGCTCTCTCTTGGCACTTTGGATGTGGGACATACAGCGAGATGTTTGCTGCTTTTGCGTTTGGCTGTTGGGAGATTTACAGCACAAAGATATCTAGTTGATTTGAAGCAGTTCCGAGAAAGTCTAAACATAATCCCCACTTCTCCCTCCTGGCACTTTCCATGTGGGAGATATAGCAGGATGTATATTGGTTTTGAGGAGAACTCAACGGACAGTGTAGGGAGAAAAGGTCCTGGCTCCTTGAATGCCGTTTCTGGAGACACTGCGATCAATGTGGGAGATATGTCAAGATGTGTGTTTGTTTTGAGGACGGCTCTCTGGAGAGTCTTAGCAAAGAGGTCACACAGATAATCAGAGCAATTCTCAGAGACACTGAGAACAAGCTCCGCAATTCCCTCCTGGCACTTTCCCTGTAGGAGATACCGCAAGACGTTTCTGTATATTGGGCACAGCGCTCTGCACGGTGTTAGCAGAGACTTTCCCGGGACAGTGAAACCCTATGTCAGAGACACTGAGAAGAAGCCCCAATGTTCCCTCCAGGCACTTTCAGTGTGGGTGCTTTCTCCACGTGGTTCCTGGTTTCACTGCAGCTCTGAAGAGAATGTTAGCAAAGAGGTAACCGGGACAGTGAAAACAGTACTCAAAGACAGGGAGAGCAAGCTCTCTCTTGGCACTTTGGATGTGGGACATACAGCGAGATGTTTGCTGCTTTTGCGTTTGGCTGTTGGGAGATTTACAGCACAAAGATATCTAGTTGATTTGAAGCAGTTCCGAGAAAGTCTAAACATAATCCCCACTTCTCCCTCCTGGCACTTTCCATGTGGGAGATATAGCAGGATGTATATTGGTTTTGAGGACAACTCAATGGACAGTGTAGGGAGAAAAGGTCCTGGCTCCTTGAATGCCGTTTCTGGAGACACTGCGATCAATGTGGGAGATATGTCAAGATGTGTGTTTGTTTTGAGGATGGCTCTCTGGAGAGTCTTAGCAAAGAGGTCACACAGATAATCAGAGCAATTCTCAGAGACACTGAGAACAAGCTCTGCAATTCCCTCCTGGCACTTTCCCTGTAGGAGATACCGCAAGACGTTTCTGTATATTGGGCACAGCGCTCTGCACGGTGTTAGCAGAGACTTTCCCGGGACAGTGAAACCCTATGTCAGAGACACTGAGAAGAAGCCCCAATGTTCCCTCCAGGCACTTTCAGTGTGGGTGCCTTCTCCACGTGGTTCCTGGTTTCACTGCAGCTCTGAAGAGAATGTTAGCAAAGAGGTAACCGGGACAGTGAAAACAGTACTCAAAGACAGGGAGAGCAAGCTCTCTCTTGGCACTTTGGATGTGGGACATACAGCGAGATGTTTGCTGCTTTTGCGTTTGGCTGTTGGGAGATTTACAGCACAAAGATATCTAGTTGATTTGAAGCAGTTCCGAGAAAGTCTAAACATAATCCCCACTTCTCCCTCCTGGCACTTTCCATGTGGGAGATATAGCAGGATGTATATTGGTTTTGAGGACAACTCAATGGACAGTGTAGGGAGAAAACCTCCTGGCTCCTTGAATGCCGTTTCTGGAGACACTGCGATCAATGTGGGAGATATGTCAAGATGTGTGTTGGTTTTGAGGACGTCTCTCTGGAGAGTCTTAGCAAAGAGGTCACACAGATAATCAGAGCAATTCTCAGAGACACTGAGAACAAGCTCCACAATTCCCTCCTGGCACTTTCCCTGTAGGAGATACCGCAAGACGTTTCTGTATATTGGGCACAGCGCTCTGCACGGTGTTAGCAGAGACTTTCCCGGGACAGTGAAACCCTATGTCAGAGACACTGAGAAGAAGCCCCAATGTTCCCTCCAGGCACTTTCAGTGTGGGTGCTTTCTCCACGTGGTTCCTGGTTTCACTGCAGCTCTGAAGAGAATGTTAGCAAAGAGGTAACCGGGACAGTGAAAACAGTACTCAAAGACAGGGAGAGCAAGCTCTCTCTTGGCACTTTGGATGTGGGACATACAGCGAGATGTTTGCTGCTTTTGCGTTTGGCTGTTGGGAGATTTACAGCACAAAGATATCTAGTTGATTTGAAGCAGTTCCGAGAAAGTCTAAACATAATCCCCACTTCTCCCTCCTGGCACTTTCCATGTGGGAGATATAGCAGGATGTATATTGGTTTTGAGGAGAACTCAACGGACAGTGTAGGGAGAAAAGGTCCTGGCTCCTTGAATGCCGTTTCTGGAGACACTGCGATCAATGTGGGAGATATGTCAAGATGTGTGTTTGTTTTGAGGACGGCTCTCTGGAGAGTCTTAGCAAAGAGGTCACAGGGATAATCAGAGCAATTCTCAGAGACACTGAGAACAAGCTCCGCAATTCCCTCCTGGCACTTTCCCTGTAGGAGATACCGCAAGACGTTTCTGTATATTGGGCACAGCGCTCTGCACGGTGTTAGCAGAGACTTTCCCGGCACAGTGAAACCCTATGGCAGAGACACTGAGAAGAAGCCCCAATGTTCCCTCCAGGCACTTTCAGTGTGGGTGCTTTCTCCACGTGGTTCCTGGTTTCACTGCGGCTCTGAAGAGAATGTTAGCAAAGAGGTAACCGGGACAGTGAAAACAGTACTCAAAGACAGGGAGAGCAAGCTCTCTCTTGGCACTTTGGATGTGGGACATACAGCGAGATGTTTGCTGCTTTTGCGTTTGGCTGTTGGGAGATTTACAGCACAAAGATATCTAGTTGATTTGAAGCAGTTCCGAGAAAGTCTAAACATAATCCCCACTTCTCCCTCCTGGCACTTTCCATGTGGGAGATATAGCAGGATGTATATTGGTTTTGAGGACAACTCAATGGACAGTGTAGGGAGAAAAGGTCCTGGCTCCTTGAATGCCGTTTCTGGAGACACTGCGATCAATGTGGGAGATATGTCAAGATGTGTGTTTGTTTTGAGGACGGCTCTCTGGAGAGTCTTAGCAAAGAGGTCACACAGATAATCAGAGCAATTCTCAGAGACACTGAGAACAAGCTCCGCAATTCCCTCCTGGCACTTTCCCTGTAGGAGATACCGCAAGACGTTTCTGTATATTGGGCACAGCGCTCTGCACGGTGTTAGCAGAGACTTTCCCGGGACAGTGAAACCCTATGTCAGAGACACTGAGAAGAAGCCCCAATGTTCCCTCCAGGCACTTTCAGTGTGGGTGCCTTCTCCACGTGGTTCCTGGTTTCACTGCAGCTCTGAAGAGAATGTTAGCAAAGAGGTAACCGGGACAGTGAAAACAGTACTCAAAGACAGGGAGAGCAAGCTCTTCTAGATGGGGGACCAGGCCCACACATGGGGGTCCCAGACCCAGAGATGGGGGTTCCAGACCCACAGATGGGGGTCCCAGAGCTGGAGATGGGGGTTCTAGACCCACACCTGGGGGTCCCAAACCCATAGATGGGGGACCAGGCCCAGAGATGGGGGGACAGACCCACACATGGGGGGCCCAGACCCAGAGATGGGGGACCAGGGCCACACCTGGGGGTTCTAGACCCATAGAGGTGGGTCCCAGAGCCACACATGGGGGGCCCAGACCCATAGATGGGGGACCAGGCTCACACACGGGGGGCCCAGACCCAGAGGTGGGGGGACGGACCCACACATGGGGGGCCCAGACCCAGAGACGGGTGTTCCAGACCCACACCTGGGGGTCCCAGACCTGGAGATAGGGGTTCTAGACCCACACCAGGGGGTCCAAGACCCATAGATGGGGGACCCAGACCCAGAGATGGGGGGACAGACCCACAGGTGGGGGTCCCAGCCCCATAGATGTGTGTGCCCCTGGACACCTGGGTCCCCTCTGCCCCATAGATCCGGGTCCAGCCCCATAGGTGGGGGTCCCCCCGGCCACCTGGGTCCCCTCCCCAGTCCCCTGGGTCCCCCCTCCCCGGGCACCTGGGGCCCTTCCATCCCTTCCCTGGCCCCATGGGTGCCCCCTGCCCCACGGCCGTGGGTCCAGCCCCATAGCCGTGGGGTGGGGCTGTCCCCAGACGAGTCGTGCTTCACCCCGCTCTTCGCCCACGAGGAGATGGGGGAGATCGTCAAGAACTTCCTGGTGGTCCACGTCGACCCCCCCGGCATGGAGGAGGGCGCCCCCCCCTACCCCCCAGGGTGCAACCCACGGCGCCCCGCGACCCCCATCGCCCGCCCCCCAACCCCCCCCTCCCCCAGCCCCGCTGATCCCGCCCCGCTTGATCCCGCTTGAACCCTTGATTGACCACCTTGAGTCTCCGTTGCCCCTCCCCGTTGGCCCCGCTGACCCCCAAGTTGGCCCCGCTGGCCCACAGTTGACCTCCCATGATCCCATTGACCCCCAAGTTGGCCCCACTGACCCACAGTTGACCTCCCATGATCCCATTGACCCCCAAGTTGGCCCCATTGACCCCACCGACCCCCGAGTTGACCCTGTTGGCCCCCCAGTTGGCTTCACTGACCCCCAAGTTGGCCCCACCGACCTCCCGGTTAACCCCAGTGACCCCCAAGTTGGCCCCGCTGACCCACAGTTGACCTCCCATGATCCCATTGACCCCCAAGTTGGCCCCGTTGACCCCACCGACCCCTGAGTTGACCCTGTTGGCCCCCCAGTTGGCTTCATTGACCCCCAAGTTGGCCCCGCTGACCCCCAAGTTGGCCCCGTTGACCCACAGTTGACCTCCCATGATCCCATTGACCCCACCGACCCCCGAGTTGACCCTGTTGGCCCCCCAGTTGGCTTCATTGACCCCCAAGTTGGCCCCGCTGACCCCCAAGTTGGCCCCGTTGACCCACAGTTGACGTCCCATGATCCCATTGACCCCACCGACCCCCGAGTTGACCCTATTGGCCCCCCAGTTGGCTTCATTGACCCCCAAGTTGGCCCCACCGACCTCCCGGTTGACCCCAGTGACCCCCAAGTTGGCCCCGCTGACCCCCAAGTTGGCCCCGCTGACCCACAGTTGACCTCCCATGATCCCATTGACCCCCAAGTTGGCCCCGTTGACCCACAGTTGACCTCCCATGATCCCATTGACCCCCAAGTTGGCCCCGTTGACCCACAGTTGACCTCCCATGATCCCATTGACCCCCAAGCTGGCCCCATTGACCCCACCAACCCCCGAGTTGACCCCGTTGACCCCCTGTCACCCCCCCGTTGACCCGTTGACCCCCCCCTGCCCCCCAGGTACCAGTACCCCTCGCTGGAGCAACTGGCCGAGATGATCCCCTGCATCCTCCAGTACCTCAAGTGAGTTGGGGGGCTGCCCCATAGCGGGGGGGGGGGGGGTCAGGATGACCTTGACCTCGTGACACTCCACCCCCCGCCCCCAGCATCGCCAGCATCATCGGGATGGGGGTGGGGGCCGGCGCCTTCGTCCTGGCGAAATTTGGGGTGAGTGGGGCTGGGGGGGGGGGGGGCACATGGAGGGGCTCGGGGGTGGTTATGGGGCATCTTGGGGGGGGGAGATCTGTGGGTCCTTGGAGGGGGGGTCCTGAGGGTCTCTGGGGGGGGTGTATGGGGCATCTGGGGGGGGTTCTGTGGGGTTCTGTGGGTCTCAGGGGGGCTATGGGTCACCTGGGGGGGATCTGTGGGTCTGGCGGGGGGGTTGCGGGGCATCTGGGAGGACACATGTGGGTCGGGGGGGGGGGGGAGTGTCATTGTGGGTCTGGAGGGGGTTTGGGGGGGTTCCTTGGGGGAGAACTTGGGGGTCGCTGTGGGGCTGGAGGGATCTGGGGGGGTTCTGGAGGGGTCCTGAAGGGTCTCCGGGGGGGGAATTTGGGGGTCTGGGGGGGTCGCCGTGGGTCTGGAGGGCTCTGGGGGGGGAATCTATGGGGCTGGGGAGGTCGCTATGGGGCAGGGGGGTCGCTGTGGGGCAGGAGGGCCCTTGGGTGGGATCGCTGTGGGTCCGGAGGAGGTTTGAGGAGCTCCTGCGTTGGGTTCTTGGGGGTCACTGTGGGGCCGGCGGGGAATCTATGGGTCCGGGGAGGTGTCTATGTGGCAGAGAGGACCGCCGTGGGGCAGGAGGTGACCCCCGGCCCTGCCCCACAGCTGCTGCACCCCGAGGCGGTGGAGGGGCTGGTGCTGGTCAACATCGACCCCCAGGCCAAGGGCTGGATGGACTGGGCCGCGCACAAGGTGGGGCGGCCGTGGGGCGGCCATGGGGCGGCTGTGGGGCGCTCTAGTGGGTCTCCGTGGGCATATGGGGCACCTTTAGGTCTTCTATGGGTCTCCATGGGGCACCTATGGGTCACTTATGGGTCTCCATGGGGCTACGGAGCAGCCGCGGGTCACTTATGGGTCTCCACGGCGCTATGGGGCACCTCTAGATGTTCTGTGGGTCACTTACGGGTGTCCATGGGACTATGGGGCACCTATGGGTCCCGCCGGGTCCCTGTGGGTCCCACGGGTCTCTGTGGGTCCCATGGGTCCCAATGGGTCCCGTGGGTCTCTATGGGTCACTGTGGGTCTCTATGGGTCTTATGGGTCGCTATGGGTCTCTGTGGGTCCCATGGGTCCCTGTAGGTTCCATGGGTCCCGTGGCTCCTTATGGGTCGCTGTGGGTCCCATGGCGCCCCACTTGCTGCCCCACAGCTCTCGGGCCTGACGTCCTCCACCACCGACATGATCCTGGCCCATCTCTTCACCCAGGTGGGGCCGGGGGCACTTGTGGGGCCGGGGGGAGGAACTTGTGGGGCTGGGGGCATCAGTTATGGGTCCTGGGGGGTCACTTGTGGGTCGGTGGTGAGTCAGCCGTGGCCCTGGGGTGGGTCAGTTATGGGTCTCGGGGTGGGTTACGGGTCAGTTGTGGGTCCGGGGGAGCGGCGGGGGGTCAGTTGCGGCTCACTTGTGGGTCTGCCCCACAGGAGGAGCTGTCGGCCGCCCCCCCGGCCGTGCAGAGCAGCCGGGCCCGGCTGGGGGCGACCCCCAACGCCCCCCTGCTGTGGGGCATGTACAACAGGTGGGGGGCTGTGGGGCACTGGGAGGCACTGGGCTGTACTGTGGGGCACTGGGAGGGCACTGGGATATACTGGGAGGCACTGGGAGGGGGCTGTGGGGCACTGGGCTATACTGGGAGGCACTGGGAGGGGGCTGTGGGGCACTGGGAGGGACTGGGCTGTACTGGGGGGCACTAGGAGGGACTGGGCTGTACTGGGAGGCACTGGGAGGGCACTGGGCTATACTGGGAGGGCACCGGGGGGGCACCGGTGTGTACTGGTGTGTACTGGGGGCACTCACCGTGGCGGTGGCGGCTCCCTGCTCCTGCTCCTGCTCCTGCTCCTGCCGGGGCCGCGCAGCCGCGGTGACCTGGGCCTGGCGCGCAGCGGGGCCGGCAGCCTGCGGTGAGCGACCCCCCCTCGCCCCTCTGACCTTTGACCCCGTGCCTCCGGGATGGCCTCCGACCCCCCACAGTGACCTTTGACCCCCTCTCCCCTCCACCCCCCCCCAAAGCTGCCCCATGTTGCTGGTGGTGGGCGACGGCTCCCCCCACGAGGAGGCCGTGGTGAGTGACGTCACCTGACCCCGCCCCCCCGTGAGGTCACGTGCCGGGATCACATGGCCCGTCCCGTGACCCTCGTGGAGTCACGTGACCCCCGCCACGGCCCGTCCCCCCCCCCCCCAGGTGGAGTGCAACGCCAAGCTGGACCCCACCCAGACCTCCTTCCTCAAGGTGACCTTTGACCCCCCGACGCCGTGACCTTTGACACCCCACAGATGGCGGACGGAGGGGGGCAGCCCCAGCTCAGCCAGGTGAGGGGTCAAAGGTCACCAGCGCCAACGGGGGGGCGTGGCTTAAGGGGGAGGGGGCGTGGTCTGGGAGACTGAGGGGGCATGGCCTAAGGGGGGGCGTGGCCTGGCACCGGCCTTCTATGGGGGGCTGTAGGGGCAGGGCTTGGAAGGGAGGGGGTGTGGCGTAAGGGCGCACCAAAGCCATAGAAGGGGTTGGTTGGGGGGGGCGTGGCTAAGGGGGGAGGGGGCGTGGCCTCAGGGCGTCCCCCATATAAGGGGGGTGTGGGTGTGGTTTGAGGGGGAGGGGGCGTAGCCTAAGGGGAGGGAGCGGGGCTTAAAGGGGAGGGGCCCCCTATGGGGGGGTTGGGGTGTGGCTTAAAGGGGGCGTGGCCTAAAGGGGCATGGTCTTGACCCCCCCCCGCCCCCCCCAGCCGGCCAAGCTGACAGAGGCCTTCAAGTACTTCGTGCAGGGCATGGGCTACAGTGAGTACAATTAGTGCTCATTAATATTCATGAGAGCTCATTAACCCCCCCCCACGGGGGTAATTAACCCCCCCCCCCCGGGGAGAAATTAGCACCCAAGGGGGGGGGCAATTAATTGCCCTGGGGGGTAATGAAGACCCCCGGGGACAGCAATTAATGACCCCTGGGTTAATTAGTGCTCCGGGGGGGGTAATTAACTGCTTTTCCTGGGGTATAAATCTGCCCGAGGGGGTGGGGTGCATTATTAGCCCCCCTGCAGGTTAATTAATGGCCCTGGGGGGGTAATGAATGGCTGCGGGGGGGGGGGGGGGGGTGTGGGGGTAATCAGTGACCCGGGGGGGTAATTAATTGCTCCGGGGGGTTAATTACCCCGCCCCCCAGTCCCCCACGTCCTGGACCGCAAGCGCAGCGTGGGGCCAGGTAGGGAGAGACGTCAGCGATGACGTCAGCGGTGATGTCACGTGTGAGGCCACACCCTCCCCCCCCGCCTCACGTCACCTCCCCCCTCCCCCTCCCCCCCTCCAACGTGTGACGGCACCGCCCCTTTGTGAGGTCACGTGTGATGTCACGGGGTGCACGAGGGGCGTGGCCTCGGGGAGGGGGCGTGGCCTCGGGGACACCTCCCCTGCACTAACCCCGTGGGGGGGCGTGGCCTAATAAAGGGGGCGTGTCCTGCAGCTCCGCACTAACCCCACTGGGGGCTTGGGGGCATGGCTTGCGGCAAGGGGGCGTGGCCTCCTCCCTTCCATTAACCCTACTGGAGCCACTTGGAGGGGGCGGGGCCTGTTTCCTTGCATTGGCATGGGGCGGGGCTTCGGGGAGGGGGCGTGGCTTCGGGGAGGGGGCGTGGCCTACACCCCGGGGGCGGGGCCTGAGGGCATTTCCCCCTGCACTAACCCCCCTGGGGGGGGGGGCGCTGCGGGGGGCGGGGGGGGCTCCAAGGGGCGGGGCTTGCGGGGCAGGGGGCGTGTCCCCTGACGCCACGCCCTCCCGGCAGTGGCGGCGGCGGCCATGACGCGCCTCTCCCGCTTCCGCACCGCCTCTGTCTCCAGCTCCGCCTCCGGGGAGGGCGAGTGGGGCTGCAGCCGCACCCTCTCTCGGGGCAGCCTGGGGGGGGGCGCCCCCGCCCCATAGACCCCGCCCCGCTTTGAGTTTGGAAGGCCACGGGAACCCCCCAAAAAAACGCACCCGGGAAGCGCCAAAACCACTCCAGGGTCCCGTCCCCCCCCCCAAGTCCCCCCCCAAACCCCCTTGGAACCCCCCCCCAAATCCATCCCCAACTCCCCCCCCTCCCGCCCCCAAAAACCCTGGGATGCCCCAAAACCACTCCAGGACCCCCAAAAATCCACCCAGGACCCCCCCAAATCTACCCAAGGCCTCCCTGAATCCCCCCCAACCCCACCCAGGACCCCCCAAATCTCTTGGGATGCCCCAAAACCACCCTGGGACCCCCCCCCCAAATCCCCCAGGACCCTCCAAATCCCCCAGGAACCCCCCAGAATGCAGACGAGAGTCCCCAGAACCACCACCCCCCCCAAGATCCATCCAGGACCCCCCCAAATCCCCTTGGGATGCCCCAAAACCCCCCCGGGAGCCCCCAAAAATCACCACAGGGATCCCCAAAAACCCCGGAACGGCTCAAAACCACCCCAGAACCTTCCAGAATTCCCCAAGACCCCCTCCCAAATCACCCCAGGGACCCCCAAAACCCTCACAATGCCCCTCCCCCCCCCAACCCCACCCAGGACCCTCCAAAAATCCCCTTGGGATCCCCCAAAACCACCCCGGGACCTTCCAAAATCGACCCCCCTCTACCCCCCCCCCCCCAAGCCACTCCGGAACCTCCAAAAACCCCCCAGAACTCCCCAAAACGCCCTGGGACCCCCCCCCCCAAAATCCATCCAACGCCCCTCTGAAGCCCCCCAGGGACCCCCCCCAAAACCCCCTGGGATGCCCCAAAACCATCCCGGGACGCCCAAACCCCCGAGACCCCCCCCCTCCCCAAAAAATACCCCCAAACCTCCTGGCACCCCCTAATGCTCCCTCAGCCACCCCCCCACCCCAATCACTTGGGACCCCCCCAATCTCCCCCCAGGATCCCCCTAGAGCCCCCAACCCCCCCTAGGGCACCCCAGGGCCCCGCAAAATCTCCCCTGAGACCCCCCAAGATCCCCAATAGCCCCCTGATGCCCCCCAGGACCCCCCAATACCCCCCCCAGACGCCTCTGGGACCCCCTGAGATCCCCAATAGCCCCCTGATACCCCCCAGGACCCCCAATACCCCCCCGAGACCCCCCCCAGGAGCCTCTGGGACCCCTTGAGACTCCCCAGGACCCCCCGACCCCCCTCAGGGATCGACCCCCACCCTCCCCCCCCCGGCCTCAAGCTGCAACCTTCGACCCCCGCCGGAGCCGGAGCCACGTCCGAGCGCGCACGGAGACCGCGTTCCCGGCGCCAGAACCGACTTTTAATCCCCCGCCCCGAGAAAACCGAATAAAGCGGCGGCGGCGGCCGCGGGCCGCACTGCGCAGGCGCGGCGCCCTCCGCCTCTTTAAAGGGACTCAGCGCGCCGGCGCGGATCCCTCCGCCTCCGGACAGGGGCGCGTTACGCGAACCCCTCCGCGCCGCTCCCCGGCCCCGCCCCTCCGGGGGAGCGGGGCGGTGCGTCAGGCGCGTGCGCAGTGCGTCGGGCGCGTGCGGGGAGGGGGGGGGGGGTGTGTGTGCGCCGCCATCTTAAGGGGCTGGGCGCCATTTCGTGGGGTAGAGCGGGCGAGTTGAGGGGAAAAGTAGGCAAATTGGGGGGAAAGTGAGGGGAATTTACCGGACAGCCGTACTGCGCATGTGCGTCCTCTTTTCCGTACGGCTCATGGCGCCCCCCTGTGCCGTACAGCCGCACTGCGCATGAGCGACGTCTTCTCCGTACGGCTCATGGCGCCCCCCTGTGCCGTACAGCCGTACTGCGCATGCGCGGACTCTTTTCCGTACAGTCGTACGGCTCATGGCGCCCCCCAGTGCCGTACAGCCGTACTGCGCATGCGCGGCGCCTTTTCCCTACGGCTCATGGCGCCCCCTGTGCCGTACAGCTGTACTGCGCATGCGCGGCCTCTTTCCCGTACAGCCGTACTGCGCATGCGCGGCCTCTTTTCTGTGCAGCCGTACGGCTCATGGCGCCCCCCTGTGCCGTACAGCCGCACTGCGCATGCGCGGCCTCTTTTTCGTACAGCCCTACTGCGCATGCGCGGACTCTTTTCCGTACAGCCGTACGGCTCATGGCGCCTACCTCTGCCGTACAGCCGTACTGCGCATGCGCGGCGCCATTTCCGTACAGCCGTACTGCGCATGCGCGGCCTCTTTTTTCGTACAGCCGTACTGCGCATGCGCGGCGTCTTTTCCATACAGCCGTACGGATCATGGCGCCCCCCTGTGCCGTACAGCCGTACTGCGCACGCGCGGCCTCTTTTCCGTGCAGCCGTACGGCTCATGGCGCCCCCCAGTGCCTTACTGCCGTACTGCGCATGAGTGGCCTCTTTTCCGTACAGCCGTACGGCTCATGGCGCCCCCCTGTGCCGTACAGCCGCACTGCGCACGCGCGGCGCCTTTCCCGTTGGTTGACCGACGGGCGCCGCCATGAGGGAGCGGGGGGCCCTTCCCCGACGGCTGCGGAGGAGGGAAGGGGTTTTTCTCCAGTTTCGGCGCCGGGGGTCGGCCGGGAGAGGGGTCGGCGGGTTCACCGGCCTCCGCCGCGTCGGTTTTGCCCCTGGGTTTGGGTGTCGGCAGGGTCCCGTCTGCTCTGGCCACCAAAGGGTGACGGACGCGGCAAGCGGGGCCCCGTGAGGAGGCGGGTGGGTGCGTGGTGCTGGGAGGGACGGTGCCACCGGTGGCTACGCGACACCGTGTGACGGCTTGGCGGTGGGGTGTTCTTGTTTTTGTGGTTTTTTTTTTAATTTTGGAGGCGCGAAGTGGCGAGTAAAGCGGGATCTTGGCACCGGACGCGACACGGGCAAGGCGAGCGATGGCTGGTGGCCTGCAGCAGCGATTCTTTCTCCCACGTTGTACGGTGGGTGAAGGTTCAAGTGTCCTTTGGGTCTGTTTTCCGGGGCGTCTGTGAGCCTCAAAGCGGCAGCCCGAAACCATGGGGGGCAGGCGGGCGCGAGGCCGGGGTAAAGGAGCAGGAGACGGGAATGGCCGCGGGCAGGCTGAGGTTTTCGGGCGGTATCTCAGCCCACGCCTTTTGGTTGGCTTTTTTTTTTTTCCCCTTCGGGCGCAGGACGCGCGTGGAGAGGGGCTAAGCCGAGGCAGCGGCGAGGAGGCGCTTGGGGCCGGTGACTTCTCGCGCGGGCGACGGTCGTTTTGTGTCCCGGTGTCTCCGGCGAGGACGGCCGCGGCGAGCAGCGTCCTGTCGTGCTTCGGAGGAAGGGGAAGCCGCGGGAGAGGTCGGCGCTGGCCTCTCCGCAACTTCTCGCTGGCGCCGTTTTCTTTTCCTCAATGGCGGACGACGAAGAGGAACCCGGTGACCAAGGGAATGTCCCGGAGGGTCGAGGCGCTGGGTTTTTTTTTTTGACGACAAGGGATTTAAGGCCTCCGGCCCTCCGGAAGCCAAGTTGAGCGGCCGGAGCCGGGGAGGGCTTGGGAGGAGGGGAGAAGTTTGGGAGTCGCAGGGACGCGTTTTGGAGACGGGCAGAGGGCTGGACGCCGTCCCCTTTGGGTAGGCAACGGGAGCGGGATGGTCGTCAGCACGACGCTAGCGCGAGCCGGGCAGGGCGGTTCCGGCCTGTGTCCGTTGTGCGGTGTGCGCGGCGTGTTTTCTGTGGCTTAGACCTTCCGTGGGTCTCGATGTTCTCCCTACGCTTGAGGAGCGCGGTCTGTGCTTGAGGCACCATCCCTAGAGCCTCCAAGGCCCGTCCTCATCGGCATCGCCCCAGTCGGGGGCTGCTTTTCTTGCGTCGTAAGCTTAAAGCGTGGCTGGGTCCGGCGTCTCGGAAGTTTCTGGACGGTCCTGGTTTGCAGCCTTGCTCCTGGCTGTGGGAGCAGCTCTCTTCTCTAGCCATCCATTTTCAGTGACTGCGACTTCTTCCCTGCGTCCTTGAGTTCTTGGGTCTGGGAGCCGGGCGTCCTGCGCGTTCGTCTTCTCCGTTTGAGAGTCGCTCGTTGTCCCGGGCCGTGGCGTTGTGCTCATTTCCTGGGGCTTCCCTCGAGCCTTTCTCACGTCGCCGTCATGGTCCCGCAGGTCTTCTTGCCTGACGGTCGCTTACGTTGGGGTGTCGTCCTCCTCGCCGAGAGTCTTCTCTCCTCGCCGAGGGGCGTTGTTCGCCGTGTGGTGTGTGGCGTTGGGTCTGTGCTTGCGCGTGTTGGGGCTCGGAGCTGCTCTGCCCGGTCGCGTAGAGTCAGGGGGAGGAGGAACAGCAAAAGAGTTCGCGGTTAATACGTTCTAACGAGGCCGTCGAGGCCAAGGTGGTGGAGTCAATTCCCATCGAGTAGCCATCAGCAGGTGGCGTGGGCAGCTCTTTAATTAAGGGTTTTTTTTGGGATGAGCAGAGCTGTACCTGCGTCTGCTATATTAGAGAAACGATGTTATCGTATGGAAAGATCTGTCCCACAGCCAACTTTTGTCTCCGTGGTTCTCCCCCTCTCGCGTTCTCCTGTCTGGGCTGTAGCCCATGGCTGTCTTCTTTCCCCTGTGGCTCCCTCTGCCCGTCCCCTGCCGCCCCGGCTTCTCTGCCCCGCAGCAGACGGCCGTTGTCTCGGGTTTACGTGATGAGGTCTTTGCGGGGGTGGGTTGTGTGAGAAGACACCAGGAGCTCCCCCCACGCTGGGCACAGCCAGCTGAGAGAGGGACCTGCCGCTGGTCAAACAAGGCCGCGGTCGGCAACGCCGGCCGGGAGCGGAGCAGAGAGTCCCCTGCAACCCGTGGAGGCCCCGCTGTCGGCGCAGAAAATTAATTTCTCCCTGTGTCTCGTCGAGGAAGGGCAGCGACGGAGCGGCTGGGTGGGTCCCCAGGGGCCAGCCGAGGTCAACCCACCACAGATGACTTCTGCTGCGCTCCCTGGCCTCGTCTTTTCACGCTTGACTGGGTTTCTTGTACCCGGTCTCTTTCGAGACTTAATTTCTTGCTTTCCATCTCTTTCTTTCTGATTCTGATGTTTCTTGATCCCCGTCAGTTTTCAGTTCTTCTTGCTGCCTTTCCCTCTATCTGTCTCCCCAAAATAAATTTTAATTTCTTTCCCACGTTTCTTGTACCCCGTCATTTTTCATCATCGTCTTCCTCTCTTTCTGTGCAGTCCTGCGTACCTGTCTTTCAAGTCTTGGGTATGATTCTTGCATCCTGCGCCTTTCGAAATTTTGGGTCTCCGTCTCCTACTAACCATTTCCCTGTCTGTGATTCCCCATTCTTCCCTCTCTGTCCTGCACCCTGTCACTTTTTTCATGTTTTTTTTCTACATCTCCCTGTTATTTTTTTGCTTATGTTTCTTGTGCCCTGTTGTTTTTCGAAGTTTTCTTTCAACGTGTGCTTCTGTCGGGGTCCCTGTTTCTCTTTTCTGTCTGCGAGAGGCTCAGGGGAGGGGGTGATGTGCTGTGGGGCTTTGGCAATGGCCCCTCTTCCCAATGGGCTCCAGCTGGGGCTGAGGACGCCCAGGTGGGACCCGTGAGGTGACCATGGTCTGGGCCAAGGGCTTAAGAGGGCTGCAGGTGGGGATGGGCCTGCTGTGCTGAGGGTCTCTAGCTGGGGAGGGGGTGCCTGGGCACGGCTGCAGGCCAGCGCTGGCTAAGGAGTCAAACGAAGTGGGTTCCATAGAGCTTTAGAACAAGGCACAGTTTTCCCTCCTCGCGTTTGGGCGTGGGAGCAATCTCTCGATGTCCGGATATATGGAAATTTTGGAGGCTGGCGCGGCGCCAAGGGAAAGGGTGGTTTTGAGGCTGAAGGCAGCAGGAAAATGCTCCAAAATTTCCATATATCGGGAGATAGGGAGATTGCTCCCACGCCCAAAGAGCCAGGAGGGAAAGCCGTGCCTTGTTGGAAAGCTCTTTGGCAGCCGCTCGCGTGGCCCCACAGCCCGTGGGGCTGCGGGCTTTGCGGCGGCCATCAGCCTCGGCGCCACCGGCGCCCACATGGCGCAGCCGCGCCGGCCTGCGAAGCATTTTGCGGTAGGGCCGCGGCTCTGGCGACAGCTCCCACGCCCAAAGAGCCAGGAGGGAAAGCCATGCCTCGTTGGAAAGCTCTTTGGCAGCCGCTCGTGTGGCCCCACAGCCCGTGGGGCTGCGGGCTTTGCGGCGGCCATCAGCCTCGGCGCCACCTGCGCCCACGTGGCGCCGCCGCGCCAGCCTGCGAAGCATTTTGCGGTAGGGCCGCGGCTCTGGCGACAGCTGCCACGCCCGAAGAGCCAGGAGGGAAAGCCGTGCCTCGTTGGAAAGCTCTTTGGCAGCCGCTCGCGTGGCCGCACAGCCCGTGGGGCTGCTGGCTTTGCGGCGGCCGTCAGCCTCGGCGCCACCGGCGCCCACGTGGCGCCGCCGCGCCAGCCTGCGAAGCATTTTCCAGTAGGGCCACGGCTGTGGCGACAGCTCCCACGCCCGAAGAGCCAGGAGGGAAAGCCGTGCCTCGTTGGAAAGCTCTTTGACAGCCGCTCGCGTGGCCCCACAGCCCATGGGGCTGCGGGCTTTGCGGCGGCCGTCAGCCTCGGCGCCACCGGCGCCCACGTGGCGCTGCTGCGCCAGCCTGCGAAGCATTTTCGGGTAGGGCCACAGCTGTGGCGACAGCTCCCACACCCGAAGAGCCAGGAGGGAAAGCCGTGCCTCATTGGAAAGCTCTTTGGCAGCCACTCGCGTGGCCCCACAGCCCGTGGGGCTGCGGGCTTTGCGGCGGCCGTCAGCCTCGGCGCCACCGGCGCCCACGTGGCGCTGCCGCGCCAGCCTGCGAAGCATTTTCGGGTAGGGCCGCGGCTCTGGCGACAGCTCCCACGCCCGAAGAGCCAGGAGGGAAAGCCGTGCCTCGGTGGAAAGATCTTTGGCAGCTGCTCGCCTGGCCTCACAGCCCGTGGGGCTGCGGGCTTTGCGGCAGCCGTCAGCCTCAGCGCCACCGGCGCCCACGTGGCGCCGCCACGCCAGCCTGCAAAGCATTTTCGGGTAGGGCCGCGGCTCTGGCGACAGCTCCCACGGCCGAAGAGCCAGGAGGGAAAGCCGTGCCTCGTTGGGAAGCTCTTTGGCAGCAGCTCGCGTGGCCCCACAGCCCGTGGGACTGCGGGCTTTGCGGCGGCTGTCAGCCTCGGCGCCACCGGCGCCCACGTAGCGCCGCCGCGCCAGCCTGCGAAGCATTTTGCGGTAGTGCCGCGTCTCTGGCGACAGCTCCCACGCCCGAAGAGCCAGGAGGGAAAGCCGTGCCTCGTTGGAAAGCTCTTTGGCAGCCGCTCGCGTGGCCCCACAGCCCGTGGGGCTGCGGGCTTTGCGGCGGCCGTCAGCCTCAGCGCCACCGGCGGCCACGTGGCGCCGCCGCGCCAGCCTGCGAAGCATTTTGCAGTAGGGCCGCTGCTCTGGCGACAGCTCCCACGCCCGAAGAGCCAGGAGGGAAAGCCGTGCCTCGTTGGAAAGCTCTTTGGCAGCCGCTCGCGTGGCCCCACAGCCCGTGGGGCTGCGGGCTTTGCGGCGGCCGTCAGCCTCAGCGCCACCGGTGCCCACGTGGCGCCGCCGCGCCAGCCTGCGAAGCATTTTCCGGTAGGGCCGCGGCTCTGGCGACAGCTCCCACGCCCGAAGAGCAAGGAGGGAAAGCCGTGCCTGGTTGGAAAGCTCTTTGGCAGCCGCTCGCGTGGCCCCACAGCCCGTGGGGCTGCGGGCTTTGCGGCGGCCGTCAGCCTCGGCGCCACCGGCGCCCAGGTGGCGCCGCCGCGCCAGCCCGCGAATCATTTTCTGGTAGGGCCTGTTGCGTGAAACGGGGCCAAGCGGTTTTGGCAGAAGATAAACCCCCTTGCGTTCTAACACTCCTCACCGAGGTGGGAGGCTAGGTGCGGCTAGGTTTAAATTCTGAGTGATGCCCAATTCAGCACTATCAGTCCAATCGCGTTTAATATGTATTAAACTACTACGATTTGGATACACTAATAGTGGACTGCACCTTCAGTCTAGTCGTACTCCTGAAGTAGCACGGCCTCTCTGTAGTTTTGGTCGCGTTCAGTGAGAAAGCGAAACGACTAGCTACTTAAACAGTGCAGTTTATTTAAACAACAGATATACAGGTTCTTTAGGATTGCCGGTGATAAATACACTGTCTGCAAAGCACGTGCAAATAAAGATATTGCTAAGTATACAAACGCGCGACAAAATTATAAACGATACAGCCTGGCTATAAATGTAGGGTAGAGATTCTCTAGAGAAATTTCTAAGTTCCCGAGAAAGCACTCGGTGTAATCGAAGTCTTACCCAAAGGCGTCCCTATGGGGGGGAAGAAAGGCTCAGCCCGTCGACTGATCCCGGAAATCAGCGGTGGAATTCTTCGCGATGGTGTCTTCCCTGACATCCCCTCTCTCTTGGGCTATTTTTATATTATTTTTTTATCTTCAAAGTGGAGTTTGAGTGACTTTAGTCATACGTACTTTTATTATGATTAATGTATTCAAGGAGGAGTGTTCACACCTCGGGGGCGGATAGCCTCCGGGATGGAGGTGTGTTTTGGTACATTGTGGTGAGCAAAGTTCGCACAAAAGGACAGCATTTCATCAACATTAGACGAAATGTTGGCTCGGGTAGCGTGTAGGCCGCTTATCAGTTCCGTAGTACCATCTCGTCCCCATATCTGCTATTCGTCACAAGGGAAGGCCACGGAACAAGCGTGTTCCGTTCCATCCCTCGTGTAGTTTCGCAAACAACCTTGTACAGGGAATCACAGATGTTGCATTCTTCGTGTGCTAGCTGCGGCTGTATTCTACCTCAGAAGCCTCTTGATTTTATGACTTTCCTTAATGTGTGAACAATGCTGTACTTTTGTATTCTTGGCCAATTTAGTAATTATTCCACATAATCCACCCCGTGACTACAGTCACTCAAGCTCCACGATAATCAATACTGATGGGGAATATCACATGTCCTCTTATGGCGAGGGATATCAAGTGCAAATACTTCTTGTGGGGTGATTAAGCGAGTTAAGCGTTTCATCATAATCCAAAGTCTAACATGCAAAACAATTGTCAAAGCAAAGCACAATACAGTGAGTACTAGTAGAACAACAACAGGATGGAGCATCTTGTTAAAAAGTCCTGTAGCTGTTGGTGACCATCCAAAGAGGGTGTCCCACCATTCATGTCCACCGTCTCTCTTGACCCTTTCCAGTACATGGTGTATTTCTTCAACATCATGATGGACCGCAATCAGAGTTCTTTGTCCATTTTCTTGGGCCTCTTTCAACAATCGCTTCAATTCATCGTGTTGTAGCAACTTCTTCACTAGTGAGAGATTCATTCCGATAGGGGTAGGCAGCAAATCTCGAATCAATGTGTAATTAGATTGTAGCAATTGAAAAGACGTAACAGGAGCTGAATAACTGAAGTCACATCCAATGATGTTAGTAAAGTTACAAACACAAAGATTTGAGTTATTACTTATATCTACTGCTATGTCATCTACGAATACAAAAGTACAGGGAGACCTCATGCAAACACACCCTTTCCCAATATATACAAGCACAGTTTCTGGGGTTTCATCAGGTTGTATCTCAAAATGACAAACATTCTGGTTGGTGTCAAGACAAATGTCTTGTGCCTTGAGAGTATTACTCTCACAAATGAATCCTTGTTGATCTCGTGAAATGCATGCTTCAACATCAACAGTTTGCCATTTATTCTCGTTTTGTTGTGCCCACACTCTATGCTCTACCGGATGGAGTATAGCTCCATGGTGATTCAACCCCAGTGCGATGATTGGGTATATGGTGTATACTGAGGCATTGCGTATCGTTAAGACAAAAGCTGTGGCTTTGCTCTCAGTGGGATCATAGGTGAAATTAACCAGATACCACCAGGATTGAAATTTTCTCTCAAACTCAATTGCATTATCCCATATTACTTCTCGAATTTCGGTGGGCAAGGTGCCTTCTTCACCTTCCCTTATAATTGCGGCTGTCATAGATTGCATCCACAGTTGGGCTTGGATACAACTAAGGGCCAAGGAAACATTGTTTTGGGTTGTACCAAGTGCATTTGTGATCAGCTGATGGTCTTTTTCACCTGTTTCCTCCCACTGAGGCAATATATTCGATAAAAGCCATTGGTGATTTCCCAATGCTGATAGAGAGGACTGTAGAGGATGTTTTAATTTGTCTAGATCACTAGTAGTTGTGACTAGTTTGTTTGCAAGTATCTCAGCATCTATACTATTTAAGACTCCCAGTCCTGTTCCTAAGATACCAGTCACCTCTCTCTTCAGTCGTTGTGAGGTGTCAACAGTTCGCCGGCCTAACCATGCTGACCATCCTGCATAAGATGTACTCAGGAATGGTGAGCAGGTGGGTTTGATCGCAGAGATATTAATCTGCATTGACAATTCTACTCGTTTGAGGGAATATGTTGGGTTAAACAGTATTTGTTGTTGACCTGTGTGTTTAATGGCATAAGGGCCAATGTTAAAGGTGTAAGGAGTTAGACTAATGGAGGGCTGAGTAGCTACACCCTTGAAAGTTTGTGGGGGTGTAGGTTTTGGGTTCATTTCAACAGGTTCAGATGTATTTGAGTCAATCATAAATTCAAATAACAATTCCGTGCCCCTGTAGCCCCAAATACAATATACTATGATAGGTTTGATAAAGGTGAAGTTGTGCCAGCAATCTGAGTTTGGCTCTATAATTTTGTAACAATCAGTGTTATATTTGTCCGGTTTAGTAGAGTCTACATGGATGGTTTCAATTACAGTTGGTCTATGGTGAGCAGACCCATTGATTACTCGGCAGCTAATTTGTATTTTCTTTCCTGGGACGGCTTCAAGCTTAGCCATTTGGAGTGAGTCTTTCCAACTCCATTTATCTCTGGAATATACTTCACTTCCTTGTATAACCAGAGTGGAGAGATTTAAATCCCTCATGTTTTCTAGTGTCTCAGTGCTTGCAGTGTATCGTGACAGTGCATTATCCCAAAGCTCATCATCAAGGGGCAGATTCTTAAGTCCGCTCAATAAGGTGTCATTGTCGGGGCACCCCTAATTGTAGGGCTTTACGCCACAACTCATTCCGGTCCTTATCAGGCTTAAACCTTTCCTCCGATTTAGGGGTTTTAGTGTGAGTTCGGACTTGGCGAACCTTTCGGGGGTGTTCGGAGGATTTCTCACTAGTTAGGCTGGCCCAGCCCATTTGGCGCCCATATTGATCTATTTCCTGTACATATTCATTCCAGGTGGGCATGTAGTGACGACGGCCCCGCCTATGAGCACCCCGAGCCTCTCGTATACGATCTTGAGTACGAACAAGGAACGGTTTCAGGCAATCGGGAAGACCACGGATGAGAGGGGCTAATCGATCGGGGTCGATAGGGGCTGACATTGGGGATTTCCGAAATTCCTCTCTGTCATACATGGCTTGCAGACAAGCTGCTTTCCGTACAGCCGCAAACAGATCAGAGTAGCCTGTAGCTCTAATCTCTAACGGCTCCCCCCTCTCTCGCGGATCCATACCCCCTGCCCAATAGGCTGCTCGAGCAGTTAGGGAATAATTATGATCCCCAGGCATAGTGGTTAAAAACACTCCTGGTCCCCAAGAGTCTCCTGCTTCTTCCTCACTCAGCATAATTCTGTCCCCCCCTTCAGAAGAAACTCGCCACACGTACTCAACAGCTGACTCTTCTGGTCGCCTCGAATATTTCTCCCTTATTTTTGTTAACTCGGTTGGTGTCCATGGAACGGTACGCACAGTGGTGTGAATTTCATCATCGTCATCAACCGCAGTTTCAGTTTTAACCAGAGGACGTAAAGGAAAAAGTTGGGATTTCAAAGTAAAAGTCCTTTCCTCCTCATCTTCTTCGTCATCCTCACTATTAGACAAAAAATCTCCGGTCTGGGTTCTGGAATTTGGATAACACATTAACTTACGAATCTGTTGGACCTGGGTCAAGGGCTGCATTTTATCTAAGAGCCCAGTCACCCTTTCCAATAACATTTTAAGTTGGAGATTTTCACTCCCAAGTTGAGCATTACGGTTTCCTAAACATTCATTCTCGCTCACAAGCTTATCAACTTGAGTTCTTAATTTTTCTCCTGTCTCCTTTTGCAAGGCTAATGATGACTTCAGCACCTCATTCTCCGATTTCAGGGTTGCATATTCTACAGCTGAAATCAGATTAGGAGCAGGGGTTTTTCTAGCTTCTTGTTGTGCACAAGATAAACAGGCGCCTAACACAGCACAAATCACACCCTTGCCTTTCCCCGCTCTGAGCTTCTGTGAAACCCGACACTCTTCAATACGTTCCACCACTTTCTCTTCATCCTTCCAAAATTTTTGGGCCCACTCCTTCCCAGCCTGGGAAGGGGCACAATCATATTTTTGCAGCAGTTTATCCATGGCAATCCCGCCGGACTACGCCAAATTCTGTTGCGTGAAACGGGGCCAAGCGGTTTTGGCAGAAGATAAACCCCCTTGCGTTCTAACACTCCTCACCGAGGTGGGAGGCTAGGTGCGGCTAGGTTTAAATTCTGAGTGATGCCCAATTCAGCACTATCAGTCCAATCGCGTTTAATATGTATTAAACTACTACGATTTGGATACACTAATAGTGGACTGCACCTTCAGTCTAGTCGTACTCCTGAAGTAGCACGGCCTCTCTGTAGTTTTGGTCGCGTTCAGTGAGAAAGCGAAACGACTAGCTACTTAAACAGTGCAGTTTATTTAAACAACAGATATACAGGTTCTTTAGGATTGCCGGTGATAAATACACTGTCTGCAAAGCACGTGCAAATAAAGATATTGCTAAGTATACAAACGCGCGACAAAATTATAAACGATACAGCCTGGCTATAAATGTAGGGTAGAGATTCTCTAGAGAAATTTCTAAGTTCCCGAGAAAGCACTCGGTGTAATCGAAGTCTTACCCAAAGGCGTCCCTATGGGGGGGGAAGAGAGGCTCAGCCCGTCGACTGATCCCGGAAATCAGCGGTGGAATTCTTCGCGATGGTGTCTTCCCTGACATCCCCTCTCTCTTGGGCTATTTTTATATTATTTTTTTATCTTCAAAGTGGAGTTTGAGTGACTTTAGTCATACGTACTTTTATTATGATTAATGTATTCAAGGAGGAGTGTTCACACCTCGGGGGCGGATAGCCTCCGGGATGGAGGTGTGTTTTGGTACATTGTGGTGAGCAAAGTTCGCACAAAAGGACAGCATTTCATCAACATTAGACGAAATGTTGGCTCGGGTAGCGTGTAGGCCGCTTATCAGTTCCGTAGTACCATCTCGTCCCCATATCTGCTATTCGTCACAAGGGAAGGCCACGGAACAAGCGTGTTCCGTTCCATCCCTCGTGTAGTTTCGCAAACAACCTTGTACAGGGAATCACAGATGTTGCATTCTTCGTGTGCTAGCTGCGGCTGTATTCTACCTCAGAAGCCTCTTGATTTTATGACTTTCCTTAATGTGTGAACAATGCTGTACTTTTGTATTCTTGGCCAATTTAGTAATTATTCCACATAATCCACCCCGTGACTACAGTCACTCAAGCTCCACGATAATCAATACTGATGGGGAATATCACATGTCCTCTTATGGCGAGGGATATCAAGTGCAAATACTTCTTGTGGGGTGATTAAGCGAGTTAAGCGTTTCATCATAATCCAAAGTCTAACATGCAAAACAATTGTCAAAGCAAAGCACAATACAGTGAGTACTAGTAGAACAACAACAGGATGGAGCATCTTGTTAAAAAGTCCTGTAGCTGTTGGTGACCATCCAAAGAGGGTGTCCCACCATTCATGTCCACCGTCTCTCTTGACCCTTTCCAGTACATGGTGTATTTCTTCAACATCATGATGGACCGCAATCAGAGTTCTTTGTCCATTTTCTTGGGCCTCTTTCAACAATCGCTTCAATTCATCGTGTTGTAGCAACTTCTTCACTAGTGAGAGATTCATTCCGATAGGGGTAGGCAGCAAATCTCGAATCAATGTGTAATTAGATTGTAGCAATTGAAAAGACGTAACAGGAGCTGAATAACTGAAGTCACATCCAATGATGTTAGTAAAGTTACAAACACAAAGATTTGAGTTATTACTTATATCTACTGCTATGTCATCTACGAATACAAAAGTACAGGGAGACCTCATGCAAACACACCCTTTCCCAATATATACAAGCACAGTTTCTGGGGTTTCATCAGGTTGTATCTCAAAATGACAAACATTCTGGTTGGTGTCAAGACAAATGTCTTGTGCCTTGAGAGTATTACTCTCACAAATGAATCCTTGTTGATCTCGTGAAATGCATGCTTCAACATCAACAGTTTGCCATTTATTCTCGTTTTGTTGTGCCCACACTCTATGCTCTACCGGATGGAGTATAGCTCCATGGTGATTCAACCCCAGTGCGATGATTGGGTATATGGTGTATACTGAGGCATTGCGTATCGTTAAGACAAAAGCTGTGGCTTTGCTCTCAGTGGGATCATAGGTGAAATTAACCAGATACCACCAGGATTGAAATTTTCTCTCAAACTCAATTGCATTATCCCATATTACTTCTCGAATTTCGGTGGGCAAGGTGCCTTCTTCACCTTCCCTTATAATTGCGGCTGTCATAGATTGCATCCACAGTTGGGCTTGGATACAACTAAGGGCCAAGGAAACATTGTTTTGGGTTGTACCAAGTGCATTTGTGATCAGCTGATGGTCTTTTTCACCTGTTTCCTCCCACTGAGGCAATATATTCGATAAAAGCCATTGGTGATTTCCCAATGCTGATAGAGAGGACTGTAGAGGATGTTTTAATTTGTCTAGATCACTAGTAGTTGTGACTAGTTTGTTTGCAAGTATCTCAGCATCTATACTATTTAAGACTCCCAGTCCTGTTCCTAAGATACCAGTCACCTCTCTCTTCAGTCGTTGTGAGGTGTCAACAGTTCGCCGGCCTAACCATGCTGACCATCCTGCATAAGATGTACTCAGGAATGGTGAGCAGGTGGGTTTGATCGCAGAGATATTAATCTGCATTGACAATTCTACTCGTTTGAGGGAATATGTTGGGTTAAACAGTATTTGTTGTTGACCTGTGTGTTTAATGGCATAAGGGCCAATGTTAAAGGTGTAAGGAGTTAGACTAATGGAGGGCTGAGTAGCTACACCCTTGAAAGTTTGTGGGGGTGTAGGTTTTGGGTTCATTTCAACAGGTTCAGATGTATTTGAGTCAATCATAAATTCAAATAACAATTCCGTGCCCCTGTAGCCCCAAATACAATATACTATGATAGGTTTGATAAAGGTGAAGTTGTGCCAGCAATCTGAGTTTGGCTCTATAATTTTGTAACAATCAGTGTTATATTTGTCCGGTTTAGTAGAGTCTACATGGATGGTTTCAATTACAGTTGGTCTATGGTGAGCAGACCCATTGATTACTCGGCAGCTAATTTGTATTTTCTTTCCTGGGACGGCTTCAAGCTTAGCCATTTGGAGTGAGTCTTTCCAACTCCATTTATCTCTGGAATATACTTCACTTCCTTGTATAACCAGAGTGGAGAGATTTAAATCCCTCATGTTTTCTAGTGTCTCAGTGCTTGCAGTGTATCGTGACAGTGCATTATCCCAAAGCTCATCATCAAGGGGCAGATTCTTAAGTCCGCTCAATAAGGTGTCATTGTCGGGGCACCCCTAATTGTAGGGCTTTACGCCACAACTCATTCCGGTCCTTATCAGGCTTAAACCTTTCCTCCGATTTAGGGGTTTTAGTGTGAGTTCGGACTTGGCGAACCTTTCGGGGGTGTTCGGAGGATTTCTCACTAGTTAGGCTGGCCCAGCCCATTTGGCGCCCATATTGATCTATTTCCTGTACATATTCATTCCAGGTGGGCATGTAGTGACGACGGCCCCGCCTATGAGCACCCCGAGCCTCTCGTATACGATCTTGAGTACGAACAAGGAACGGTTTCAGGCAATCGGGAAGACCACGGATGAGAGGGGCTAATCGATCGGGGTCGATAGGGGCTGACATTGGGGATTTCCGAAATTCCTCTCTGTCATACATGGCTTGCAGACAAGCTGCTTTCCGTACAGCCGCAAACAGATCAGAGTAGCCTGTAGCTCTAATCTCTAACGGCTCCCCCCTCTCTCGCGGATCCATACCCCCTGCCCAATAGGCTGCTCGAGCAGTTAGGGAATAATTATGATCCCCAGGCATAGTGGTTAAAAACACTCCTGGTCCCCAAGAGTCTCCTGCTTCTTCCTCACTCAGCATAATTCTGTCCCCCCCTTCAGAAGAAACTCGCCACACGTACTCAACAGCTGACTCTTCTGGTCGCCTCGAATATTTCTCCCTTATTTTTGTTAACTCGGTTGGTGTCCATGGAACGGTACGCACAGTGGTGTGAATTTCATCATCGTCATCAACCGCAGTTTCAGTTTTAACCAGAGGACGTAAAGGAAAAAGTTGGGATTTCAAAGTAAAAGTCCTTTCCTCCTCATCTTCTTCGTCATCCTCACTATTAGACAAAAAATCTCCGGTCTGGGTTCTGGAATTTGGATAACACATTAACTTACGAATCTGTTGGACCTGGGTCAAGGGCTGCATTTTATCTAAGAGCCCAGTCACCCTTTCCAATAACATTTTAAGTTGGAGATTTTCACTCCCAAGTTGAGCATTACGGTTTCCTAAACATTCATTCTCGCTCACAAGCTTATCAACTTGAGTTCTTAATTTTTCTCCTGTCTCCTTTTGCAAGGCTAATGATGACTTCAGCACCTCATTCTCCGATTTCAGGGTTGCATATTCTACAGCTGAAATCAGATTAGGAGCAGGGGTTTTTCTAGCTTCTTGTTGTGCACAAGATAAACAGGCGCCTAACACAGCACAAATCACACCCTTGCCTTTCCCCGCTCTGAGCTTCTGTGAAACCCGACACTCTTCAATACGTTCCACCACTTTCTCTTCATCCTTCCAAAATTTTTGGGCCCACTCCTTCCCAGCCTGGGAAGGGGCACAATCATATTTTTGCAGCAGTTTATCCATGGCAATCCCGCCGGACTACGCCAAATTCTGTTGCGTGAAACGGGGCCAAGCGGTTTTGGCAGAAGATAAACCCCCTTGCGTTCTAACACTCCTCACCGAGGTGGGAGGCTAGGTGCGGCTAGGTTTAAATTCTGAGTGATGCCCAATTCAGCACTATCAGTCCAATCGCGTTTAATATGTATTAAACTACTACGATTTGGATACACTAATAGTGGACTGCACCTTCAGTCTAGTCGTACTCCTGAAGTAGCACGGCCTCTCTGTAGTTTTGGTCGCGTTCAGTGAGAAAGCGAAACGACTAGCTACTTAAACAGTGCAGTTTATTTAAACAACAGATATACAGGTTCTTTAGGATTGCCGGTGATAAATACACTGTCTGCAAAGCACGTGCAAATAAAGATATTGCTAAGTATACAAACGCGCGACAAAATTATAAACGATACAGCCTGGCTATAAATGTAGGGTAGAGATTCTCTAGAGAAATTTCTAAGTTCCCGAGAAAGCACTCGGTGTAATCGAAGTCTTACCCAAAGGCGTCCCTATGGGGGGGGAAGAGAGGCTCAGCCCGTCGACTGATCCCGGAAATCAGCGGTGGAATTCTTCGCGATGGTGTCTTCCCTGACATCCCCTCTCTCTTGGGCTATTTTTATATTATTTTTTTATCTTCAAAGTGGAGTTTGAGTGACTTTAGTCATACGTACTTTTATTATGATTAATGTATTCAAGGAGGAGTGTTCACACCTCGGGGGCGGATAGCCTCCGGGATGGAGGTGTGTTTTGGTACATTGTGGTGAGCAAAGTTCGCACAAAAGGACAGCATTTCATCAACATTAGACGAAATGTTGGCTCGGGTAGCGTGTAGGCCGCTTATCAGTTCCGTAGTACCATCTCGTCCCCATATCTGCTATTCGTCACAAGGGAAGGCCACGGAACAAGCGTGTTCCGTTCCATCCCTCGTGTAGTTTCGCAAACAACCTTGTACAGGGAATCACAGATGTTGCATTCTTCGTGTGCTAGCTGCGGCTGTATTCTACCTCAGAAGCCTCTTGATTTTATGACTTTCCTTAATGTGTGAACAATGCTGTACTTTTGTATTCTTGGCCAATTTAGTAATTATTCCACATAATCCACCCCGTGACTACAGTCACTCAAGCTCCACGATAATCAATACTGATGGGGAATATCACATGTCCTCTTATGGCGAGGGATATCAAGTGCAAATACTTCTTGTGGGGTGATTAAGCGAGTTAAGCGTTTCATCATAATCCAAAGTCTAACATGCAAAACAATTGTCAAAGCAAAGCACAATACAGTGAGTACTAGTAGAACAACAACAGGATGGAGCATCTTGTTAAAAAGTCCTGTAGCTGTTGGTGACCATCCAAAGAGGGTGTCCCACCATTCATGTCCACCGTCTCTCTTGACCCTTTCCAGTACATGGTGTATTTCTTCAACATCATGATGGACCGCAATCAGAGTTCTTTGTCCATTTTCTTGGGCCTCTTTCAACAATCGCTTCAATTCATCGTGTTGTAGCAACTTCTTCACTAGTGAGAGATTCATTCCGATAGGGGTAGGCAGCAAATCTCGAATCAATGTGTAATTAGATTGTAGCAATTGAAAAGACGTAACAGGAGCTGAATAACTGAAGTCACATCCAATGATGTTAGTAAAGTTACAAACACAAAGATTTGAGTTATTACTTATATCTACTGCTATGTCATCTACGAATACAAAAGTACAGGGAGACCTCATGCAAACACACCCTTTCCCAATATATACAAGCACAGTTTCTGGGGTTTCATCAGGTTGTATCTCAAAATGACAAACATTCTGGTTGGTGTCAAGACAAATGTCTTGTGCCTTGAGAGTATTACTCTCACAAATGAATCCTTGTTGATCTCGTGAAATGCATGCTTCAACATCAACAGTTTGCCATTTATTCTCGTTTTGTTGTGCCCACACTCTATGCTCTACCGGATGGAGTATAGCTCCATGGTGATTCAACCCCAGTGCGATGATTGGGTATATGGTGTATACTGAGGCATTGCGTATCGTTAAGACAAAAGCTGTGGCTTTGCTCTCAGTGGGATCATAGGTGAAATTAACCAGATACCACCAGGATTGAAATTTTCTCTCAAACTCAATTGCATTATCCCATATTACTTCTCGAATTTCGGTGGGCAAGGTGCCTTCTTCACCTTCCCTTATAATTGCGGCTGTCATAGATTGCATCCACAGTTGGGCTTGGATACAACTAAGGGCCAAGGAAACATTGTTTTGGGTTGTACCAAGTGCATTTGTGATCAGCTGATGGTCTTTTTCACCTGTTTCCTCCCACTGAGGCAATATATTCGATAAAAGCCATTGGTGATTTCCCAATGCTGATAGAGAGGACTGTAGAGGATGTTTTAATTTGTCTAGATCACTAGTAGTTGTGACTAGTTTGTTTGCAAGTATCTCAGCATCTATACTATTTAAGACTCCCAGTCCTGTTCCTAAGATACCAGTCACCTCTCTCTTCAGTCGTTGTGAGGTGTCAACAGTTCGCCGGCCTAACCATGCTGACCATCCTGCATAAGATGTACTCAGGAATGGTGAGCAGGTGGGTTTGATCGCAGAGATATTAATCTGCATTGACAATTCTACTCGTTTGAGGGAATATGTTGGGTTAAACAGTATTTGTTGTTGACCTGTGTGTTTAATGGCATAAGGGCCAATGTTAAAGGTGTAAGGAGTTAGACTAATGGAGGGCTGAGTAGCTACACCCTTGAAAGTTTGTGGGGGTGTAGGTTTTGGGTTCATTTCAACAGGTTCAGATGTATTTGAGTCAATCATAAATTCAAATAACAATTCCGTGCCCCTGTAGCCCCAAATACAATATACTATGATAGGTTTGATAAAGGTGAAGTTGTGCCAGCAATCTGAGTTTGGCTCTATAATTTTGTAACAATCAGTGTTATATTTGTCCGGTTTAGTAGAGTCTACATGGATGGTTTCAATTACAGTTGGTCTATGGTGAGCAGACCCATTGATTACTCGGCAGCTAATTTGTATTTTCTTTCCTGGGACGGCTTCAAGCTTAGCCATTTGGAGTGAGTCTTTCCAACTCCATTTATCTCTGGAATATACTTCACTTCCTTGTATAACCAGAGTGGAGAGATTTAAATCCCTCATGTTTTCTAGTGTCTCAGTGCTTGCAGTGTATCGTGACAGTGCATTATCCCAAAGCTCATCATCAAGGGGCAGATTCTTAAGTCCGCTCAATAAGGTGTCATTGTCGGGGCACCCCTAATTGTAGGGCTTTACGCCACAACTCATTCCGGTCCTTATCAGGCTTAAACCTTTCCTCCGATTTAGGGGTTTTAGTGTGAGTTCGGACTTGGCGAACCTTTCGGGGGTGTTCGGAGGATTTCTCACTAGTTAGGCTGGCCCAGCCCATTTGGCGCCCATATTGATCTATTTCCTGTACATATTCATTCCAGGTGGGCATGTAGTGACGACGGCCCCGCCTATGAGCACCCCGAGCCTCTCGTATACGATCTTGAGTACGAACAAGGAACGGTTTCAGGCAATCGGGAAGACCACGGATGAGAGGGGCTAATCGATCGGGGTCGATAGGGGCTGACATTGGGGATTTCCGAAATTCCTCTCTGTCATACATGGCTTGCAGACAAGCTGCTTTCCGTACAGCCGCAAACAGATCAGAGTAGCCTGTAGCTCTAATCTCTAACGGCTCCCCCCTCTCTCGCGGATCCATACCCCCTGCCCAATAGGCTGCTCGAGCAGTTAGGGAATAATTATGATCCCCAGGCATAGTGGTTAAAAACACTCCTGGTCCCCAAGAGTCTCCTGCTTCTTCCTCACTCAGCATAATTCTGTCCCCCCCTTCAGAAGAAACTCGCCACACGTACTCAACAGCTGACTCTTCTGGTCGCCTCGAATATTTCTCCCTTATTTTTGTTAACTCGGTTGGTGTCCATGGAACGGTACGCACAGTGGTGTGAATTTCATCATCGTCATCAACCGCAGTTTCAGTTTTAACCAGAGGACGTAAAGGAAAAAGTTGGGATTTCAAAGTAAAAGTCCTTTCCTCCTCATCTTCTTCGTCATCCTCACTATTAGACAAAAAATCTCCGGTCTGGGTTCTGGAATTTGGATAACACATTAACTTACGAATCTGTTGGACCTGGGTCAAGGGCTGCATTTTATCTAAGAGCCCAGTCACCCTTTCCAATAACATTTTAAGTTGGAGATTTTCACTCCCAAGTTGAGCATTACGGTTTCCTAAACATTCATTCTCGCTCACAAGCTTATCAACTTGAGTTCTTAATTTTTCTCCTGTCTCCTTTTGCAAGGCTAATGATGACTTCAGCACCTCATTCTCCGATTTCAGGGTTGCATATTCTACAGCTGAAATCAGATTAGGAGCAGGGGTTTTTCTAGCTTCTTGTTGTGCACAAGATAAACAGGCGCCTAACACAGCACAAATCACACCCTTGCCTTTCCCCGCTCTGAGCTTCTGTGAAACCCGACACTCTTCAATACGTTCCACCACTTTCTCTTCATCCTTCCAAAATTTTTGGGCCCACTCCTTCCCAGCCTGGGAAGGGGCACAATCATATTTTTGCAGCAGTTTATCCATGGCAATCCCGCCGGACTACGCCAAATTCTGTTGCGTGAAACGGGGCCAAGCGGTTTTGGCAGAAGATAAACCCCCTTGCGTTCTAACACTCCTCACCGAGGTGGGAGGCTAGGTGCGGCTAGGTTTAAATTCTGAGTGATGCCCAATTCAGCACTATCAGTCCAATCGCGTTTAATATGTATTAAACTACTACGATTTGGATACACTAATAGTGGACTGCACCTTCAGTCTAGTCGTACTCCTGAAGTAGCACGGCCTCTCTGTAGTTTTGGTCGCGTTCAGTGAGAAAGCGAAACGACTAGCTACTTAAACAGTGCAGTTTATTTAAACAACAGATATACAGGTTCTTTAGGATTGCCGGTGATAAATACACTGTCTGCAAAGCACGTGCAAATAAAGATATTGCTAAGTATACAAACGCGCGACAAAATTATAAACGATACAGCCTGGCTATAAATGTAGGGTAGAGATTCTCTAGAGAAATTTCTAAGTTCCCGAGAAAGCACTCGGTGTAATCGAAGTCTTACCCAAAGGCGTCCCTATGGGGGGGGAAGAGAGGCTCAGCCCGTCGACTGATCCCGGAAATCAGCGGTGGAATTCTTCGCGATGGTGTCTTCCCTGACATCCCCTCTCTCTTGGGCTATTTTTATATTATTTTTTTATCTTCAAAGTGGAGTTTGAGTGACTTTAGTCATACGTACTTTTATTATGATTAATGTATTCAAGGAGGAGTGTTCACACCTCGGGGGCGGATAGCCTCCGGGATGGAGGTGTGTTTTGGTACATTGTGGTGAGCAAAGTTCGCACAAAAGGACAGCATTTCATCAACATTAGACGAAATGTTGGCTCGGGTAGCGTGTAGGCCGCTTATCAGTTCCGTAGTACCATCTCGTCCCCATATCTGCTATTCGTCACAAGGGAAGGCCACGGAACAAGCGTGTTCCGTTCCATCCCTCGTGTAGTTTCGCAAACAACCTTGTACAGGGAATCACAGATGTTGCATTCTTCGTGTGCTAGCTGCGGCTGTATTCTACCTCAGAAGCCTCTTGATTTTATGACTTTCCTTAATGTGTGAACAATGCTGTACTTTTGTATTCTTGGCCAATTTAGTAATTATTCCACAGGGCCGTGGCTCTGGCGACAGCTCCCACGCCCGAAGAGCCAGGAGGGAAAGCCGTGCCTCGTTGGAAATCTCTTTGGCAGCCGCTCGCGTGGCCCCACAGCCCGTGGGGCTGCGGGCTTTGCGGCGGCCGTCAGCCTCGGCGCCACCAGCGCTCACGTGGCGCTGCCGCGCCAGCCTGCGAAGCATTTTGCGGTAGGTCCGCGGCTCTGGCGACAGCTCCCACGCCCGAAGAGCCAGGAGGGAAAGCCGTGCCTCGTTGGAAAGCTCTTTGGCAGCCGCTCGCGTGGCCCCACAGCCCGTGGGGCTGCGGGCTTTGCGGCGGCCGTCAGCCTCGGCGCCACCGGCGCCCAGGTGGCGCCGCCGCGCCAGCCTGCGAAGCATTTTGCGGTAGGGCCGCGGCTCTGGCGACAACTCCCACGCCCAAAGAGCCATGGGGGAAAGCCGTGCCTCGTTGGAAAGCTCTTTGGCAGCCGGTCGCGTGGCCCCACAGCCCGTGGGGCTGCAGGCTTTGCGGCGGCCGTCAGCCTCGGCACCACCGGCGCCCACGTGGCGACGCCGCGCCAGCCTGCGAAGCATTTTCCGGTAGTGCCGCGGCTCTGGCGACAGCTCCCACGCCCGAAGAGCCATGAGGGAAAGACGTGCCTCGTTGGAAAGCTCTTTGGCAGCCGCTCGCGTGGCCCCACAGCCCGTGGGGCTGCGGGCTTTGCGGCGGCCGTCAGCCTCGGCGCCACCGGCGCCCACGTTGTGCCGCTGCGCCAGCCTGCGAAGCATTTTCCGGTAGGGCCGCGGCTCTGGCGACAGCTCCCACGCCCGAAGAGCCAGGAGGGAAAGCCGTGCCTCGTTGGAAAGCTCTTTGGCAGCCGCTCGCGTGGCCCCAGAGCCCATGGGGCTGCGGTCTTTGCGGCGGCCGTCAGCCTCGGCGCCACCGGCGCCCACGTTGCGCCGCCGCCCCAGCCTGCAAAGCATTTTCCGGTAGGTCTGTGGCTCTGGCGACAGCTCCCACGGCCGAAGAGCCAGGAGGGAAAGCCATGCCTCGTTGGAAAGCTCTTTGGCAGCCGCTGGCGTGGCCCCACAGCCCGTGGGGCTGCGGGGTTTGCGACGGCCGTCAGCCCGGGCGCCACCGGCGCCCAGGTGTCGCCGCTGCGCCAGCCTGCGAAGCATTTTCCGGTAGGGCCGCGGCTCTGGCGACAGCTCCCACGCCCAAAGAGCCAGGAGGGAAAGCCGTGCCTCGTTGGAAAGCTCTTTGGCATCCGCTCGCGTGACCCCACAGCCCATGGGGCTGCGGGCTTTCCAGCGGCCATCAGCCTCGGCGCCACCGGCGCCCACATGGCGCTGCTGCACCAGCCTGCGAAGTATTTTCCGGTAGGGCTGCGGCTCTGGCGACAGCTCCCACGGCCGAAGAGCCAGGAGGGAAAGCCATGCCTCGTTGGAAAGCTCTTTGGCAGCCGCTCGCGTGGGCCCACAGCCCGTGGGGCTGCGGGCTTTGCGGCGGCCGTCAGCCTGGGCGACACCGACGCCCAGGTGGGGCCGCCGCGCCAGCCTGCGAAGCATTTTTCGGTAGGGCCGCGTCTCTGGCGACAGCTCCCACGCCCGAAGAGCCAGGAGGGAAAGCCGTGCCTCGTTGGAAAGCTCTTTGGCAGCCGCTCGCGTGGCCCTAAAACGCGTGGGGCTGCGGGCTTTCCGGCGGCCGTCAGCCTGGGAGACACAGGCGCCCAGGTGGGGACGCCGCGCCAGCCTGCGAAGCATTTTGCGGTAGGGCCGCGGCTCTGGCGACAGCTCCCACGCCCGAAGAGCCAGGAGGGAAAGCCGTGCCTCGTTGGAAAGCTCTTTGGCAGCCGCTCGCGTGGCCCCACAGCCCGTGGGGCTGCGGGCTTTCCGGCGGCCGTCAGCCTCGGCGCCACCGACGCCCACGTTGCGCCGCCGCCCCAGCCTGCAAAGCATTTTCCGGTAGGTCTGTGGCTCTGGCGACAGCTCCCACGGCCGAAGAGCCAGGAGGGAAAGCCATGCCTCGTTGGAAAGCTCTTTGGCAGCCGCTGGCGTGGCCCCACAGCCCGTGGGGCTGCGGGCTTTGCGATGGCCGTCAGCCCGGGCGCCACCGGCGCCCAGGTGTCGCCGCCGCGCCAGCCTGCGAAGCATTTTCCGGTAGGGCCGCGGCTCTGGCAACAGCTCCCACGCCCGAAGAGCCAGGAGGGAAAGCCGTGCCTCGTTGGAAAGCTCTTTGGCAGCAGCTCGCGTGGCCCCACAGCCTGTGGGGCTGCTGGCTTTCCGAGCGGCCGTGAGCCTCGGCGCCACCGGCGCCCACGTAGCGCCGCCACGCCAGCCTGCGAAGCATTTTCCGGTAGGGCCGCGGCTCTGGCCACAGCTCCCACGGCCGAAGAGCCAGGAGGGAAAGCCATGCCTCGTTGGAAAGCTCTTTGGCAGCCGCTCGCGTGGCCCCACAGCCTGTGGGGCTGCGGGCTTTGCGGCGGCCGTCAGCCTCGGCGCCACCGGCGCCCATGTCGCGCAGCCGCGGCAGCCTGCGAAGCATTTTACGGTAGGGCCGCGTCTCTGGCGACAGCTCCCACGCCCAAAGAGCCAGGAGGGAAAGCCGTGCCTCGTTGGAAAGCTCTTTGGCAGCCGCTCGCGTGGGCCCACAGCCCGTGGGGCTGCGGGCTTTGCGGCGGCCGTCAGCCTGGGCGACACCGGCGCCCACGTGGGGCCGCCGCGCCAGCCTGCGAAGCATTTTCCGGTAGGGCCGCGGCTCTGGCGACAGCTCCCACGTCCGAAGAGCCAGGAGGGAAAGCCGTGCCTCGTTGGAAAGCTCTTTGGCAGCCGCTCGCGTGGCCCCACAGCCCGTGGGGCTGCGGGCTTTGCGGCGGCCGTCAGCCTCAGCGCCACCGGCGCCCACGTCGGGCCGCCGCGCCAGCCTGCGAAGCATTTTCCGGTAGGGCCGCGGCTCTGGCGACAGCTCCCACGCCCGAAGAGCCAGGAGGGAAAGCCGTGCCTCGTTGGAAAGCTCTTTGGCAGCCGCTCGCGTGGCCCCACAGCCCGTGGGGCTGTGGGCTTTGCGGCGGCCGTCAGCCTCGGCACCACCGAAGGCCACGTGGCGCCGCCGCGCCAGCCTGCGAAGCATTTTCTTGTAGGGCTGCAGCTCTGGCGACAGCTCCCACGCCCGAAGAGCCAGGAGGGAAAGCTGTGCCTCGTTGGAAAGCTCTTTGGCAGCCACTCGCGTGGCCCCACAGCCCGTGGGGCTGCGGGCTTTGTGGCGGCCGTCAGCCTGGGCGACAACGGCGCCCACCTTGGGCCGCCGCGCCAGCCTGCGAAGCATTTTCCGGTAGGGCTGCAGCTCTGGCGACAGCTCCCACGCCCGAAGAGCCAGGAGGGAAAGTCGTGCCTCGTTGGAAAGCTCTTTGGCAGCCGCTCGCGTGGCCCCAGAGCCCATGGGGCTGCGGTCTTTGCGGCGGCCGTCAGCCTCGGCGCCACCGGCGCCCACGTTGCGCCGCCGCCCCAGCCTGCAAAGCATTTTCCGGTAGGTCTGTGGCTCTGGCGACAGCTCCCACGGCCGAAGAGCCAGGAGGGAAAGCCGTGCCTCGTTGGAAAGCTCTTTGGCAGCCGCTCGTGTGGCCCCACAGCCTGTGGGGCTGCTGGCTTTCCCAGCGGCCGTGAGCCTCGGCGCCACCGGCGCCCACGTAGCGCCACCGCGCCAGCCTGCGAAGCATTTTCCGGTAGGGCCGCGGCTCTGGCGACAGCTCCCACGCCCGAAGAGCCAGGAGGGAAAGCCGTGCCTCGTTGGAAAGCTCTTTGGCAGCCGCTCGCGTGGCCCCACAGACCGTGGGGCTGCGGGCTTTGCGGCAGCCGTCAGCCTGGGCGACACTGGCACTCTCGTGGGGCCGCTTCGCCAGCCTGCGAAGCATTTTCCGGTAGGGCCGCGGCTCTGGCGACAGCTCCCACGCCCGAAGAGCCAGGAGGGAAAGCCGTGCCTCATTGGAAAGCTCTTTGGCAGCCGCTCGCGTGGCTCCACAGCCCGTGGGGCAGCGGGCTTTCCGGCGGCCGTCAGCCTCGGCGCCACCGGCGCCCACGTTGCGCCGCCGCGCCATGCTGCAAAGCGTTTTCCGGTAGGGCCACGGCTCTGGCGACAGCTCCCACTCCCGAAGAGCCAGGAGGGAAAGCCATGCCTCGTTGGAAAGCTCTTTGGCAGCCGCTCGCGTGGCCCCACAGCCCGTGGGGCTGCGGGCTTTGCGGCGGCCGTCAGCCTCGGCGCCACCGGCGCCCACATTGCGCCGCCGCGCCAGCCTGCGAAGCATTTTCCGGTAGGGCCGCGTCTCTGGCGACAGCTCCCACGCACGAAGAGCAAGGAGGGAAAGCCGTGCCTCGTTGGAAAGCTCTTTGGCAGCCGCTCGCGTGGCCCCACAGACCGTGGGGCTGCGGGCTTTGCGGCAGCCGTCAGCCTGGGTGACACTGGCACTCTCGTGGGGCCGCCGCGCCAGCCTGCGAAGCATTTTCCGGTAGGGCCGCGGCTCTGGCGACAGCTCCCACGCCCGAAGAGCCAGGAGGGAAAGCCGTGCCTCATTGGAAAGCTCTTTGGCAGCCACTCGCGTGGCCCCACAGCCCGTGGGGCTGCGGGCTTTGCGGCGGCCGTCAGCCTGGGCAACACCGGCGCCCACGTGGCGCCGCCGCGCCAGCCTGCGAAGCATTTTCCAGTAGGGCCGCAGCTCTGGCGACAGCTCCCACGCCCGAAGAGCCAGGAGAGAAAGCCGTGCCTCGTTGGAAAGCTCTTTGGCAGCCGCTCGCGTGGCCCCACAGCCCATGGGGCTGCGGGCTTTCCGGTGTCCGTCAGCCTCAGTGCCACCGGCGCCTACGTGGCGCGACCGCGCCAGCCTGCGAAGCATTTTCCGGTAGGGCCGCGTCTCTGGCGACAGCTCCCACGCCCGAAGAGCCAGGAGGGAAAGCCGTGCCTCGTTGGAAAGCTCTTTGGCAGTCGCTCGCGTGGCCCCACAGCCCATGGGGCTGCGGGCTTTCCGGCGGCCGTCAGCCTGGGCGTCACCGGCGCCCACGTTGCGCCGCCGCGCCAGCCTGCAAAGCATTTTGCGGTAGGGCCGCGGCTCTGGCGACAGCTCCCACGCCCGAAGAGCCAGGAGGGAAAGCCGTGCCTCGTTGGAAAGCTCTTTGGCAGCCGCTCGCGTGGCCCCACAGCCCGTGGGTCTGCGGGCTTTGCGGCGGCCGTCAGCCTCGGCGACACCGGCGCCCACGTTGCGCCGCTGCGCCAGCCTGCGAAGCATTTTCCGGTAGGGCCGCGTCTCTGGCGACAGCTCCCACGCCCGAAGAGCCAGGAGGGAAAGCCGTGCCTCGTTGGAAAGCTCTTTGGCAGCCGCTCGCGTGGCCCCACAGCACATGGGGCTGCGGGGTTTGCGGCGGCTGTCAGCCTGGGCGAAAACGGCGCCCACGTGGCGCCGCCGCGCCAGCCTGCGAAGCATTTTCCGGTAGGGCCGCCTCTCTGGCGACAGCTCCCACGCCCGAAGAGCCAGGAGGGAAAGCCATGCCTCGTTGGAAAGCTCTTTGGCAGCCGCTCGCGTGGCCCCACAGCCCGTGGGGCTGCGGGGTTTGCGGTGGCCGTCAGCCTCGGCGCCATCGGCGCCCATGTCGGGCCGCCGCGCCAGCCTGCGAAGCATTTTCCGGTAGGGCTGCGTCTCTGGCGACAGCTCCCACGCCCGAAGAGCCAGGAGGGAAAGCCGTGCCTCGTTGGAAAGCTCTTTGGCATCCGCTCGTGTGGCCCCACAGCCCATGGGGCTGCGGGCGTTGAGGCGGCCTTCAGAGTCGACGCCACCGGCGCCCACGTTGCGACGCTGCGCCAGCCTGCGAAGCATTTTCCAGTAGGGCCGCGGCTCTGGCGACAGTTCCCACGCCCGAAGAGCCAGGAGGGAAAGCCATGCCTCGTTGGAAAGCTCTTTGGCAGCCACTCGCATGGCCCTAAAGCCTGTGGGGCTGCGGGCTTTCCGGCGGCCGTCAGCCTCGGCGCCACCGGCGCCCACGTGGCGCCGCCGCGCCAGCCTGCGAAGCATTTTCCAGTAGGGCCGCGTCACTGGCGACAGCTCCCACGCCCGAAGAGCTAGGAGGGAAAGCCATGCCTCGTTAGAAAGCTCTTTGGTAGCCGCTCGCGTGGCCCCACAGCCCGTGGGGCTGCGGGCTTTCCTGCGGTCGTCACCCTCGGCGCCACCGGCGCACACGTGGCGCCGCCGTGCCAGCCTGCGAAGCATTTTCCGGTAGGGCTGCAGCTCTGGCGACAGCTCCCACGCCCGAAGAGCCAGGAGGGAAAGCCGTGCCTCGTTGGAAAGCTCTTTGGCAGCCGCTCGCGTGGCCCCACAGCCCGTGGGGCTGCGGGCTTTCCGGCGGCCGTCAGCCTCAGCGTCACCGGCGCCCACGTGGCGCCGCTGCGCCAGCCTGCGAAGCATTTTCCGGTAGGGCCGCGGCTCTGGCGACAGCTCCCACGCCCGAAGAGCCAGGAGGGAAAGCCGTGCCTCATTGGAAAGCTCTTTGGCAGCCGCTCGCGTGGCCCCACAGCCCGTGGGGCTGCGGGCTTTGCGGCGGCCATCAACCTCGGCGCCACCGGCGCCCACCTGGCGCCGCGGCGCCAGCCTGCGAAGCATTTTCCGGTAGGGCCGCGGCTCTGGCGACAGCTCCCACGCCCGAAGAGCCAGGAGGGAAAGCCGTGCCTCGTTGGAAAGCTCTTTGGCAGCCGCTCGCGTGGCCCCACAGCCCATGGGGCTGCGGGCTTTGCGGCGGCCGTCAGCCACGGCGCCACCGGCGCCCAGGTGGGGCCGCCGCGCCAGCGTGCAAAGCATTTTCCGGTAGGGCCGCAGCTCTGGCGACAGCTCTCACGGCCGAAGAGCCAGGAGGGAAAGCCGTGCCTCGTTGGAAAGATCTTTGGCAGCCGCTCACGCGGCCCCACAGCCCGTGGGGCTGCGGGCTTTGTGGCGGACGACAGCCTGGGCGTCACCGGCGCCCACGTGGCGCCACCGCGCCAGCCTGCGAAGCATTTTCCGGTAGGGCCGCGGCTCTGGCGACAGCTCCCACGCCCGAAGAGCCAGGAGGGAAAGCCGTGCCTCGTTGGAAAGCTCTTTGGCAGCCGCTCACGCGGCCCCACAGCCCGTGGGGCTGCGGGCTTTGTGGCGGACGACAGCCTGGGCGTCACCGGCGCCCACGTGGCGCCACCGCGCCAGCCTGCGAAGCATTTTCCGGTAGGGCCGCGGCTCTGGCGACAGCTCCCACGCCCGAAGAGCCAGGAGGGAAAGCCGTGCCTCGTTGGAAAGCTCTTTGGCAGTCGCTCGCATGGCCCCACAGCCCGTGGGGCTGTGGGCTTTGCGGCGGCCGTCAGCCTGGGCGACATCGGCGCCCACGTCGGGCCGCCACGGCTTCCTGCAAAGAATTTTCCGGTAGGGTCGCGGCTCTGGCGACAGCTCCCACGCCCGAAGAGCCAGGAGGGAAAGCCGTGCCTCGTTGGAAAGCTCTTTGGCAGCCACTCGCATGGCCCCACAGCCCGTGGGGCTGTGGGCTGTGCAGCAGTCGTCAGCCTCGGCGCCCCTGGCACCCACGTGGGGCCGCTGCGCCAGCCTGCGAAGCATTTTCCGGTAGGGCCGCGGCTCTGGCGACAGCTCCCACGCCCGAAGAGCCAGGAGGGAAAGCCGTGCCTCATTGGAAAGCTCTTTGGCAGCCGCTCGCGTGGCCCCACAGCCCGTGGGGCTGCGGGCTTTGCGGCGGCCATCAACCTCGGCGCCACCGGCGCCCACGTTGCGCCGCGGCGCCAGCCTGCGAAGCATTTTCCGGTAGGGCCGCGGCTCTGGCGACAGCTCCCACGCCCGAAGAGCCAGGAGGGAAAGCCGTGCCTCATTGGAAAGCTCTTTGGCAGCCCCTCGCGTGGCCCCATAGCCTGTGGGGCTGCGGGCTTTGCGGCAGCCGTCAGCCTCAGTGCCACCGGCGCCCACGTGGCGCCGCTGCGCCAGCCTGCGAAGCGTTTTTCGGTAGGGCCGCGTCTCTGGCGACAGCTCCCACGCCCGAAGAGCCAAGAGGGAAAGCCGTGCCTCGTTGGAAAGCTCTTTGGCAGACGCTCGCGTGGCCCCACAGCCTGTGGGGCTGTGGGCTTTGCAGCAGCCGTCAGCCTCGGCGCCACTGGCACCCACGTGGGGCCGCTGCGCCAGCCTGCGAAGCATTTTCCGGTAGGGCCGCGGCTCTGGCGACAGCTCCCACGCCCGAAGAGCCAGGAGGGAAAGCCGTGCCTCGTTGGAAAGCTCTTTGGCAGCCGCTCGCGTGGCCCCACAGCCCGTGGGGCTGCGGGCTTTGCGGCGGCCGTCAGCCTCGGCGCCATCGGAGCCCATATCGGGCCGCCGCGCCAGCCTGCGAAGCATTTTCCGGTAGGGTCGCGTCTCTGGCGACAGCTCCCACGCCCGAAGAGCCAGGAGGGAAAGCCGTGCCTCGTTGGAAAGCTCTTTGGCAGCCACTCGCATGGCCCCACAGCCTGTGGAGCTGTGGGCTTTGCAGCAGCCGTCAGCCTCGGCGCCACTGTCACCCACGTGGGGCCGCTGCGCCAGCCTGCGAAGCATTTTCCGGTAGGGCCGCGGCTCTGGCGACAGCTCCCACGCCCGAAGAGCCAGGAGGGAAAGCCGTGCCTCATTGGAAAGCTCTTTGGCAGCCGCTCGCGTGGCCCCACAGCCCGTGGGGCTGCGGGCTTTGCGGCGGCCATCAACCTCGGCGCCACCGGCGCCTACGTTGCGCCGCGGCGCCAGCCTGCGAAGCCTTTTGCGGTAGGGCCGCGGCTCTGGCGACAGCTCCCACGCCCGAAGAGCCAGGAGGGAAAGCCGTGCCTCGTTGGAAAGCTCTTTGGCAGCCGCTCGCGTGGCCCCACAGCCTGTGGGGCTGCGGGCTTTTCGGCGGCCGTCAGCCTCGGCGCCACCGGCGCCCACGTGGGGACGCCGCGCCAGCCTGCGAAGCCTTTTCCGGTAGGGCCGCAGCTCTGGCGACAGCTCCCACGGCCGAAGAGCCAGGAGGGAAAGCCGTGCCTCGTTGGAAAGCTCTTTGGCAGCCACTCGCATGGCCCCACAGCCCGTGGGGCTGTGGGCTGTGCAGCAGTCGTCAGCCTCGGCGCCCCTGGCACCCACGTGGGGCCGCTGCGCCAGCCTGCGAAGCATTTTCCGGTAGGGCCGCGGCTCTGGCGACAGCTCCCACGCCCGAAGAGCCAGGAGGGAAAGCCGTGCCTCATTGGAAAGCTCTTTGGCAGCCGCTCGCGTGGCCCCACAGCCCGTGGGGCTGCGGGCTTTGCGGCGGCCATCAACCTCGGCGCCACCGGCGCCCACGTTGCGCCGCGGCGCCAGCCTGCGAAGCATTTTCCGGTAGGGCCGCGGCTCTGGCGACAGCTCCCACGCCCGAAGAGCCAGGAGGGAAAGCCGTGCCTCATTGGAAAGCTCTTTGGCAGCCCCTCGCGTGGCCCCATAGCCTGTGGGGCTGCGGGCTTTGCGGCAGCCGTCAGCCTCAGTGCCACCGGCGCCCACGTGGCGCCGCTGCGCCAGCCTGCGAAGCGTTTTTCGGTAGGGCCGCGTCTCTGGCGACAGCTCCCACGCCCGAAGAGCCAAGAGGGAAAGCCGTGCCTCGTTGGAAAGCTCTTTGGCAGACGCTCGCGTGGCCCCACAGCCTGTGGGGCTGTGGGCTTTGCAGCAGCCGTCAGCCTCGGCGCCACTGGCACCCACGTGGGGCCGCTGCGCCAGCCTGCGAAGCATTTTCCGGTAGGGCCGCGGCTCTGGCGACAGCTCCCACGCCCGAAGAGCCAGGAGGGAAAGCCGTGCCTCGTTGGAAAGCTCTTTGGCAGCCGCTCGCGTGGCCCCACAGCCCGTGGGGCTGCGGGCTTTGCGGCGGCCGTCAGCCTCGGCGCCATCGGAGCCCATATCGGGCCGCCGCGCCAGCCTGCGAAGCATTTTCCGGTAGGGTCGCGTCTCTGGCGACAGCTCCCACGCCCGAAGAGCCAGGAGGGAAAGCCGTGCCTCGTTGGAAAGCTCTTTGGCAGCCACTCGCATGGCCCCACAGCCTGTGGAGCTGTGGGCTTTGCAGCAGCCGTCAGCCTCGGCGCCACTGTCACCCACGTGGGGCCGCTGCGCCAGCCTGCGAAGCATTTTCCGGTAGGGCCGCGGCTCTGGCGACAGCTCCCACGCCCGAAGAGCCAGGAGGGAAAGCCGTGCCTCATTGGAAAGCTCTTTGGCAGCCGCTCGCGTGGCCCCACAGCCCGTGAGGCTGCGGGCTTTGCGGCGGCCATCAACCTCGGCGCCACCGGCGCCTACGTTGCGCCGCGGCGCCAGCCTGCGAAGCCTTTTGCGGTAGGGCCGCGGCTCTGGCGACAGCTCCCACGCCCGAAGAGCCAGGAGGGAAAGCCGTGCCTCGTTGGAAAGCTCTTTGGCAGCCCCTCGCGTGGCCCCATAGCCTGTGGGGCTGCGGGCTTTGCGGCAGCCGTCTGCCTCAGTGCCACCGGCGCCCAGGTGGGGCTGCTGCGCCAGCCTGCGAAGCATTTTCCGGTAGGGCCGCGTCTCTGGCGACAGCTCCCACGGCCGAAGAGCCAGGAGGGAAAGCCGTGCCTCGTTGGAAAGCTCTTTGGCAGCCGCTCGCGTGGCCCCACAGCCTGTGGGGCTGCGGGCTTTTCGGCGGCCGTCAGCCTCGGCGCCACCGGCGCCCACGTGGGGCCGCCGCGCCAGCCTGCGAAGCCTTTTCCGGTAGGGCCGCAGCTCTGGCGACAGCTCCCACGGCCGAAGAGCCAGGAGGGAAAGCCGTGCCTCATTGGAAAGCTCTTTGGCAGTCGCTCTCGTGGCCCCACAGCCCATGGGGCTGCGGGCTTTGCGGCGGCCGTCAGCCTCGGAGCCATCGGAGCCCATGTCGGGCCGCGGCGCCAGCCTGCGAAGCATTTTCCGGTAGGGCCGCGTCTCTGGCGACAGCTCCCACGGCCGAAGAGCCAGGAGGGAAAGCCGTGCCTTGTTGGAAAGCTCTTTGGCAGCCACTCGCATGGCCCCACAGCCTGTGGGGCTGTGGGCTTTGCAGCAGACGTCAGCCTCGGCGCCACTGGCACCCACGTGGGGCCGCTGCGCCAGCCTGCGAAGCATTTTCCGGTAGGGCCGCGTCTCTGGCGACAGCTCCCACGCCCGAAGAGCCAGGAGGGAAAGCCGTGCCTCGTTGGAAAGCTCTTTGGCAGCCGCTCGCGTGGCCCCACAGCCCGTGGGGCTGCGGGCTTTCGGCGGCCGTCAGCCTCGGCGCCATCGGCGCCCATGTCGGACCGCCGCGCCAGCGTGCGAAGCATTTTCCGGTAGGGTCGCGTCTCTGGCGACAGCTCCCACGGCCGAAGAGCCAGGAGGGAAAGCCATGCCTCGTTGGAAAGCTCTTTGGCAGCCACTCGCATGGCCCTAAAGCCTGTGGGGCTGCGGGCTTTCCGGCGGCCGTCAGCCTCGGCGCCACCGGCGCCCACGTGGCGCCGCCGCGCCAGCCTGCGAAGCATTTTCCGGTAGGGCCGCGGCTCTGGCGACAGCTCCCACGCCCGAAGAGCCAGGAGGGAAAGCCGTGCCTCGTTGGAAAGCTCTTTGGCAGCCACTCGCATGGCCCCACAGCCTGTGGAGCTGTGGGCTTTGCAGCAGCCGTCAGCCTCGGCGCCACTGTCACCCACGTGGGGCCGCTGCGCCAGCCTGCGAAGCATTTTCCGGTAGGGCCGCGGCTCTGGCGACAGCTCCCACGCCCGAAGAGCCAGGAGGGAAAGCCGTGCCTCATTGGAAAGCTCTTTGGCAGCCGCTCGCGTGGCCCCACAGCCCGTGGGGCTGCGGGCTTTGCGGCGGCCATCAACCTCGGCGCCACCGGCGCCTACGTTGCGCCGCGGCGCCAGCCTGCGAAGCCTTTTGCGGTAGGGCCGCGGCTCTGGCGACAGCTCCCACGCCCGAAGAGCCAGGAGGGAAAGCCGTGCCTCGTTGGAAAGCTCTTTGGCAGCCCCTCGCGTGGCCCCATAGCCTGTGGGGCTGCGGGCTTTGCGGCAGCCGTCTGCCTCAGTGCCACCGGCGCCCACGTGGCGCCGCTGCGCCAGCCTGCGAAGCATTTTCCGGTAGGGCCGCGTCTCTGGCGACAGCTCCCACGTCCGAAGAGCCAGGAGGGAAAGCCGTGCCTCGTTGGAAAGCTCTTTGGCAGCCGCTCGCGTGGCCCCACAGCCTGTGGGGCTGCGGGCTTTTCGGCGGCCGTCAGCCTCGGCGCCACCGGCGCCCACGTGGGGCCGCCGCGCCAGCCTGCGAAGCCTTTTCCGGTAGGGCCGCAGCTCTGGCGACAGCTCCCACGGCCGAAGAGCCAGGAGGGAAAGCCGTGCCTCATTGGAAAGCTCTTTGGCAGTCGCTCTCGTGGCCCCACAGCCCATGGGGCTGCGGGCTTTGCGGCGGCCGTCAGCCTCGGAGCCATCGGAGCCCATGTCGGGCCGCGGCGCCAGCCTGCGAAGCATTTTCCGGTAGGGCCGCGTCTCTGGCGACAGCTCCCACGGCCGAAGAGCCAGGAGGGAAAGCCGTGCCTTGTTGGAAAGCTCTTTGGCAGCCACTCGCATGGCCCCACAGCCTGTGGGGCTGTGGGCTTTGCAGCAGACGTCAGCCTCGGCGCCACTGGCACCCACGTGGGGCCGCTGCGCCAGCCTGCGAAGCATTTTCCGGTAGGGCCGCGGCTCTGGCGACAGCTCCCACGCCCGAAGAGCCAGGAGGGAAAGCCGTGCCTCGTTGGAAAGCTCTTTGGCAGCCGCTCGCGTGGCCCCACAGCCCGTGGGGCTGCGGGCTTTGCGGCGGCCGTCAGCCTCGGCGCCATCGGCGCCCATGTCGGACCGCCGCGCCAGCGTGCGAAGCATTTTCCGGTAGGGTCGCGTCTCTGGCGACAGCTCCCACGGCCGAAGAGCCAGGAGGGAAAGCCATGCCTCGTTGGAAAGCTCTTTGGCAGCCACTCGCATGGCCCTAAAGCCTGTGGGGCTGCGGGCTTTCCGGCGGCCGTCAGCCTCGGCGCCACCGGCGCCCACGTGGCGCCGCCGCGCCAGCCTGCGAAGCATTTTCCGGTAGGGCCGCGGCTCTGGCGACAGCTCCCACAGCCGAAGAGCCAGGAGGGAAAGCCGTGCCTCGTTGGAAAGCTCTTTGGCACCCGCTCGCGTGGCCCCACAGCCCGTGGGGCTGCGGGCTTTGCGGCGGCCGTCAGCCTCGGCGCCATCGGCGCCCATGTCGGGCCGCCGCGCCAGCCTGCGAAGCATTTTCCGGTAGGGCCGCGTCTCTGGCGACAGCTCCCACGCCCGAAGAGCCAGGAGGGAAAGCCGTGCCTCGTTGGAAAGCTCTTTGGCAGCCGCTCGCGTGGCCCCACAGCCCATGGGGCTGCGGGCTTTCCGGCTGCCATCAGCCTGGGCGACATCGGCGCCCACGTCGGGCCGCCGCGCCAGCCTGCAAAGCATTTTGCAGTAGGGCCGCGGCTCTGGCGACAGCTCCCACGGCCGAAGAGCCAGGAGGGAAAGCCATGCCTCGTTGGAAAGCTCTTTGGCAGTCACTCGCATGGCCCTAAAGCCTGTGGGGCTGCGGGTTTTCCGGCGGCCGTCAGACTCGGCGCCACCGGCGCCCACGTGGCGCCGCCGCGCCAGCCTGCGAAGCATTTTCCGGTAGGGCCGCGGCTCTGGCGACAGCTCCCACGCCCGAAGAGCCAGGAGGGAAAGACGTGCCTCATTGGAAAGCTCTTTGGCAGCCGCTCGCGTGGCCCCAGAGCCCGTGGGGCTGCGGGATTTGCGGCGGCCATCAGCCTCGGCGCCACCGGCGCCCACGTAGCGCCGCTGCACCAGCCTGCGAAGCATTTTCCGGTAGGGCCGCGTCTCTGGCGACAGCTCCCACGGCCGAAGAGCCAGGAGGGAAAACCATGCCTCGTTGGAAAGCTCTTTGGCAGCCGCTCGCGTGGCCCCACAGCCCATGGGGCTGCGGGCTTTGCGGCAGCCGTCAGCCTCAGTGCCACCAGCGCCCACGTGGCGCCGCCGCGCCAGCCTGCGAAGCATTTTCCGGTAGGGCCGCGGCTCTGGCAACAGCTCCCACACCCGAAGAGCCAGGAGTGAAAGCCATGCCTCGTTGGAAAGCTCTTTGGCACCCACTCGCATGGCCCTAAAGCCTGTGGGGCTGCGGGCTTTTCGGCGGTCGTCAGCCTTGGCGCCACCGGCGCCCACGTGGCGCCGCCGCGCCAGCCTGCGAAGCATTTTCCGGTAGGGCCGCGGCTCTGGCGACAGCTCCCACGGCCGAAGAGCCAGGAGGGAAAGCCGTGCCTCATTGGAAAGCTCTTTGGCAGCCGCTCGCGTGGCCCCACAGCCTGTGGGGCTGCGGGCTTTGCGGCGGCCATCAGCCTCGGCGCCACCGGCGCCCACGTGGGGCCGCCGCGCCAGCCTGCAAAGCCTTTTGCGGTAGGGCCGCGGCTCTGGCGACAGCTCCCACGCCCGAAGAGCCAGGAGGGAAAGCCGTGCCTCATTGGAAAGCTCTTTGGCAGTCGCTCGCGTGGCCCCACAGCCCGTGGGGCTGCGGGCTTTGCGGCGGCCGTCAGCCTCGGCGCCATCGGCGCCCATGTCGGACCGCCGCGCCAGCCTGCGAAGCATTTTCCGGTAGGGTCGCGTCTCTGGCGACAGCTCCCACGCCCGAAGAGCCAGGAGGGAAAGCCGTGCCTCGTTGGAAAGCTCTTTGGCAGCCGCTCGCATGGCCCCACAGCCTGTGGGGCTGCGGGCTTTCCGGCAGCGGTCAGCCTCGGCGCCACTGGCACCCACGTGGGACCGCTGCGCCAGCCTGCGAAGCATTTTCCGGTAGGGCCGCGGCTCTGGCGACAGCTCCCACGCCCGAAGAGCCAGGAGGGAAAGCCGTGCCTCATTGGAAAGCTCTTTAGCAGTCGCTCGCGTGGCCCCACAGCCCGTGGGGCTGCGGGCTTTGCGGCGGCCATCAGCCTGGGCTACATCGGCGCCCACGTCGGGCCGCCGCGCCAGCCTGCAAAGCATTTTCCGGTAGGGCCGCGGCTCTGGCAACAGCTCCCACGGCCGAAGAGCCAGGAGGGAAAGCCATGCCTCGTTGGAAAGCTCTTTGGCAGCCACTCGCATGGCCCTAAAGCCTGTGGGGCTGCGGGCTTTCCGGCGGCCGTCAGCCTCGGCGCCACCGGCGCCCACGTGGCGCCGCCGCGCCAGCCTGCGAAGCATTTTCCGGTAGGGCCGCGGCACTGGCGACAGCTCCCACACCCGAAGAGCCAGGAGGGAAAGCCATGCCTCGTTGGAAAGCTCTTTGGCACCCACTCGCATGGCCCTAAAGCCTGTGGGGCTGCGGGCTTTCAGGCGGCCATCAGCCTCCCGGCCACCGGCGCCCACGTTGCGCCGCGGCGCCAGCCTGCGAAGCATTTTCCGGTAGGGCCGCGGCTCTGGCGACAGCTCCCACAGCCGAAGAGCCAGGAGGGAAAGCCGTGCCTCGTTGGAAAGCTCTTTGGCAGCCGCTCGCGTGGCCCCACAGCCCATGGGGCTGCGGGCTTTGCGGCAGCCGTCAGCCTCAGTGCCACCGGCGCCCACGTGGCGCCGCCGCGCCAGCCTGCGAAGCCTTTTGCGGTAGGGCCGCGTCTCTGGCGACACCTCCCACGCCCGAAGAGCCAGGAGGGAAAGCCGTGCCTCGTTGGAAAGCTCTTTGGCAGCCAATCGCATGGCCCCACAGCCTGTGGGGCTGTGGGCTTTGCAGCAGCCGTCAGCCTCGGCGCCACTGGCACCCACGTGGGGCCGCTGCGCCAGCCTGCGAAGCATTTTCCGGTAGGGCCGCGGCTCTGGTGACAGCTCCCACGCCCGAAGAGCCAGGAGGGAAAGCCGTGCCTCATTGGAAAGCTCTTTGGCAGCCGCTCGCGTGGCCCCACAGCCCGTGGGGCTGCGGGCTTTGCGGCGGCCATCACCCTCGGCGCCACCGGCGCCCACGTTGCGCCGCGGCGCCAGCCTGCGAAGCATTTTCCGGTAGGGCCGCGTCTCTGGCGACAGCTCCCACGGCCGAAGAGCCAGGAGGGAAAGCCGTGCCTCGTTGGAAAGCTCTTTGGCAGCCGCTCGCGTGGCCCCACAGCCCGTGGGGCTGCGGGCTTTCCGGCGGCCATCAGCCTGGGCGACATAGGCGCCCACGTCGGGCCGCCGCGCCAGCCTGCAAAGCATTTTCCGGTAGGGCCGTGGCTCTGGCGACAGCTCCCACGCCCGAAGAGCCAGGAGAGAAAGCCATGCCTCGTTGGAAAGCTCTTTGGCAGCCGCTCGCGTGGCCCCACAGCCCGTGGGGCTGCGGGCTTTGCGGCGGCCGTCAGCCTCAGCGCCATCGGAGCCCATGTTGGGCCGCCGCGCCAGCCTGCGAAGCATTTTCCGGTAGGGCCGCGTCTCTGGCGACAGCTCCCACGCCCGAAGAGCCAGGAGGGAAAGCCGTGCCTCGTTGGAAAGCTCTTTGGCAGCCACTCGCATGGCCCCACAGCCTGTGGGGCTGTGGGCTTTGCAGCAGCCGTCAGCCTCGGCGCCACTGGCACCCACGTGGGGCCGCTGCGCCAGCCTGCGAAGCATTTTCCGGTAGGGCCGCGTCTCTGGCGACAGCTCCCACGCCCGAAGAGCCAGGAGGGAAAGCCGTGCCTCGTTGGAAAGCTCTTTGGCAGCCGCTCGCGTGGCCCCACAGCCCGTGGGGCTGCGGGCTTTCCGGCGGCCATCAGCCTCCCGGCCACCGGCGCCCACGTGGCGCCGCAGCGCCAGCCTGCGAAGCATTTTCCGGTAGGGCCGCGGCTCTGGCGACAGCTCCCACAGCCGAAGAGCCAGGAGGGAAAGCCGTGCCTCGTTGGAAAGCTCTTTGGCAGCCACTCGCATGGCCCTAAAGCCTGTGGGGCTGCGGGCTTTCCGGCGGCCATCAGCCTCCCGGCCACCGGCGCCCACGTGGGGCCTCCGCGCCAGCCTGCGAAGCATTTTCCGGTAGGGCCGCGGCTCTGGCGACAGCTCCCACGGCCGAAGAGCCAGGAGGGAAAGCCGTGCCTCGTTGGAAAGCTCTTTGGCAGCCGCTCGCGTGGCCCCACAGCCCATGGGGCTGCGGGCTTTGCGGCGGCCGTCAGCCTCGGCGCAACCGGCGCCCACGTTGCGCCGCCGCGCCAGCCTGCGAAGCATTTTCCGGTAGGGCCGCGGCTCTGGCGACAGCTCCCACGCCCGAAGAGCCAGGAGGGAAAGCCGTGCCTCGTTGGAAAGCTCTTTGGCAGCCGCTCGCGTGGCCCCACAGCCCATGGGGCTGCGGGCTTTGCGGCGGCCGTCAGCCTGGGTGACACCAGCGCCCACGTGGCGCCGTCGCACCAGCCTGCGAAGCATTTTCCGGTAGGGCCGCGATCTGGCGACAGCTCCCACGCCCGAAGAGCCAGGAGGGAAAGCCGTGCCTCGTTGGAAAGCTCTTTGGCAGCCGCTCGCGTGGCCCCACAGCCCATGGGGCTGCAGGCTTTGCGTCGGCCGTCAGCCTCGGCGCCACCGGCGCCCACGTTGCGCCGCCGCGCCAGCCTGCGAAGCATTTTCCGGTAGGGCCGCGGCTCTGGCGACAGCTCCCACACCCGAAGAGCCAGGAGAGAAAGCCGTGCCTCGTTGGAAAGCTCTTTGGCAGCCGCTCGCATGGCCCCACAGACCATGGGTCTGCGGGTTTTGCGGCGGCTGTCAGCCTCGGCGACACCGGCGCCCACGTGGGGCCGCTGCGCCAGCCTGCGAAGCATTTTCCGGTAGGGCCGCGTCTCTGGCGACAGCTCCCACGCCCGAAGAGCCAGGAGGGAAAGCCGTGCCTCGTTGGAAAGCTCTTTGGCAGCCGCTCGCGTGGCCCCACAGCCCGTGGGGCTGCGGGCTTTGCGGCGGCCGTCAGCCTGGGCGACACCGACGCCCAGGTGGGGCCGCCGCGCCAGCCTGCGAAGCATTTTCCGGTAGGGCCGCGTCTCTGGCGACAGCTCCCACGCCCGAAGAGCCAGGAGGGAAAGCCGTGCCTCGTTGGAAAGCTCTTTGGCAGCCGCTCGCGTGGCCCCACAGCCCGTGGGGCTGCGGGCTTTGCGGCGGCCGTCAGCCTCGGCGCCACCGGCGCCCTCGATGGGCCGCCACGCCAGCCTTCGAAGCATTTTCCGGTAGGGCCGCGTCTCTGGCGACAGCTCCCACGCCCGAAGAGCCAGGAGGGAAAGCCGTGCCTCTTTGGAAAGCTCTTTGGCAGCCGCTCGCGTGGCCCCACAGCCCGTTGGGCTGCGGGCTTTCCGGCGGCCGTCAGCCTGGGCGATACCGGCGCCCACGTGGGGCCTCCGCGCCAGCCTGCGAAGCATTTTCCGGTAGGGCCGCGGCTCTGGCGACAGCTCCCACGCCCGAAGAGCCAGGAGGGAAAGCCGTGCCTCGTTGGAAAGCTCTTTGGCAGCCGCTCGCGTGGCCCCACAGCCCATGGGGCTGCGGGCTTTGCGGCGGCCGTCAGCCTCGGCGCAACCGGCGCCCACGTTGCGCCGCCGCGCCAGCCTGCGAAGCATTTTCCGGTAGGGCCGCGGCTCTGGCGACAGCTCCCACGCCCGAAGAGCCAGGAGGGAAAGCCGTGCCTCGTTGGAAAGCTCTTTGGCAGCCGCTCGCGTGGCCCCACAGCCCATGGGGCTGCGGGCTTTGCGGCGGCCGTCAGCCTGGGTGACACCAGCGCCCACGTGGCGCCGTCGCACCAGCCTGCGAAGCATTTTCCGGTAGGGCCGCGATCTGGCGACAGCTCCCACGCCCGAAGAGCCAGGAGGGAAAGCCGTGCCTCGTTGGAAAGCTCTTTGGCAGCCGCTCGCGTGGCCCCACAGCCCATGGGGCTGCAGGCTTTGCGGCGCCCGTCAGCCTCGGCGCCACCGGCGCCCACGTTGCGCCGCCGCGCCAGCCTGCGAAGCATTTTCCGGTAGGGCCGCGGCTCTGGCGACAGCTCCCACACCCGAAGAGCCAGGAGGGAAAGCCGTGCCTCGTTGGAAAGCTCTTTGGCAGCCGCTCGCATGGCCCCACAGACCATGGGTCTGCGGGTTTTGCGGCGGCTGTCAGCCTCGGCGACACCGGCGCCCACGTGGGGCCGCTGCGATAGCCTGTGAAGCATTTTCCAGTAGGGCCGCGGCTCTGGCGACAGCTCCCACGCCCGAAGAGCCAGGAGGGAAAGCCGTGCCTCGTTGGAAAGATCTTTGGCAGCCGCTCGCGTTGCCCCACAGCCCGTGGGGCTGCGGGCTCTGCGGCGGCCGTCAGCCTGGGCGCCACCGGCGCCCAGGTGGGGCCGCCGCGCCAGCCTGCGAAGCATTTTCCGGTAGGGCCGCGTCTCTGGCGACAGCTCCCACGCCCGAAGAGCCAGGAGGGAAAGCCGTGCCTCGTTGGAAAGCTTTTTGGCAGCCGCTCGCGTGGCCCCACAGCCTGTGGGGCTGCGGGCTTTCCGTCGGCCGTCAGCCTGGGCGACACCGGCGCCCAGGTGGGGTCACCGCTCTAGCCTGCGAAGCATTTTCCGGTAGGGCCGCGGCTCTGGCGAAAGCTCCCACGCCCGAAGAGCCAGGAGGGAAAGCCGTGCCTCGTTGGAAAGCTCTTTGGCAGCCGCTCGCGTGGCCCCACAGCCCATGGGGCTGCAGGCTTTGCGGCGGCCGTCAGCCTCGGCGCCACCGGCGCCCACGTTGCGCCACCGCGCCGGCCTGCGAAGCATTTTCCGGTAGGGCCGCGGCTCTGGCGACAGCTCCCACGCCCGAAGAGCCAGGAGGGAAAGCCGTGCCTCGTTGGAAAGCTCTTTGGCAGCCGCTCGCATGGCCCCACAGCCCATGGGGCTGCGGGCTTTGCGGCGGCCGTCAGCCTCGGCACCACCGGCGCCCACGTGGCACCGCTGCGCCAGCCTGCGAAGCATTTTCCGGTAGGGCCGCGGCTCTGGCGACAGCTCCCACGCCCGAAGAGCCAGGAGGGAAAGCCGTGCCTCGTTGGAAAGCTCTTTGGCAGCCCCTCGCGTGGCCCCAGAGCCCGTGGGGCTGCGGGCTTTCCGGCAGCCGACAGCCTCGGCGCCACCGGCGCCCACGTGGCACCGCTGCACCAGCCTGCGAAGCATTTTCCAGTAGGGCCGCGGCTCTGGCGACAGCTCCCACGCCCGAAGAGCCAGGAGGGAAAGACGTGCCTCATTGGAAAGCTCTTTTGCACTCGCTCGCGTGGCCCCACAGCCCGTGGGGCTGCGGGCTTTCCGGCGGCCGTCAACCTCGGCGCCACCGGCGCCCACGTGGGGCCGCCGCGCCAGCCTGCAAAGCATTTTCCGGTAGGGCCGCAGCTCTGGCGACAGCTCCCACGCCCGAAGAGCCAGGAGGGAAAGCCGTGCCTCGTTGGAAAGCTCTTTGGCAGCTGCTCGCATGGCCCCACAGCCCATGGGGCTGCGGGCTTTGCGGCGGCCGTCAGGCTCGGCGCCACCGGCGCCCACGTTGTGCCGCTGCGCTAGCCTGCGAAGCATTTTCCGGTAGCGCCGCGTCTCTGGCGACAGCTCCCACGCCCGAAGAGCCATGAGGGAAAGCCGTGCCTCGTTGGAAAGCTCTTTGGCAGCCGCTCGCGTGGCCCCACAGCCCGTGGGGCTGCAGGCTTTGCGGCGGCCGTCAGCCTCGGCGCCACCGGCGCCCACGTGGCGCCGCCGCGCCAGCCTGCGAAGCATTTTCCGGTAGGGCCGCGGCTCTGGCGACAGCTCCCACGCCCGAAGAGCCAGGAGGGAAAGCCGTGCCTCGTTGGAAAGCTCTTTGGCAGCCGCTCGCGTGGTCCCACAGCCCATGGGGCTGCGGGCTTTCCGGCAGCCGTCAGCCTGGGCGACACCGACGCCCAGGTGGGGCCGCCGCGCCAGCCTGCGAAGCATTTTCCGGTAGGGCCGCGTCTCTGGCGACAGCTCCCACGCCCGAAGAGCCAGGAGGGAAAGCCGTGCCTCGTTGGAAAGCTCTTTGGCAGCCGCTCGCGTGGCCCCACAGCCCGTGGGGCTGCGGGCTTTGCGGCGGCCGTCAGCCTCGGCGCCACCGGCGCCCTCGATGGGCCGCCACGCCAGCCTGCGAAGCATTTTCCGGTAGGGCCGCGGCTCTGGCGACAGCTCCCACGCCCGAAGAGCCAGGAGGGAAAGCCGTGCCTCTTTGGAAAGCTCTTTGGCAGCCGCTCGCGTGGCCCCACAGCCCGTTGGGCTGCGGGCTTTCCGGCGGCCGTCAGCCTGGGCGATACCGGCGCCCACGTGGGGCCTCCGCGCCAGCCTGCGAAGCATTTTCCGGTAGGGCCGCGGCTCTGGCGACAGCTCCCACGCCCGAAGAGCCAGGAGGGAAAGCCGTGCCTCGTTGGAAAGCTCTTTGGCAGCCGCTCGCGTGGCCCCACAGCCCATGGGGCTGCGGGCTTTGCGGCGGCCGTCAGCCTCGGCGCAACCGGCGCCCACGTTGCGCCGCCGCGCCAGCCTGCGAAGCATTTTCCGGTAGGGCCGCGGCTCTGGCGACAGCTCCCACGCCCGAAGAGCCAGGAGGGAAAGCCGTGCCTCGTTGGAAAGCTCTTTGGCAGCCGCTCGCGTGGCCCCACAGCCCATGGGGCTGCGGGCTTTGCGGCGGCCGTCAGCCTGGGTGACACCAGCGCCCACGTGGCGCCGTCGCACCAGCCTGCGAAGCATTTTCCGGTAGGGCCGCGATCTGGCGACAGCTCCCACGCCCGAAGAGCCAGGAGGGAAAGCCGTGCCTCGTTGGAAAGCTCTTTGGCAGCCGCTCGCGTGGCCCCACAGCCCATGGGGCTGCGGGCTTTGCGGCGGCCGTCAGCCTTGGCGCCACCGGCGCCCACGTGGGGCCGCCGCGCCAGCCTGCGAAGCATTTTCCGGTAGGGCCGCGGCTCTGGCGACAGCTCCCACGTCCGAAGAGCCAGGAGGGAAAGCCGTGCCTCGTTGGAAAGCTCTTTGGCAGCCGCTCGCATGGCCCCACAGACCATGGGTCTGCGGGTTTTGCGGCGGCTGTCAGCCTCGGCGACACCGGCGCCCACGTGTGGCCGCTGCGCCAGCCTGCGAAGCATTTTCCGGTAGGGCCGCGTCTCTGGCGACATCTCCCACGCCCGAAGAGCCAGGAGGGAAAGCCGTGCCTCGTTGGAAAGCTCTTTGGCAGCCGCTCGCGTGGCCCCACAGCCCGTGGGGCTGCGGGCTTTGCGGCGGCCGTCAGCCTGGGCGACACCGACGCCCAGGTGGGGCCGCCGCGCCAGCCTGCGAAGCATTTTCCGGTAGGGCCGCGTCTCTGGCGACAGCTCCCACGCCCGAAGAGCCAGGAGGGAAAGCCGTGCCTCGTTGGAAAGCTCTTTGGCAGCCGCTCGCGTGGCCCCACAGCCCGTGGGGCTGCGGGCTTTGCGGCGGCCGTCAGCCTCGGCGCCACCGGCGCCCTCGATGGGCCGCCACGCCAGCCTGCGAAGCATTTTCCGGTAGGGCCGCGGCTCTGGCGACAGCTCCCACGCCCGAAGAGCCAGGAGGGAAAGCCGTGCCTCTTTGGAAAGCTCTTTGGCAGCCGCTCGCGTGGCCCCACAGCCCGTTGGGCTGCGGGCTTTCCGGCGGCCGTCAGCCTGGGCGATACCGGCGCCCACGTGGGGCCTCCGCGCCAGCCTGCGAAGCATTTTCCGGTAGGGCCGCGGCTCTGGCGACAGCTCCCACGCCCGAAGAGCCAGGAGGGAAAGCCGTGCCTCGTTGGAAAGCTCTTTGGCAGCCGCTCGCGTGGCCCCACAGCCCATGGGGCTGCGGGCTTTGCGGCGGCCGTCAGCCTCGGCGCAACCGGCGCCCACGTTGCGCCGCCGCGCCAGCCTGCGAAGCATTTTCCGGTAGGGCCGCGGCTCTGGCGACAGCTCCCACGCCCGAAGAGCCAGGAGGGAAAGCCGTGCCTCGTTGGAAAGCTCTTTGGCAGCCGCTCGCGTGGCCCCACAGCCCATGGGGCTGCGGGCTTTGCGGCGGCCGTCAGCCTGGGTGACACCAGCGCCCACGTGGCGCCGTCGCACCAGCCTGCGAAGCATTTTCCGGTAGGGCCGCGATCTGGCGACAGCTCCCACGCCCGAAGAGCCAGGAGGGAAAGCCGTGCCTCGTTGGAAAGCTCTTTGGCAGCCGCTCGCGTGGCCCCACAGCCCATGGGGCTGCAGGCTTTGCGGCGGCCGTCAGCCTTGGCGCCACCGGCGCCCACGTTGCGCCGCCGCGCCAGCCTGCGAAGCATTTTCCGGTAGGGCCGCGGCTCTGGCGACAGCTTCCACGCCCAAAGAGCCAGGAGGGAAAGACGTGCCTCGTTGGAAAGCTCTTTGGCAGCCCCTCGCGTGGACCCAGAGCCCGTGGGGCTGCGGGCTTTCCGGCAGCCGACAGCCTCGGCGCCACCGGCGCCCACGTGGCACCGCTGCACCAGCCTGCGAAGCATTTTCCAGTAGGGCCGCGGCTCTGGCGACAGCTCCCACGCCCGAAGAGCCAGGAGGGAAAGACGTGCCTCATTGGAAAGCTCTTTTGCACTCGCTCGCGTGGCCCCACAGCCCGTGGGGCTGCGGGCTTTCCGGGGGCCGTCAGCCTCGGCGCCACCGGCGCCCAGGTGGGGCCGCCGCGCCAGCCTGCGAAGCATTTTCCGGTAGGGCCGCGTCTCTGGCGACAGCTCCCACGCCTGAAGAGCCAGGAGGGAAAGCCGTGCCTCATTGGAAAGCTCTTTGGCAGCCGCTCGCGTGGCCCCACAGCCCGTGGGGCTGCAGGCTTTGCGGCAGCCGTCAGCCTCGGCGCCACCGGCGCCCACGTGGCGCCGCCGCGCCAGCCTGCGAAGCATTTTCCGGTAGGGCCGCGGCTCTGGCGACAGCTCCCACGGCCGATGAGCCAGGAGGGAAAGCCGTGCCTCGTTGGAAAGCTCTTTGGCAGCCGCTCGCGTGGTCCCACAGCCCATGGGGCTGCGGGCTTTCCGGCAGCCGTCAGCCTGGGCGACACCGACGCCCAGGCGGGGCCGCCGCGCCAGCCTGCGAAGCATTTTCCGGTAGGGCCGCATCTCTGGCGACAGCTCCCACGCCCGAAGAGCCAGGAGGGAAAGCCGTGCCTCGTTGGAAAGCTCTTTGGCAGCCGCTCGCGTGGTCCCACAGCCCATGGGGCTGCGGGCTTTGCGGCGGCCGTCAGCCTCGGCACCACCGGCGCGCAGGTGGGGCCGCCGCGCCAGCCTGCGAAGCATTTTCCGGTAGGGCCGCGTCTCTGGCGACAGCTCCCACGCCCGAAGAGCCAGGAGGGAAAGCCGTGCCTCGTTGGAAAGCTTTTTGGCAGCCGCTCGTGTGGCCCCACAGCCCGTGGGGCTGCGTGCTTTGCGGCGGCCGTCAGCCTGGGCGACACCGGCGCCCAGGTGGGGTCACCGCGCTAGCCTGCGAAGCATTTTTAGGTAGGGCCGCGGCTCTGGCGACAGCTCCCACTCCCGAAGAGCCAGGAGGGAAAGCCGTGCCTCGTTGGAAAGCTCTTTGGCAGCCACTCACGTGGCCCCACAGCCTGTGGGGCTGCGGGCTTTGCGGCAGCCATCAGCCTCGGCGACACCGGCGCCCACGTGGGGCCGCCGCGCCAGCCTGCGAAGCATTTTCCGGTAGGGCCGCGTCTCTGGCGACAGCTCCCACGCCCGAAGAGCCAGGAGGGAAAGCCGTGCCTCGTTGGAAAGCTCTTTGGCAGCCGCTCGCGTGGCCCCACAGCGCGTGGGGCTGCGGGCTTTGCGGCGGCCGTCAGCCTGGGCGACACCAGCGCCCACGTGGCGCCGTCGCACCAGCGTGCGAAGCATTTTCCGGTAGGGCCGCGTCTCTGGCGACAGCTCCCACGCCCGAAGAGCCAGGAGGGAAAGCCGTGCCTCGTTGGAAAGCTCTTTGGCAGCCGCTCGCGTGGCCCCACAGCCCATGGGGCTGCAGGCTTTGCGGCGCCCGTCAGCCTCGGCGCCACCGGCGCCCACGTTGCGCCGCCGCGCCAGCCTGCGAAGCATTTTCCGGTAGGGCCGCGGCTCTGGCGACAGCTCCCACACCCGAAGAGCTAGGAGGGAAAGCCGTGCCTCGTTGGAAAGCTCTTTGGCAGCCGCTCGCATGGCCCCACAGACCATGGGTCTGCGGGTTTTGCGGCGGCTGTCAGCCTCGACGACACCGGCGCCCACATGGGGCCGCTGCGCCAGCCTGCGAAGCATTTTCCGGTAGGGCCGCGGCTCTGGCGACAGCTCCCACGCCCGAAGAGCCAGGAGGGAAAGCCGTGCCTCGTTGGAAAGCTCTTTGGCAGCCGCTCGCATGGTCCCACAGCCCATGGGGCTGCAGGCTTTGCGTCGGCCGTCAGCCTCGGCGCCACCGGCGCCCACGTTGCGCCGCCGCGCCAGCCTACGAAGCATTTTCCGGTAGGGCCGCGGCTCTGGCGACAGCTCCCACGCCCGAAGAGCCAGGACGGAAAGCCGTGCCTCGTTGGAAAGCTCTTTGGCAGCCGCTCGCGTGGCCCCACATCCCATGGGGCTGCGGGCTTTCCGGCAGCCGTCAGCCTGGGCGACACCGACGCCCACGTGGGGCCGCCGCGCCAGCCTGCGAAGCACTTTCCGTTAGGGCCGCGGCTCTGGCGACAGCTCCCACGCCCGAAGAGCCAGGAGGGAAAGCCGTGCCTCGTTGGAAAGCTCTTTGGCAGCCCCTCGCGTGGCCCCACAGCCCGTGGGGCTGCGGGCTTTCCGGCGGCCGTCAGCCTCGGAGCCACCGGAACCACATGGCGCCGCCGCGCCAGCCTGCGAAGCATTTTCCGGTAGGGCCGCGGCTCTGGCGACAGCTCCCACGGCCGAAGAGCCAGGAGGGAAAGCCGTGCCTCATTGGAAAGCTCTTTGGCAGCCGCTCGCGTGGCCCCACAGCCCATGGGGCTGCGGGATTTCCGGCAGCCGTCAGCCTGGACGACACCGACGCCCAGGTGGGGCCGCCGCGCCAGCCTGCGAAGCATTTTCCGGTAGGGCCGCGGCTCTGGCGACAGCTCCCACGCCCGAAGAGCCAGGAGGGAAAGCCGTGCCTCGTTGGAAAGCCTTTTGGCAGCCGCTCGCATGGCCCCACAGCCCATGGGGCTGCGGGCTTTCCGGCGGCCGTCAGCCTCGGCGCCACCGGCGCCCACGTGGCGCCGCCGCGCCAGCCTGCGAAGCATTTTCTGGTAGGGCCGCGGCTCTGGCGACAGCTCCCACGCCCGAAGAGCCAGGAGGGAAAGCCATGCCTCGTTGGAAAGCTCTTTGGCAGCCGCTCGCGTGGCCCCACAGCCCGTGGGGCTGCGGGCTTTGCGGTGGACGTCAGCCTCGGCGCCACCGGCGCCCACGTCGGGCCGCCACGCCAGCCTGCGAAGCATTTTCCGGTAGGGCCGCGGCTCTGGCGACAGCTCCCACGCACAAAGAGCCAGGAGGGAAAGCCGTGCCTCGTTGGAAAGCTCTTTGGCAGCCGCTCGCGTTGCCCCACAGCCCATGTGGCTGCGGGTTTGCCGCGGCCATCAGCCTCGGCGCCACCGGCGCCCACGTTGCTCCGCTGCGCCAGCCTGCGAAGCATTTTCCGGTAGGGCCGCGGCTCTGGCGAAAGCTCCCACGCCCGAAGAGCCAGGAGGGAAAGCCGTGCCTCGTTGGAAAGCTCTTTGGCAGCCGCTCGCGTGGCCCCACAGCCCATGGGGCTGCGGGCTTTGCGGCGGCCGTCAGCCTCGGCGCCACCGGCGCCCACGTTGCTCCGCTGCGCCAGCCTGCGAAGCATTTTCCGGTAGGGCCGCGGCTCTGGCGACAGCTCCCACGCCCGAAGAGCCAGGAGGGAAAGCCGTGCCTCGTTGGAAAGCTCTTTGGCAGCCGCTCGTGTGGCCCCACAGCCCGTGGGGCTGCGGGGTTTCCGGCGGCCGTCAGCCTGGGCGCCACCGGCGCCCACGTCGGGCCGCCGCGCTACCCTGCGAAGCATTTTCCGGTAGGGCCGCGGCTCTGGCGACAGCTCCCACGCCCGAAGAGCCAGGAGGGAAAGCCGTGCCTCGTTGGAAAGCTCTTTGGCAGCCGCTCGCGTGGCCCCACAGCCCATGGGGCTGCTGGCTCTGCGGCGGCCGTCAGCCTCAGCGCCACCGGCGCCCACGTTGCGCCGCCGCGCCAGCCTGCGAAGCATTTTCCAGTAGGGCCGCGGCTCTGGCGACAGCTCCCACGCCGGAAGAGCAAGGAGGGAAAGCCGTGCCTCGTTGGAAAGCTCTTTGGCAGCCGCTCGCGTGGCCCCACAGCCCGTGGGGCTGCGGGCTTTCCGGCGGCTGTCAGCCTGGGCGACACCGGCGCCCACGTGCGGCCGCCGCGCCAGCCTGCAAAGCATTTTCCGGTAGGGCCGCGGCTCTGGCGACAGCTCCCACGCCCGAAGAGCCAGGAGGGAAAGCCGTGCCTCGTTGGAAAGCTCTTTGGCAGCCGCTCGCGTGGCCCCACAGCCCGTGGGGCTGCGGGCTTTGCGGCGCCCGTCAGCCTCGGCGCCACCGGCGCCCACGTTGCGCCGCCGCGCCAGCCTGCGAAGCATTTTCCGGTAGGGCCGCGGCTCTGGCGACAGCTCCCACACCCGAAGAGCCAGGAGGGAAAGCCGTGCCTCATTGGAAAGCTCTTTGGCAGCCGCTCGCGTGGCCCCACAGCCCATGGGGCTGCGGGATTTCCGGCAGCCGTCAGCCTGGACGACACCGACGCCCAGGTGGGGCCGCCGCGCCAGCCTGCGAAGCATTTTCCGGTAGGGCCGCGGCTCTGGCGACAGCTCCCACGCCCGAAGAGCCAGGAGGGAAAGCCGTGCCTCGTTGGAAAGCCTTTTGGCAGCCGCTCGCATGGCCCCACAGCCCATGGGGCTGCGGGCTTTCCGGCGGCCGTCAGCCTCGGCGCCACCGGCGCCCACGTGGCGCCGCCGCGCCAGCCTGCGAAGCATTTTCTGGTAGGGCCGCGGCTCTGGCGACAGCTCCCACGCCCGAAGAGCCAGGAGGGAAAGCCATGCCTCGTTGGAAAGCTCTTTGGCAGCCGCTCGCGTGGCCCCACAGCCCGTGGGGCTGCGGGCTTTGCGGTGGACGTCAGCCTCGGCGCCACCGGCGCCCACGTCGGGCCGCCACGCCAGCCTGCGAAGCATTTTCCGGTAGGGCCGCGGCTCTGGCGACAGCTCCCACGCACAAAGAGCCAGGAGGGAAAGCCGTGCCTCGTTGGAAAGCTCTTTGGCAGCCCCTCGCGTGGCCCCACAGCCCGTGGGGCTGCGGGCTTTCCGGCGGCCGTCAGCCTCGGAGCCACCGGAACCACATGGCGCCGCCGCGCCAGCCTGCGAAGCATTTTCCGGTAGGGCCGCGGCTCTGGCGACAGCTCCCACGGCCGAAGAGCCAGGAGGGAAAGCCGTGCCTCATTGGAAAGCTCTTTGGCAGCCGCTCGCGTGGCCCCACAGCCCATGGGGCTGCGGGATTTCCGGCAGCCGTCAGCCTGGACGACACCGACGCCCAGGTGGGGCCGCCGCGCCAGCCTGCGAAGCATTTTCCGGTAGGGCCGCGGCTCTGGCGACAGCTCCCACGCCCGAAGAGCCAGGAGGGAAAGCCGTGCCTCGTTGGAAAGCCTTTTGGCAGCCGCTCGCATGGCCCCACAGCCCATGGGGCTGCGGGCTTTCCGGCGGCCGTCAGCCTCGGCGCTACCGGCGCCCACGTGGCGCCGCCGCGCCAGCCTGCGAAGCATTTTCTGGTAGGGCCGCGGCTCTGGCGACAGCTCCCACGCCCGAAGAGCCAGGAGGGAAAGCCATGCCTCGTTGGAAAGCTCTTTGGCAGCCGCTCGCGTGGCCCCACAGCCCGTGGGGCTGCGGGCTTTGCGGTGGACGTCAGCCTCGGCGCCACCGGCGCCCACGTCGGGCCGCCACGCCAGCCTGCGAAGCATTTTCCGGTAGGGCCGCGGCTCTGGCGACAGCTCCCACGCACAAAGAGCCAGGAGGGAAAGCCGTGCCTCGTTGGAAAGCTCTTTGGCAGCCGCTCGCGTTGCCCCACAGCCCATGTGGCTGCGGGTTTGCCGCGGCCATCAGCCTCGGCGCCACCGGCGCCCACGTTGCTCCGCTGCGCCAGCCTGCGAAGCATTTTCCGGTAGGGCCGCGGCTCTGGCGAAAGCTCCCACGCCCGAAGAGCCAGGAGGGAAAGCCGTGCCTCGTTGGAAAGCTCTTTGGCAGCCGCTCGCGTGGCCCCACAGCCCATGGGGCTGCGGGCTTTGCGGCGGCCGTCAGCCTCGGCGCCACCGGCGCCCACGTTGCTCCGCTGCGCCAGCCTGCGAAGCATTTTCCGGTAGGGCCGCGGCTCTGGCGACAGCTCCCACGCCCGAAGAGCCAGGAGGGAAAGCCGTGCCTCGTTGGAAAGCTCTTTGGCAGCCGCTCGTGTGGCCCCACAGCCCGTGGGGCTGCGGGGTTTCCGGCGGCCGTCAGCCTGGGCGCCACCGGCGCCCACGTCGGGCCGCCGCGCTACCCTGCGAAGCATTTTCCGGTAGGGCCGCGGCTCTGGCGACAGCTCCCACGCCCGAAGAGCCAGGAGGGAAAGCCGTGCCTCGTTGGAAAGCTCTTTGGCAGCCGCTCGCGTGGCCCCACAGCCCATGGGGCTGCTGGCTCTGCGGCGGCCGTCAGCCTCAGCGCCACCGGCGCCCACGTTGCGCCGCCGCGCCAGCCTGCGAAGCATTTTCCAGTAGGGCCGCGGCTCTGGCGACAGCTCCCACGCCGGAAGAGCAAGGAGGGAAAGCCGTGCCTCGTTGGAAAGCTCTTTGGCAGCCGCTCGCGTGGCCCCACAGCCCGTGGGGCTGCGGGCTTTCCGGCGGCTGTCAGCCTGGGCGACACCGGCGCCCACGTGCGGCCGCCGCGCCAGCCTGCAAAGCATTTTCCGGTAGGGCCGCGGCTCTGGCGACAGCTCCCACGCCCGAAGAGCCAGGAGGGAAAGCCGTGCCTCGTTGGAAAGCTCTTTGGCAGCCGCTCGCGTGGCCCCACAGCCCGTGGGGCTGCGGGCTTTGCGGCGCCCGTCAGCCTCGGCGCCACCGGCGCCCACGTTGCGCCGCCGCGCCAGCCTGCGAAGCATTTTCCGGTAGGGCCGCGGCTCTGGCGACAGCTCCCACGCCCGAAGAGCCAGGAGGGAAAGCCGTGCCTCGTTGGAAAGCTCTTTGGCAGCCACTCACGTGGCCCCACAGCCCGTGGGGCTGCGGGCTTTGCGGCAGCCGTCAGCCTCGGCGCCACCGGCGCCCACGTTGCTCCGCTGCGCCAGCCTGCGAAGCATTTTCCGGTAGGGCCGCGGCTCTGGCGACAGCTCCCACGCCCGAAGAGCCAGGAGGGAAAGCCGTGCCTCGTTGGAAAGCTCTTTGGCAGCCGCTCGCGTGGCCCCACAGCCCGTGGGGCTGCGGGTTTTCCGGAGGCCGTCAGCCTCGGCGACACCGGCGCCCACGTGGCGCCGCCGCGCCAGCCTGCGAAGCATTTTCCGGTAGGGCCGCGGCTCTGGCGACAGCTCCCACGCCCGAAGAGCCAGGAGGGAAAGCCGTGCCTTGTTGGAAAGCTCTTTGGCAGCCGCTCGCATGGCCCCACAGCCCATGGGGCTGCAGGCTTTGCGTCGGCCGTCAGCCTCGGCGCAACCGGCGCCCACGTTGCGCCGCCGCACCAGCCTGCGAAGCATTTTCCGGTAGGGCCGCGGCTCTGGCGACAGCTCCCACGCCCGAAGAGCCAGGAGGGAAAGCCGTGCCTCGTTGGAAAGCTCTTTGGCAGCCGCTCGCGTGGCCCCACAGCCCGTGGGGCTGCGGGCTTTGCGGCGGCCGTCAGCCTCGGCGCCACCGGCGCCCACGTGGCGCCGCCGCGCCAGCCTGCGAAGCATTTTCCGGTAGGGCCGCGGCTCTGGCGACAGCTCCCACGCCCGAAGAGCCAGGAGGGAAAACCGTGCCTCGTTGGAAAGCTCTTTGGCAGCCGCTCGCATGGCCCCACAGCCCATGGGGCTGCGGGCTTTGCGGCGGCCGTCAGCCTCGGCGCCACCGGCGCCCACGTGGGGCCGCCGCGCCAGCCTGCGAAGCATTTTCCGGTAGGGCCGCGTCTCTGGCGACAGCTCCCACGCCCGAAGAGCCAGGAGGGAAAGCCGTGCCTCGTTGGAAAGCTCTTTGGCAGCCGCTCGCGTGGCCCCACAGCCCATGGGGCTGTGGGCTTTCCGTCAGCCGTCAGCCTGGGCGACACCGACGCCCAGGTGGGGCCGCCGCGCCAGCCTGCGAAGCATTTTCCGGTAGGGCCGCGGCTCTGGCGACAGCTCCCACGCCCTAAGAGCCAGGAGGGAAAGCCGTGCCTCGTTGGAAAGCTCTTTGGCAGCCGCTCGCGTGGCCCCACAGCCCGTGGGGCTGCGGGCTTTGCGGCGGCCGTCAGCCTCGGCGCCACCAGCGCCCACGTGGCGCCGCCGCGCCAGCCTGCGAAGCATTTTCCGGTAGGGCCGCGGCTCTGGCGACAGCTCCCACGGCCGAAGAGCCAGGAGGGAAAGCCGTGCCTCATTGGAAAGCTCTTTGGCAGCCGCTCGCGTGGCCCCACAGCTCATGGGGCTGCGGGCTTTCCGGCAGCCGTCAGCCTGGGCGACACCGACGCCCACGTGGGGCCGCCGCGCCAGCCTGCGAAGCATTTTCCGGTAGGGCCGCGGCTCTGGCGACAGCTCCCACGTCCGAAGAGCCAGGAGGGAAAGCCGTGCCTCGTTGGAAAGCTCTTTGGCAGCCGCTCGCATGGCCCCAGAGCCCGTGGGGCTGCGGGCTTTGCAGCGGCCGTCAGCCTCGGCGCCACCGGCGCCCACGTGGCGCCGCCGCGCCAGCCTGCGAAGCATTTTCCGGTAGGGCCGCGGCTCTGGCGACAGCTCCCACGGCCAAAGAGCCAGGAGGGAAAGCCGTGCCTCGTTGGAAAGCTCTTTGGCAGCCGCTCGCGTGGCACCACAGCCCGTGGGGCTGCGGGCTTTGCGGCGGCCGTCAGCCTCGGCGACACCGGCGCCCACGTTGCTCTGCTGCGCCAGCCTGCGAAGCATTTTCCGGTAGGGCCGCGTCTCTGGCGACAGCTCCCACGCCCAAAGAGCCAGGAGGGAAAACCGTGCCTCGTTGGAAAGCTCTTTGGCAGCCGCTCGCGTGGCCCCACAGCCCATGGGGCTGCAGGCTTTGCGGCGGCCGTCAGCCTCGGTGCCACCGGCGCCCACGTTGCGCCGCCGCGCCAGCCTGCGAAGCATTTTCCGGTAGGGCCGCGGCTCTGGCGACAGCTCCCACGCCCGAAGAGCCAGGAGGGAAAGCCGTGCCTCGTTGGAAAGCTCTTTGGCAGCCGCTCGCATGGCCCCACAGCCCGTGGGGCTGCGGGCTTTGCGGCGGCCGTCAGCCTCGGCGCCACCGGCGCCCACGTGGGGCCGCTGCGCCAGCCTGCAAAGCATTTTCCGGTAGGGCCGCGGCTCTGGCGACAGCTCCCACGCCCGAAGAGCCAGGAGGGAAAGCCGTGCCTCGTTGGAAAGCTCTTTGGCAGCCGCTCGCGTGGCCCCACATCCCGTGGGGCTGCGGGCTTTGCGGCGGCCGTCAGCCTCGGCGCCACCGGCGCCCACGTGGCGCCGCCGCCCCAGCCTGCGAAGCATTTTCCGGTAGGGCCGCGGCTCTGGCGACAGCTCCCACGCCCGAAGAGCCAGGAGGGAAAGCCGTGCCTCGTTGGAAAGCTCTTTGGCAGCTGCTCGCGTGGCCCCACAGCCCATGGGGCTGTGGGCTTTCCGGCAGCCGTCAGCCTGGGCGACACAGACGCCCAGGTGGGGCCGCCGCGCCAGCCTGCGAAGCATTTTCCGGTAGGGCCGCGGCTCTGGCGACAGCTCCCACGGCCGAAGAGCCAGGAGGGAAAGCCGTGCCTCGTTGGAAAGCTCTTTGGCAGTCGCTCGCGTGGCCCCACAGCCCGTGGGGCTGCGGGCTTTCCGGCGGCCATCAGCCTGGGCGCCATCGGCGCCCACGTCGGGCCGCCGCGCCAGCCTGCGAAGCATTTTCCGGTAGGGCCGCGGCTCTGGCGACAGCTCCCACGCCCGAAGAGCCAGGAGGGAAAGCCGTGCCTCGTTGGAAAGCTCTTTGGCAGCCACTCGCATGGCCCTAAAGCCTGTGGGGCTGCGGGCTTTGCGGCGGCCGTCAGCCTCGGCGCCACCGGCGCCCACGTGGGGCCGCCGCGCCAGCCTGCGAAGCATTTTCCGGTAGGGCCGCGGCTCTGGCGACAGCTCCCACGCCCGAAGAGCCAGGAGGGAAAGCCGTGCCTCGTTGGAAAGCTCTTTGGCAGCCGCTCGCGTGGCCCCACAGCCCGTGGGGCTGCGGGCGTTGCGGCAGCCGTGAGCCTGGGCGACACCGACGCCCAGGTGGGGCCGCTGCGCCAGCCTGCGAAGCATTTTCCGGTAGGGCCGCGGCTCTGGCGACAGCTCACACGCCCGAAGAGCCAGGAGGGAAAGCCGTGCCTCGTTGGAAAGCTCTTTGGCAGCCGCTCGCATGGCCCCACAGCCCGTGGGGCTGCAGGCTTTGCGTCGGCCGTCAGCCTCGGCGCCACCGGCGCCCACGTTGCGCCGCCGCGCCAGCCTGCGAAGCATTTTCCAGTAGGGCCGCGGCTCTGGCGACAGCTCCCACGCCCGAAGAGCCAGGAGGGAAAGCCGTGCCTCGTTGGAAAGCTCTTTGGCAGCCGCTCGCATGGCCCCACAGCCCATGGGGCTGCGGGCTTTGCGGCGGCCGTCAGCCTCGGCGCCACCGGCGCCCACGTGGGGCCGCTGCGCCAGCCCCCGAAGCATTTTCCGGTAGGGCCGCGTCTCTGGCGACAGCTCCCACGCCCGAAGAGCCAGGAGGGAAAGCCGTGCCTCGTTGGAAAGCTCTTTGGCAGCCGCTCGCGTGGCCCCACAGCCCATGGGGCTGCGGGCTTTGCGGCGGCCGTCAGCCTGGGCGAAACCGGCGCCCACGTGGGGCCGCCGCGCCAGCCTGCGAAGCATTTTCCGGTAGGGCCGCGTCTCTGGCGACAGCTCCCACGCCCGAAGAGCCAGGAGGGAAAGCCGTGCCTCGTTGGAAAGCTCTTTGGCAGCCGCTCGCGTGGCCCCACAGCCCGTGGGGCTGCGGGCTTTGCGGCAGCCGTCAGCCTGGGTGCCACCGGCGCCCACGTGGCGCCGCCGCGCCAGCCTGCGAAGCATTTTCCGGTAGGGCCGCGGCTCTGGCGACAGCTCCCACGCCCGAAGAGCCAGGAGGGAAAGCCGTGCCTCGTTGGAAAGCTCTTTGGCAGCCGCTCGCGTGGCCCCACAGCCCATGGGGCTGCGGGATTTCTGGCAGCCGTCAGCCTGGGCGACACCGACGCCCAGGTGGGGCCGCCGCGCCAGCCTGCGAAGCATTTTCCGGTAGGGCCGCGGCCCTGGCGACAGCTCCCACGCCCGAAGAGCCAGGAGGGAAAGCCGTGCCTCGTTGGAAAGCTCTTTGGCAGCCGCTCGCATGGCCCCACAGCCCGTGGGGCTGCAGGCTTTCCGGCAGCTGTCAGCCTCGGCGCCACCGGCGCCCACGTGGCGCCGCCGCGCCAGCCTGCGAAGCATTTTCCGGTAGGGCCGCGGCTCTGGCGACAGCTCCCACGGCCAAAGAGCCAGGAGGGAAAGCCGTGCCTCGTTGGAAAGCTCTTTGGCAGCCACTCACGTGGCCCCACAGCCCGTGGGGCTGCGGGCTTTGCGGCGGCCGTCAGCCTCGGCGACACCGGCGCCCACGTTGCTCCGCTGCGCCAGCCTGCGAAGCATTTTCCGGTAGGGCCGCGTCTCTGGCGACAGCTCCCACGCCCAAAGAGCCAGGAGGGAAAACCGTGCCTCGTTGGAAAGCTCTTTGGCAGCCGCTCGCGTGGCCCCACAGCCCATGGGGCTGCAGGCTTTGCGGCGGCCGTCAGCCTCGGTGCCACCGGCGCCCACGTTGCGCCGCCGCGCCAGCCTGCGAAGCATTTTCCGGTAGGGCCGCGGCTCTGGCGACAGCTCCCACGCCCGAAGAGCCAGGAGGGAAAGCCGTGCCTCGTTGGAAAGCTCTTTGGCAGCCGCTCGCATGGCCCCACAGCCCGTGGGGCTGCGGGCTTTGCGGCGGCCGTCAGCCTCGGCGCCACCGGCGCCCACGTGGGGCCGCTGCGCCAGCCTGCAAAGCATTTTCCGGTAGGGCCGCGGCTCTGGCGACAGCTCCCACGCCCGAAGAGCCAGGAGGGAAAGCCGTGCCTCGTTGGAAAGCTCTTTGGCAGCCGCTCGCGTGGCACCACAGCCCGTGGGGCTGCGGGCTTTGCGGCGGCCGTCAGCCTCGGCGCCACCGGCGCCCACGTGGCGCCGCCGCCCCAGCCTGCGAAGCATTTTCCGGTAGGGCCGCGGCTCTGGCGACAGCTCCCACGCCCGAAGAGCCAGGAGGGAAAGCCGTGCCTCGTTGGAAAGCTCTTTGGCAGCTGCTCGCGTGGCCCCACAGCCCATGGGGCTGTGGGCTTTCCGGCAGCCGTCAGCCTGGGCGACACAGACGCCCAGGTGGGGCCGCCGCGCCAGCCTGCGAAGCATTTTCCGGTAGGGCCGCGGCTCTGGCGACAGCTCCCACGGCCGAAGAGCCAGGAGGGAAAGCCGTGCCTCGTTGGAAAGCTCTTTGGCAGTCGCTCGCGTGGCCCCACAGCCCGTGGGGCTGCGGGCTTTCCGGCGGCCATCAGCCTGGGCGCCATCGGCGCCCACGTCGGGCCGCCGCGCCAGCCTGCGAAGCATTTTCCGGTAGGGCCGCGGCTCTGGCGACAGCTCCCACGCCCGAAGAGCCAGGAGGGAAAGCCGTGCCTCGTTGGAAAGCTCTTTGGCAGCCACTCGCATGGCCCTAAAGCCTGTGGGGCTGCGGGCTTTGCGGCGGCCGTCAGCCTCGGCGCCACCGGCGCCCACGTGGGGCCGCCGCGCCAGCCTGCGAAGCATTTTCCGGTAGGGCCGCGGCTCTGGCGACAGCTCCCACGCCCGAAGAGCCAGGAGGGAAAGCCGTGCCTCGTTGGAAAGCTCTTTGGCAGCCGCTCGCGTGGCCCCACAGCCCGTGGGGCTGCGGGCGTTGCGGCAGCCGTGAGCCTGGGCGACACCGACGCCCAGGTGGGGCCGCTGCGCCAGCCTGCGAAGCATTTTCCGGTAGGGCCGCGGCTCTGGCGACAGCTCACACGCCCGAAGAGCCAGGAGGGAAAGCCGTGCCTCGTTGGAAAGCTCTTTGGCAGCCGCTCGCATGGCCCCACAGCCCGTGGGGCTGCAGGCTTTGCGTCGGCCGTCAGCCTCGGCGCCACCGGCGCCCACGTTGCGCCGCCGCGCCAGCCTGCGAAGCATTTTCCAGTAGGGCCGCGGCTCTGGCGACAGCTCCCACGCCCGAAGAGCCAGGAGGGAAAGCCGTGCCTCGTTGGAAAGCTCTTTGGCAGCCGCTCGCATGGCCCCACAGCCCATGGGGCTGCGGGCTTTGCGGCGGCCGTCAGCCTCGGCGCCACCGGCGCCCACGTGGGGCCGCTGCGCCAGCCCCCGAAGCATTTTCCGGTAGGGCCGCGTCTCTGGCGACAGCTCCCACGCCCGAAGAGCCAGGAGGGAAAGCCGTGCCTCGTTGGAAAGCTCTTTGGCAGCCGCTCGCGTGGCCCCACAGCCCATGGGGCTGCGGGCTTTGCGGCGGCCGTCAGCCTGGGCGAAACCGGCGCCCACGTGGGGCCGCCGCGCCAGCCTGCGAAGCATTTTCCGGTAGGGCCGCGTCTCTGGCGACAGCTCCCACGCCCGAAGAGCCAGGAGGGAAAGCCGTGCCTCGTTGGAAAGCTCTTTGGCAGCCGCTCGCGTGGCCCCACAGCCCGTGGGGCTGCGGGCTTTGCGGCAGCCGTCAGCCTGGGTGCCACCGGCGCCCACGTGGCGCCGCCGCGCCAGCCTGCGAAGCATTTTCCGGTAGGGCCGCGGCTCTGGCGACAGCTCCCACGCCCGAAGAGCCAGGAGGGAAAGCCGTGCCTCGTTGGAAAGCTCTTTGGCAGCCGCTCGCGTGGCCCCACAGCCCATGGGGCTGCGGGATTTCTGGCAGCCGTCAGCCTGGGCGACACCGACGCCCAGGTGGGGCCGCCGCGCCAGCCTGCGAAGCATTTTCCGGTAGGGCCGCGGCCCTGGCGACAGCTCCCACGCCCGAAGAGCCAGGAGGGAAAGCCGTGCCTCGTTGGAAAGCTCTTTGGCAGCCGCTCGCATGGCCCCACAGCCCGTGGGGCTGCAGGCTTTCCGGCAGCTGTCAGCCTCGGCGCCACCGGCGCCCACGTGGCGCCGCCGCGCCAGCCTGCGAAGCATTTTCCGGTAGGGCCGCGGCTCTGGCGACAGCTCCCACGGCCAAAGAGCCAGGAGGGAAAGCCGTGCCTCGTTGGAAAGCTCTTTGGCAGCCACTCACGTGGCCCCACAGCTCGTGGGGCTGCGGGCTTTGCGGCGGCCGTCAGCCTCGGCGCCACCGGCGCCCACGTGGCGCCGCCGCGCCAGCCTGTGAAGCATTTTCCGGTAGGGCCGCGGCTCTGGCGACAGCTCCCACGGCCAAAGAGCCAGGAGGGAAAGCCGTGCCTCGTTGGAAAGCTCTTTGGCAGCCGCTCGCGTGGCCCCACAGCCCGTGGGGCTGCGGGCTTTGCGGCGGCCGTCGCCTCGGCGCCACCGGCGCCCACGTCGGGCCGCCACGCCAGCCTGCGAAGCATTTTCTGGTAGGGCCGCGGCTCTGGCGACAGCTCCCACGCCCGAAGAGCCAGGAGGGAAAGCCGTGCCTCTTTGGAAAGCTCTTTGGCAGCCGCTCGCGTGGCCCCACAGCCCATGGGTCTGCGGGCTTTGCGGCGGCCGTCAGCCTCGGCGACACCGGCGCCCACATTGCGCCGCCGCGCTAGCCTGCGAAGCATTTTCCAGTAGGGCCGCGGCTCTGGCGACAGCTCCCACGCCCGAAGAGCCAGGAGGGAAAGCCGTGCCTCGTTGGAAAGCTCTTTGGCAGCCACTCACGTGGCCCCACAGCCCATGGGGCTGCGGGCTTTGCGGCGGCCGTCAGCCTGGGCGACACCGGCGCCCACGTTGCGCCGCCGCGCCAGCCTGCGAAGCATTTTCCGGTAGGGCCGCGGCTCTGGCGACAGCTCCCACGCCCGAAGAGCCAGGAGGGAAAGCCGTGCCTCGTTGGAAAGCTCTATGGCAGCCGCTCGTGTGGCCCCACAGCCCATGGGGCTGCGGGCTTTGCGGCGGCCGTCAGCCTCGGCGCCACCGGCGCCCACGTTGCGCCACGCGCCAGCCTGCGAAGCATTTTCCGGTAGGGCCGCGGCTCTGGCGACAGCTCCCACGGCCAAAGAGCCAGGAGGGAAAGCCGTGCCTCGTTGGAAAGCTCTTTGGCAGCCGCTCGCGTGGCCCCACAGCCCGTGGGGCTGCGGGCTTTGCGGCGGCCGTCAGCCTGGGCGAAACCGGCGCCCAGGTGATGCCGCCGCGCCAGCCTGCGAAGCATTTTCCGGTAGGGCCGCGTCGCTGGCGACAGCTCCCACGCCCGAAGAGCCAGGAGGGAAAGCCGTGCCTCGTTGGAAAGCTCTTTGGCAGCCACTCACGTGGCCCCACAGCCCGTGGGGCTGCGGGCTTTGCGGCGGCCGTCAGCCTGGGCGCCACCGGCGCCCACATCGGGCCGCCGCGCCAGCCTGCGAAGCATTTTCCGGTAGGGCCGCGGCTCTGGCGACAGCTCCCACGCCCGAAGAGCCAGGAGGGAAAGCCGTGCCTCATTGGAAAGCTCTTTGGCAGCCGCTCGTGTGGCCCCACAGCCCGTGGGGCTGCGGGCTTTGCGGCGGCTGTCAGCCTCGGCGCCAGCGGCGCCCACGTGGCACGACCGCGCCAGCCGGCGAAGCATTTTCCGGTAGGGCCGCGGCTCTGGCGACAGCTCCCACGCCCGAAGAGCCAGGAGGGAAAGCCGTGCCTCGTTGGAAAGCTCTTTGGCAGCCGCTCGCGTGGCCCCACAGCGCGTGGGGCTGCGGGCTTTGCGGCGGCCGTCAGCCTCGGCGCCACCGGCGCCCACATTGCGCCACTGCGCCAGCCTGCGAAGCATTTTCCGGTAGGGCCGCGGCTCTGGCGACAGCTCCCACGCCCGAAGAGCCAGGAGGGAAAGCCGTGCCTCGTTGGAAAGCTCTTTGGCAGCCACTCACGTGGCCCCACAGCCCGTGGGGCTGCGGGCTTTGCGGCGGCCGTCAGCCTGGGCGACACCGGCGCCCACGTGGCGCCGCCGCGCCAGCCTGCGAAGCATTTTCCGGTAGGGCCGCAGCTCTGGCGACAGCTCCCACGCCCGAAGAGCCAGGAGGGAAAGCCGTGCCTCGTTGGAAAGCTCTTTGGCAGCCGCTCGCGTGGCCCCACAGCCCGTGGGGCTGCGGGCTTTGCGGCGGCCGTCAGCCTCGGCGACACCGGCGCCCACGTGGCGCCGCCGCGCCAGCCTGCGAAGCATTTTCCGGTAGGGTCGCGGCTCTGGCGACAGTTCCCACGCCCGAAGAGCCAGGAGGGAAAGCCGTGCCTCGTTGGAAAGCTCTTTGGCAGCCGCTCGTGTGGCCCCACAGCCCGTGGGGCTGCGGGCTTTGCAGCGGCCGTCAGCCTGGGCGCCACCGGCGCCCACATCGTGCCGCCGCGCCAGCGTGCGAAGCATTTTCCGGTAGGGCCGCGGCTCTGGCGACAGCTCCCACGCCCGAAGAGCCAGGAGGGAAAGCCGTGCCTTGTTGGAAAGCTCTTTGGCAGCCGCTCGCGTGGCCCCACAGCCCATGGGGCTGCGGGCTTTCCGGCGGCCGTCAGCCTCAGCGCCACCGGCGCCCACGTTGCGCCGCCGCGCCAGCCTGCGAAGCATTTTCCGGTAGGGCCGCGGCTCTGGCGACAGCTCCCACGCCCGAAGAGCCAGGAGGGAAAGCCGTGCCTTGTTGGAAAGCTCTTTGGCAGCCGCTCGCGTGGCCCCACAGCCCGTGGGGCTGCGGGCTTTACAGCGGCCGTTAGCCTCGGCGCCAGCAGCGCCAACATGGGGCCGCCGCGCCAGCCTGCGAAGCATTTTCCGGTAGGGCCGCGTCTCTGGCGACAGCTCCCACGCCCGAAGAGCCAGGAGGGAAAGCCGTGCCTCGTTGGAAAGCTCTTTGGCAGCCGCTCGCGTGGCCCCACAGCCCATGGGGCTGCGGGCTTTGCGGCGGCCGTCAGCCTCGGCGCCACCGGCGCCCACGTTGCGCCACCGCGCCAGCCTGCGAAGCATTTTCCGGTAGGGCCGCGGCTCTGGCGACAGCTCCCACGCCCGAAGAGCCAGGAGGGAAAGCCGTGCCTCGTTGGAAAGCTCTTTGGCAGCCGCTCGCGTGGCCCCACAGCCCATGGGGCTGCGGGCTTTGCGGCGGCCGTCAGCCTGGGCGCCACCGGCGCCCACATCGGGCTGCCGCGCCAGCCTGCGAAGCATTTTCCGGTAGGGCCGCGGCTCTGGCGACAGCTCCCACGCCCGAAGAGCCAGGAGGGAAAGCCGTGCCTCGTTGGAAAGCTCTTTGGCAGCCACTCGCATGGCCCTAAATCCTGTGGGGCTGCGGGCTTTCCGGCAACCGTCAGCCTCGGCGCCACCGGCGCCCACGTGGGGCCGCCGCGCCAGCCTGCGAAGCATTTTCCGGTAGGGCCGCGGCTCTGGCGACAGCTCCCACGGCCGAAGAGCCAGGAGGGAAAGCCGTGCCTCGTTGGAAAGCTCTTTGGCAGCCGCTCGCGTGGCCCCACAGCCCATGGGGCTGCGGGCTTTGCGGTGGCCGTCAGCCTGGGCGAAACCGGCGCCCACGTGGGGCCGCCGCGCCAGCCTGCGAAGCATTTTCCGGTAGGGCCGCGGCTCTGGCGACAGCTCCCACGCCCGAAGAGCCAGGAGGGAAAGCCGTGCCTCGTTGGAAAGCTCTTTGGCAGCCGCTCGCATGGCCCCACAGCCCGTGGGGCTGCAGGCTTTCCGGCAGCTGTCAGCCTCGGCGCCACCGGCGCCCACGTGGCGCCGCCGCGCCAGCCTGCGAAGCATTTTCCGGTAGGGCCGCGGCTCTGGCGACAGCTCCCACGGCCAAAGAGCCAGGAGGGAAAGCCGTGCCTCGTTGGAAAGCTCTTTGGCAGCCGCTCGCATGGCCCCACAGCCCATGGGGCTGCGGGATTTGCGGCGGCCGTCAGCCTCAGCGCCACCGGCGCCCACGTGGGGCCGCTGCGCCAGCCTGCGAAGCATTTTCCGGTAGGGCCGCGTCTCTGGCGACAGCTCCCATGCCCGAAGAGCCAGGAGGGAAAGCCGTGCCTCGTTGGAAAGCTCTTTGGCAGCCACTCGCGTGGCCCCACAGCCCATGGGGCTGCGGGCTTTGCGGCGGCCGTCAGCCTCGGCGACACCAACGCCCAGGTGGGGCCGCCGCGCCAGCCTGCGAAGCATTTTCCGGTAGGGCCGCGGCTCTCGCGACAGCTCCCACGCCCGAAGAGCCAGGAGGGAAAGCCGTGCCTCGTTGGAAAGCTCTTTGGCAGCCGCTCGCGTGGCCCCACAGCCCATGGGGCTGCAGGCTTTGCGGCGGCCGTCAGCCTCGGCGCCACCGGCGCCCATGTTGCTCCGCTGCGCCAGCCTGCGAAGCATTTTCCGGTAGGGCCGCGGCTCTGGCGACAGCTCCCACGCCCAAAGAGCCAGGAGGGAAAGCCGTGCCTCGTTGGAAAGCTCTTTGGCAGCCACTCGTGTGGCCCCACAGCCCGTGGGGCTGCGGGCTTTGCGGCGGACGTCAGCCTCGGCGCCACCGGCGCCCACGTCGGGCCGCCACGCCAGCCTGCGAAGCATTTTCCGGTAGGGCCGCGGCTCTGGCGACAGCTCCCACGGCCGAAGAGCCAGGAGGGAAAGCCGTGCCTCGTTGGAAAGCTCTTTGGCAGCCGCTCGCGTGGCCCCACAGCCCGTTGGGCTGCGGGCTTTGCGGCGGCCGTCAGCCTCGGGGACACCGGCGCCCACGTGGGGCCGCCGCGCCAGCCTGCAAAGAATTTTCCGGTAGGGCCGCGGCTCTGGCGACAGCTCCCACGCCCGAAGAGCCAGGAGGGAAAGCCGTGCCTCGTTGGAAAGCTCTTTGGCAGCCGCTCGCGTGGCCCCACAGCCCGTGGGGCTGCGGGCTTTGCGGCGGCCGTCAGCCTCGGCGGCACCGGCACCCACGTGGCGCCGCCGCCCCAGCCTGCGAAGCATTTTCCGGTAGGGCCGCGGCTCTGGCGACAGCTCCCACGCCCGAAGAGCCAGGAGGGAAAGCCGTGCCTCGTTGGAAAACTCTTTGGCAGCCGCTCGCGTGGCCCCACAGCCCATGGGGCTGCGGGCTTTCCGGCAGCCGTCAGCCTGGGCGACACCGACGCCCACGTGGCGCCGCCGCGCCAGCCTGCGAAGCATTTTCCGGTAGGGCCGCGGCTCTGGCGACAGCTCCCACGCCCGAAGAGCCAGGAGGGAAAGCCGTGCCTCGTTGGAAAGCTCTTTGGCAGCCGCTCGCATGGCCCCACAGCCCATGGGACTGCAGGCTTTGCGGCGGCCGTCAGCCTCGGCGCCACCGGCGCCCACGTTGCGCCGCCGCGCCAGCCTGCGAAGCACTTTCCGGTAGGGCCGCGGCTCTGGCGACAGCTCCCATGCCCGAAGAGCCAGGAGGGAAAGCCGTGCCTCGTTGGAAAGCTCTTTGGCAGCCACTCGCGTGGCCCCACAGCCCATGGGGCTGCGGGCTTTGCGGCGGCCGTCAGCCTCGGCGACACCGACGCCCAGGTGGGGCCGCCGCGCCAGCCTGCGAAGCATTTTCCGGTAGGGCCGCGGCTCTCGCGACAGCTCCCACGCCCGAAGAGCCAGGAGGGAAAGCCGTGCCTCGTTGGAAAGCTCTTTGGCAGCCGCTCGCGTGGCCCCACAGCCCATGGGGCTGCAGGCTTTGCGGCGGCCGTCAGCCTCGGCGCCACCGGCGCCCATGTTGCTCCGCTGCGCCAGCCTGCGAAGCATTTTCCGGTAGGGCCGCGGCTCTGGCGACAGCTCCCACGCCCAAAGAGCCAGGAGGGAAAGCCGTGCCTCGTTGGAAAGCTCTTTGGCAGCCACTCGTGTGGCCCCACAGCCCGTGGGGCTGCGGGCTTTGCGGCGGACGTCAGCCTCGGCGCCACCGGCGCCCACGTCGGGCCACCACGCCAGCCTGCGAAGCATTTTCCGGTAGGGCCGCGGCTCTGGCGACAGCTCCCACGCCCGAAGAGCCAGGAGGGAAAGCCGTGCCTCGTTGGAAAGCTCTTTGGCAGCCGCTCGCGTGGCCCCACAGCCCGTTGGGCTGCGGGCTTTGCGGCGGCCGTCAGCCTCGGGGACACCGGCGCCCACGTGGGGCCGCCGCGCCAGCCTGCAAAGAATTTTCCGGTAGGGCCGCGGCTCTGGCGACAGCTCCCACGCCCGAAGAGCCAGGAGGGAAAGCCGTGCCTCGTTGGAAAGCTCTTTGGCAGCCGCTCGCGTGGCCCCACAGCCCATGGGGCTGCGGGATTTGCGGCGGCCGTCAGCCTCAGCGCCACCGGCGCCCACGTGGGGCCGCTGCACCAGCCTGCGAAGCATTTTCCGGTAGGGCCGCGTCTCTGGCGACAGCTCCCACGCCCGAAGAGCCAGGAGGGAAAGCCGTGCCTCGTTGGAAAGCTCTTTGGCAGCCGCTCGCGTGGCCCCACAGCCCGTGGGGCTGCGGGCTTTCGGGCGGCTGTAAGCCTGGGCGCCACCGGCGCCCACGTCGGGCCGCCGCGCCAGCCTGCGAAGCATTTTCCGGTAGGGCCGCGTCTCTGGCGACAGCTCCCACGCCCGAAGAGCCAGGAGGGAAAGCCGTGCCTCGTTGGAAAGCTCTTTGGCAGCCACTCGCGTGGCCCCACAGCCCGTGGGGCTGCGGGCTTTGCGGCGGCCGTCAGCCTCCGTGCCACCGGCGCCCACGTGGGGCCGCTGCGCCAGCCTGCGAAGCATTTTCCGGTAGGGCCGCGTCTCTGGCGACAGCTCCCATGCCCGAAGAGCCAGGAGGGAAAGCCGTGCCTCGTTGGAAAGCTCTTTGGCAGCCGCTCGCGTGGCCCCACAGCCCATGGGGCTGCGGGCTTTGCGGCGGCCGTCAGCCTCGGCGCCACCGGCGCCCACGTTGCGCCACGCGCCAGCCTGCGAAGCATTTTCCGGTAGGGCCGCGGCTCTGGCGACAGCTCCCACGGCCAAAGAGCCAGGAGGGAAAGCCGTGCCTCGTTGGAAAGCTCTTTGGCAGCCGCTCGCGTGGCCCCACAGCCCGTGGGGCTGCGGGCTTTGCGGCGGCCGTCAGCCTGGGCGAAACCGGCGCCCAGGTGATGCCGCCGCGCCAGCCTGCGAAGCATTTTCCGGTAGGGCCGCGTCTCTGGCGACAGCTCCCATGCCCGAAGAGCCAGGAGGGAAAGCCGTGCCTCGTTGGAAAGCTCTTTGGCAGCCGCTCACGTGGCCCCACAGCCCGTGGGGCTGCGGGCTTTGCGGCGGCCGTCAGCCTGGGCGCCACCGGCGCCCACATCGGGCCGCCGCGCCAGCCTGCGAAGCATTTTCCGGTAGGGCCGCGGCTCTGGCGACAGCTCCCACGCCCGAAGAGCCAGGAGGGAAAGCCGTGCCTCATTGGAAAGCTCTTTGGCAGCCGCTCGTGTGGCCCCACAGCCCGTGGGGCTGCGGGCTTTGCGGCGGCTGTCAGCCTCGGCGCCAGCGGCGCCCACGTGGCGCCGCCGCGCCAGCCGGCGAAGCATTTTCCGGTAGGGCCGCGGCTCTGGCGACAGCTCCCACGCCCGAAGAGCCAGGAGGGAAAGCCGTGCCTCGTTGGAAAGCTCTTTGGCAGCCGCTCGCGTGGCCCCACAGCGCGTGGGGCTGCGGGCTTTGCGGCGGCCGTCAGCCTCGGCGCCACCGGCGCCCACATTGCGCCACTGCGCCAGCCTGCGAAGCATTTTCCGGTAGGGCCGCGGCTCTGGCGACAGCTCCCACGCCCGAAGAGCCAGGAGGGAAAGCCGTGCCTCATTGGAAAGCTCTTTGGCAGCCGCTCGTGTGGCCCCACAGCCCATGGGGCTGCGGGCTTTCCGTCAGCCGTCAGCCTGGGCGACACCGGCGCCCAGTTGGGGCCGCCGCGCCAGCCTGCGAAGCATTTTCCGGTAGGGCTGCGGCTCTGACGACAGCTCCCACGCCCGAAGAGCCAGGAGGGAAAGCCGTGCCTCGTTGGAAAGCTCTTTGGCAGCCACTCACGTGGCCCCACAGCTCGTGGGGCTGCGGGCTTTGCGGCGGCCGTCAGCCTCGGCGCCATCGGCTCCCACGTGGGGCCGCCGCGCCAGCCTGCGAAGCATTTTCCGGTAAGGCCGCGGCTCTGGCGACAGCTCCCACGCCCGAAGAGCCAGGAGGGAAAGCCGTGCCTCGTTGGAAAGCTCTTTGGCAGCCGCTCGCGTGGCCCCACAGCCCATGCGGCTGCGGGCTTTTCGGCGGCCGTCAGCCTCGGCGCCACCGGCGCCCACATTGCGCCGCCGCGCTAGCCTGCGAAGCATTTTCCGGTAGGGCCGCGGCTCTGGCGACAGCTCACACGCCCGAAAAGCCAGGAGGGAAAGCCGTGCCTCGTTGGAAAGCTCTTTGGCAGCCACTCACGTGGCCCCACAGCCCGTGGGGCTGCGGGCTTTGCGGCGGCCGTCAGCCTGGGCGACACCGGCGCCCACGTGGCGCCGCCGCGCCAGCCTGCGAAGCATTTTCCGGTAGGGCCGCAGCTCTGGCGACAGCTCCCACGCCCGAAGAGCCAGGAGGGAAAGCCGTGCCTCGTTGGAAAGCTCTTTGGCAGCCGCTCGCGTGGCCCCACAGCCCGTGGGGCTGCGGGCTTTGCGGCGGCCGTCAGCCTCGGCGACACCGGCGCCCACGTGGCGCCGCCGCGCCAGCCTGCGAAGCATTTTCCGGTAGGGTCGCGGCTCTGGCGACAGTTCCCACGCCCGAAGAGCCAGGAGGGAAAGCCGTGCCTCGTTGGAAAGCTCTTTGGCAGCCGCTCGTGTGGCCCCACAGCCCGTGGGGCTGCGGGCTTTGCAGCGGCCGTCAGCCTGGGCGCCACCGGCGCCCACATCGTGCCGCCGCGCCAGCGTGCGAAGCATTTTCCGGTAGGGCCGCGGCTCTGGCGACAGCTCCCACGCCCGAAGAGCCAGGAGGGAAAGCCGTGCCTTGTTGGAAAGCTCTTTGGCAGCCTCTCGCGTGGCCCCACAGCCCATGGGGCTGCGGGCTTTCCGGCGGCCGTCAGCCTCAGCGCCACCGGCGCCCACGTTGCGCCGCCGCGCCAGCCTGCGAAGCATTTTCCGGTAGGGCCGCGGCTCTGGCGACAGCTCCCACGCCCGAAGAGCCAGGAGGGAAAGCCGTGCCTTGTTGGAAAGCTCTTTGGCAGCCGCTCGCGTGGCCCCACAGCCCGTGGGGCTGCGGGCTTTACAGCGGCCGTTAGCCTCGGCGCCAGCAGCGCCAACATGGGGCCGCCGCGCCAGCCTGCGAAGCATTTTCCGGTAGGGCCGCGTCTCTGGCGACAGCTCCCACGCCCGAAGAGCCAGGAGGGAAAGCCGTGCCTCGTTGGAAAGCTCTTTGGCAGCCGCTCGCGTGGCCCCACAGCCCATGGGGCTGCGGGCTTTGCGGCGGCCGTCAGCCTCGGCGCCACCGGCGCCCACGTTGCGCCACCGCGCCAGCCTGCGAAGCATTTTCCGGTAGGGCCGCGGCTCTGGCGACAGCTCCCACGCCCGAAGAGCCAGGAAGGAAAGCCGTGCCTCGTTGGAAAGCTCTTTGGCAGCCGCTCGCGTGGCCCCACAGCCCATGGGGCTGCGGGCTTTGCGGCGGCCGTCAGCCTGGGCGCCACCGGCGCCCACATCGGGCTGCCGCGCCAGCCTGCGAAGCATTTTCCGGTAGGGCCGCGGCTCTGGCGACAGCTCCCACGCCCGAAGAGCCAGGAGGGAAAGCCGTGCCTCGTTGGAAAGCTCTTTGGCAGCCACTCGCATGGCCCTAAATCCTGTGGGGCTGCGGGCTTTCCGGCAACCGTCAGCCTGGGCGCCACCGGCGCCCACGTGGGGCCGCCGCGCCAGCCTGCGAAGCATTTTCCGGTAGGGCCGCGGCTCTGGCGACAGCTCCCACGGCCGAAGAGCCAGGAGGGAAAGCCGTGCCTCGTTGGAAAGCTCTTTGGCAGCCGCTCGCGTGGCCCCACAGCCCATGGGGCTGCGGGCTTTGCGGCGGCCGTCAGCCTGGGCGAAACCGGCGCCCACGTGGGGCCGCCGCGCCAGCCTGCGAAGCATTTTCCGGTAGGGCCGCGGCTCTGGCGACAGCTCCCACGCCCGAAGAGCCAGGAGGGAAAGCCGTGCCTCGTTGGAAAGCTCTTTGGCAGCCGCTCGCATGGCCCCACAGCCCGTGGGGCTGCAGGCTTTCTGGCAGCTGTCAGCCTCGGCGCCACCGGCGCCCACGTGGCGCCGCCGCGCCAGCCTGCGAAGCATTTTCCGGTAGGGCCGCGGCTCTGGCGACAGCTCCCACGGCCAAAGAGCCAGGAGGGAAAGCCGTGCCTCGTTGGAAAGCTCTTTGGCAGCCGCTCGCATGGCCCCACAGCCCATGGGGCTGCGGGATTTGCGGCGGCCGTCAGCCTCAGCGCCACCGGCGCCCACGTGGGGCCGCTGCGCCAGCCTGCGAAGCATTTTCCGGTAGGGCCGCGTCTCTGGCGACAGCTCCCATGCCCGAAGAGCCAGGAGGGAAAGCCGTGCCTCGTTGGAAAGCTCTTTGGCAGCCACTCGCGTGGCCCCACAGCCCATGGGGCTGCGGGCTTTGCGGCGGCCGTCAGCCTCGGCGACACCAACGCCCAGGTGGGGCCGCCGCGCCAGCCTGCGAAGCATTTTCCGGTAGGGCCGCGGCTCTCGCGACAGCTCCCACGCCCGAAGAGCCAGGAGGGAAAGCCGTGCCTCGTTGGAAAGCTCTTTGGCAGCCGCTCGCGTGGCCCCACAGCCCATGGGGCTGCAGGCTTTGCGGCGGCCGTCAGCCTCGGCGCCTCCGGCGCCCATGTTGCTCCGCTGCGCCAGCCTGCGAAGCATTTTCCGGTAGGGCCGCGGCTCTGGCGACAGCTCCCACGCCCAAAGAGCCAGGAGGGAAAGCCGTGCCTCGTTGGAAAGCTCTTTGGCAGCCACTCGTGTGGCCCCACAGCCCGTGGGGCTGCGGGCTTTGCGGCGGACGTCAGCCTCGGCGCCACCGGCGCCCACGTCGGGCCGCCACGCCAGCCTGCGAAGCATTTTCCGGTAGGGCCGCGGCTCTGGCGACAGCTCCCACGGCCGAAGAGCCAGGAGGGAAAGCCGTGCCTCGTTGGAAAGCTCTTTGGCAGCCGCTCGCGTGGCCCCACAGCCCGTTGGGCTGCGGGCTTTGCGGCGGCCGTCAGCCTCGGGGACACCGGCGCCCACGTGGGGCCGCCGCGCCAGCCTGCAAAGAATTTTCCGGTAGGGCCGCGGCTCTGGCGACAGCTCCCACGCCCGAAGAGCCAGGAGGGAAAGCCGTGCCTCGTTGGAAAGCTCTTTGGCAGCCGCTCGCGTGGCCCCACAGCCCGTGGGGCTGCGGGCTTTGCGGCGGCCGTCAGCCTCGGCGGCACCGGCACCCACGTGGCGCCGCCGCCCCAGCCTGCGAAGCATTTTCCGGTAGGGCCGCGGCTCTGGCGACAGCTCCCACGCCCGAAGAGCCAGGAGGGAAAGCCGTGCCTCGTTGGAAAACTCTTTGGCAGCCGCTCGCGTGGCCCCACAGCCCATGGGGCTGCGGGCTTTCCGGCAGCCGTCAGCCTGGGCGACACCGACGCCCACGTGGCGCCGCCGCGCCAGCCTGCGAAGCATTTTCCGGTAGGGCCGCGGCTCTGGCGACAGCTCCCACGCCCGAAGAGCCAGGAGGGAAAGCCGTGCCTCGTTGGAAAGCTCTTTGGCAGCCGCTCGCATGGCCCCACAGCCCATGGGGCTGCAGGCTTTGCGGCGGCCGTCAGCCTCGGCGCCACCGGCGCCCACGTTGCGCCGCCGCGCCAGCCTGCGAAGCACTTTCCGGTAGGGCCGCGGCTCTGGCGACAGCTCCCATGCCCGAAGAGCCAGGAGGGAAAGCCGTGCCTCGTTGGAAAGCTCTTTGGCAGCCACTCGCGTGGCCCCACAGCCCATGGGGCTGCGGGCTTTGCGGCGGCCGTCAGCCTCGGCGACACCGACGCCCAGGTGGGGCCGCCGCGCCAGCCTGCGAAGCATTTTCCGGTAGGGCCGCGGCTCTCGCGACAGCTCCCACGCCCGAAGAGCCAGGAGGGAAAGCCGTGCCTCGTTGGAAAGCTCTTTGGCAGCCGCTCGCGTGGCCCCACAGCCCATGGGGCTGCAGGCTTTGCGGCGGCCGTCAGCCTCGGCGCCACCGGCGCCCATGTTGCTCCGCTGCGCCAGCCTGCGAAGCATTTTCCGGTAGGGCCGCGGCTCTGGCGACAGCTCCCACGCCCAAAGAGCCAGGAGGGAAAGCCGTGCCTCGTTGGAAAGCTCTTTGGCAGCCACTCGTGTGGCCCCACAGCCCGTGGGGCTGCGGGCTTTGCGGCGGACGTCAGCCTCGGCGCCACCGGCGCCCACGTCGGGCCGCCACGCCAGCCTGCGAAGCATTTTCCGGTAGGGCCGCGGCTCTGGCGACAGCTCCCACGCCCGAAGAGCCAGGAGGGAAAGCCGTGCCTCGTTGGAAAGCTCTTTGGCAGCCGCTCGCGTGGCCCCACAGCCCGTTGGGCTGCGGGCTTTGCGGCGGCCGTCAGCCTCGGGGACACCGGCGCCCACGTGGGGCCGCCGCGCCTGCCTGCAAAGAATTTTCCGGTAGGGCCGCGTCTCTGGCGACAGCTCCCACGCCCGAAGAGCCAGGAGGGAAAGCCGTGCCTCGTTGGAAAGCTCTTTGGCAGCCGCTCGCGTGGCCCCACAGCCCATGGGGCTGCGGGATTTGCGGCGGCCGTCAGCCTCAGCGCCACCGGCGCCCACGTGGGGCCGCTGCACCAGCCTGCGAAGCATTTTCCGGTAGGGCCGCGTCTCTGGCGACAGCTCCCACGCCCGAAGAGCCAGGAGGGAAAGCCGTGCCTCGTTGGAAAGCTCTTTGGCAGCCGCTCGCGTGGCCCCACAGCCCGTGGGGCTGCGGGCTTTCGGGCGGCTGTAAGCCTGGGCGCCACCGGCGCCCACGTCGGGCCGCCGCGCCAGCCTGCGAAGCATTTTCCGGTAGGGCCGCGTCTCTGGCGACAGCTCCCACGCCCGAAGAGCCAGGAGGGAAAGCCGTGCCTCGTTGGAAAGCTCTTTGGCAGCCACTCGCGTGGCCCCACAGCCCGTGGGGCTGCGGGCTTTGCGGCGGCCGTCAGCCTCCGTGCCACCGGCGCCCACGTGGGGCCGCTGCGCCAGCCTGCGAAGCATTTTCCGGTAGGGCCGCGTCTCTGGCGACAGCTCCCATGCCCGAAGAGCCAGGAGGGAAAGCCGTGCCTCGTTGGAAAGCTCTTTGGCAGCCGCTCGCGTGGCCCCACAGCCCATGGGGCTGCGGGCTTTCCGGCAGCCGTCAGCCTGGGCGACACCGACGCCCAGGTGGGGCCGCCGCGCCAGCCTGCGAAGCATTTTCCGGTAGGGCCGCGGCTCTGGCGACAGCTCCCACGGCCGAAGAGCCAGGAGGGAAAGCCGTGCCTCGTTGGAAAGCTCTTTGGCAGCCGCTCGCGTGGCCCCACAGCCCATGGGGCTGCGGGCTTTGCGGCGGCTGTCAGCCTCGGCGACACCGGCGCCCACGTTGCTCCGCTGCGCCAGCCTGCGAAGCATTTTCCGGTAGGGCCGCGTCTCTGGCGACAGCTCCCACGCCCAAAGAGCCAGGAGGAAAAACCGTGCCTCGTTGGAAAGCTCTTTGGCAGCCGCTCGCGTGGCCCCACAGCCCATGGGGCTGCAGGCTTTGCGGCGGCCGTCAGCCTGGGCGCCACCGGCGCCCACGTTGCGCCGCCGCGCCAGCCTGCGAAGCATTTTCCGGTAGGGCCGCGTCTCTGGCGACAGCTCCCACGCCCGAAGAGCCAGGAGGGAAAGCCATGCCTCGTTGGAAAGCTCTTTGGCAGCCGCTCGCGTGGCCCCACAGCCCGTGGGGCTGCGGGCTTTCCGGCGGCCATCAGCCTGGGCGCCATCGGCGCCCACGTCGGGCCGCCGCGCCAGCCTGCGAAGCATTTTCCGGTAGGGCCGCGGCTCTGGCGACAGCTCCCACGCCCGAAGAGCCAGGAGGGAAAGCCGTGCCTCGTTGGAAAGCTCTTTGGCAGCCACTCGCATGGCCCTAAAGCCTGTGGGGCTGCGGGCTTTGCGGCGGCCGTCAGCCTCGGCGCCACCGGCGCCCACGTGGGGCCGCCGCGCCAGCCTGCGAAGCATTTTCCGGTAGGGCCGCGGCTCTGGCGACAGCTCCCACGCCCGAAGAGCCAGGAGGGAAAGCCGTGCCTCGTTGGAAAGCTCTTTGGCAGCCGCTCGCGTGGCCCCACAGCCCGTGGGGCTGCGGGCTTTGCGGCAGCCGTCAGCCTGGGTGACACCGACGCCCAGGTGGGGCCGCCGCGCCAGCCTGCGAAGCATTTTCCGGTAGGGCCGCGGCTCTGGCGGCAGCTCCCACGGCCGAAGAGCCAGGAGGGAAAGCCGTGCCTCGTTGGAAAGCTCTTTGGCAGCCGCTCGCATGGCCCCACAGCCCATGGGGCTGCGGGCTTTGCGGCGGCCGTCAGCCTCGGCGCCACCGGCGCCCACGTGGGGCCGCTGCGCCAGCCCCCGAAGCATTTTCCGGTAGGGCCGCGTCTCTGGCGACAGCTCCCACGCCCGAAGAGCCAGGAGGGAAAGCCGTGCCTCGTTGGAAAGCTCTTTGGCAGCCGCTCGCGTGGCCCCACAGCCCGTGGGGCTGCGGGCTTTGCGGCGGCCGTCAGCCTCGGCGCCACCGGCGCCCACGTGTGGCCACCGCGCCAGCCTGCGAAGCATTTTCCGGTAGGGCCGCGGCTCTGGCGACAGCTCCCACGCCCAAAGAGCCAGGAGGGAAAGCCGTGCCTCGTTGGAAAGCTCTTTGGCAGCCGCTCGCGTGGCCCCACAGCCCATGGGGCTGCGGGCTTTGCGGCGGCCGTCAGCCTGGGCGAAACCGGCGCCCACGTGGGGCCGCCGCGCCAGCCTGCGAAGCATTTTCCGGTAGGGCCGCGTCTCTGGCAACAGCTCCCACGCCCGAAGAGCCAGGAGGGAAAGCCGTGCCTCGTTGGAAAGCTCTTTGGCAGCCGCTCGCGTGGCCCCACAGCCCGTGGGGCTGCGGGCTTTGCGGCAGCCGTCAGACTGGGTGCCACCGGCGCCCACGTGGCGCCGCCGCGCCAGCCTGCGAAGCATTTTCCGGTAGGGCCGCGGCTCTGGCGACAGCTCCCACGCCCGAAGAGCCAGGAGGGAAAGCCGTGCCTCGTTGGAAAGCTCTTTGGCAGCCGCTCGCGTGGCCCCACAGCCCATGGGGCTGCGGGCTTTCCGGCAGCCGTCAGCCTGGGCGACACCGACGCCCGTTGGGGCCGCCGCGCCAGCCTGCGAAGCATTTTCCGGTAGGGCCGCGGCTCTGGCGACAGCTCCCACGGCCAAAGAGCCAGGAGGGAAAGCCGTGCCTCGTTGGAAAGCTCTTTGGCAGCCCCTCGCGTGGCCCCACAGCCTGTGGGGCCGCGGGCTTTGCGGCGGCCGTCAGCCTCGGCGCCACCGGCGCCCACGTGGGGCCGCTGCGCCAGCCCCCGAAGCATTTTCCGGTAGGGCCACGGCTCTGGCGACAGCTCCCACGCCCGAAGAGCCAGGAGGGAAAGTCGTGCCTCGTTGGAAAGCTCTTTGGCAGCCGCTCGCGTGGCCCCACAGCCCGTGGGGCTGCGGGCTTTGCGGCGGCCGTCAGCCTCGGCGCCACCGGTGCCCACGTGTGGCCGCCGCGCCAGCCTGCGAAGCATTTTCCGGTAGGGCCGCGGCTCTGGCGACAGCTCCCACGGCCGAAGAGCCAGGAGGGAAAGCCGTGCCTCGTTGGAAAGCTCTTTGGCAGCCGCTCGCGTGGCCCCACAGCCCATGGGGCTGCGGGCTTTGCGGCGGCCGTCAGCCTGGGCGAAACCGGCGCCCACGTGGGGCCGCCGCGCCAACCTGCGAAGCATTTTCCGGTAGGGCCGCGTCTCTGGCAACAGCTCCCACGCCCGAAGAGCCAGGAGGGAAAGCCGTGCCTCGTTGGAAAGCTCTTTGGCAGCCGCTCGCGTGGCCCCACAGCCCGTGGGGCTGCGGGCTTTGCGGCAGCCGTCAGACTGGGTGCCACCGGCGCCCACGTGGCGCCGCCGCGCCAGCCTGCGAAGCATTTTCCGGTAGGGCCGCGTCTCTGGCGACAGCTCCCACGCCCGAAGAGCCAGGAGGGAAAGCCGTGCCTCGTTGGAAAGCTCTTTGGCAGCCGCTCGCGTGGCCCCACAGCCCATGGGGCTGCGGGCTTTCCGGCAGCCGTCAGCCTGGGCGACACCGACGCCCGTTGGGGCCGCCGCGCCAGCCTGCGAAGCATTTTCCGGTAGGGCCGCGGCTCTGGCGACAGCTCCCACGGCCAAAGAGCCAGGAGGGAAAGCCGTGCCTCGTTGGAAAGCTCTTTGGCAGCCCCTCGCGTGGCCCCACAGCCTGTGGGGCTGCGGGCTTTGCGGCGGCCGTCAGCCTCGGCGCCACCGGCGCCCACGTGGGGCCGCTGCGCCAGCCTGCGAAGCATTTTCCGGTAGGGCCACGGCTCTGGCGACAGCTCCCACACCCGAAGAGCCAGGAGGGAAAGCCGTGCCTCGTTAGAAAGCTCTTTGGCAGCCGCTCGCGTGGCCCCACAGCCCGTGGGGCTGCGGGCTTTGCGGCAGCCGTCAGCCTCGGCGCCACCGGCGCCCACGTGGCGCCGCCGCGCCAGCCTGCGAAGCATTTTCCGGTAGGGCCGCGGCTCTGGCGACAGCTCCCACGCCCGAAGAGCCAGGAGGGAAAGCCGTGCCTCGTTGGAAAGCTCTTTGGCAGCCGCTCGCGTGGCCCCACAGCCCATGGGGCTGCGGGCTTTGCGGCGGCCGTCAGCCTGGGCGACACCGGCGCCCACGTGGCACCGCCGCGCCAGCCTGCGAAGCATTTTCCGGTAGGGCCGCGGCTCTGGCGACAGCTCCCACGGCCAAACAGCCAGGAGGGAAAGCCGTGCCTCGTTGGAAAGCTCTTTGGCAGCCGCTCGCGTGGCCCCAGAGCCCGTGGGGCTGCGGGCTTTGCGGCGGCCGTCAGCCTGGGCGACACCGGCGCCCACGTGGCGCCGCCGCGCCAACCTGCGAAGCATTTTCCGGTAGGGCCGCGGCTCTGGCGACAGCTCCCACGCCCGAAGAGCCAGGAGGGAAAGCCGTGCCTCGTTGGAAAGCTCTTTGGCAGCCACTCACGTGGCCCCACAGCCTGTGGGGCTGCGGGCTTTGCGGCGGCCGTCAGCCTGGGCGCCACCGGCGCCCACGTGGCGCCGCCGCGCCAGCCTGCGAAGCATTTTCCGGTAGGGCCGCGGCTCTGGCGACAGCTCCCACGCCCGAAGAGCCAGGAGGGAAAGCCATGCCTCGTTGGAAAGCTCTTTGGCAGCCGCTCGCGTGGCCCCACAGCCCATGGGGCTGCGGGCTTTGCGGCAGCAGTCAGCCTCAGTGGCACCGGCGCCCACGTGGCGCCGCCGCGCCAGCCTGCGAAGCATTTTCCGGTAGGGCCGCGGCTTTGGCGACAGCTCCCACGCCCGAAGAGCCAGGAGGGAAAGCCGTGCCTCGTTGGAAAGCTCTTTGGCAGCCGCTCGCGTGGCCCCACAGCCCGTGGGGCTGCGGGCTTTCCGGCGGCCGTCAGCCTGGGTGCCACCGGCGCCCACGTGGCGCCGCCGCGCCAGCCTGCGAAGCATTTTCCGGTAGGGCCGCGGCTCTGGCGACAGCTCCCACGCCCGAAGAGCCAGGAGGGAAAGCCATGCCTCGTTGGAAAGCTCTTTGGCAGCCGCTCGCGTGGGCCCACAGCCCATGGGGCTGCGGGCTTTGCGGCAGCAGTCAGCCTCAGTGGCACCGGCGCCCACGTGGCGCCGCCGCGCCAGCCTGCGAAGCATTTTCCGGTAGGGCCGCGGCTTTGGCGACAGCTCCCACGCCCGAAGAGCCAGGAGGGAAAGCCGTGCCTCGTTGGAAAGCTCTTTGGCAGCCACTCACGTGGCCCCACAGCCCGTGGGGCTGCGGGCTTTCCGGCGGCCGTCAGCCTGGGCGCCACCGGCGCCCACGTGGCGCCGCCGCGCCAGCCTGCGAAGCATTTTCCGGTAGGGCCGCGTCTCTGGCGACAGCTCCCACGCCCGAAGAGCCAGGAGGGAAAGCCGTGCCTCGTTGGAAAGCTCTTTGGCAGCCGCTCGCGTGGCCCCACAGCCCATGGGGCTGCGGGCTTTGCGGCGGCCGTCAGCCTCGGCGCCACCGGCGCCCACGTTGCGCTGCCACGCCAGCCTGCGAAGCATTTTCCGGTAGGGCCGCGGCTCTGGCGACAGCTCCCACGCCCGAAGAGCCAGGAGGGAAAGCCGTGCCTCATTGGAAAGCTCTTTGGCAGCCGCTCGTGTGGCCCCACAGCCCGTGGGGCTGCGGGCTTTCCGGCGGCCGTCAGCCTCGGCGCCACCGGCGCCCACGTGGCTCGACCGCGCCAGCCTGCGAAGCATTTTCCGGTAGGGCCGCGGCTCTGGCGACAGCTCCCACGCCCGAAGAGCCAGGAGGGAAAGCCGTGCCTCGTTGGAAAGCTCTTTGGCAGCCGCTCGCGTGGCCCCACAGCCCATGGGGCTGCGGGCTTTGCGGCGGCCGTCAGCCTCAGCGCCACCGGCACCCACGTTGCGCCGCCGCACCAGCCTGCGAAGCATTTTCCGGTAGGGCCGCGGCTCTGGCGACAGCTCCCACACCCGAAGAGCCAGGAGGGAAAGCCGTGCCTCGTTGGAAAGCTCTTTGGCAGCTGCTCGCGTGGCCCCACAGCCCGTGGGTCTGCGGGCTTTACAGCGGCCGTCAGCCTCGGCGCCACCAGCGCCCACGTGGCGCCGCCGCGCCAGCCTGCGAAGCATTTTCCGGTAGGGCCGCGTCTCTGGCGACAGCTCCCACGCCCGAAGAGCCAGGAGGGAAAGCCGTGCCTCGTTGGAAAGCTCTTTGGCAGCCGCTCGCGTGGCCCCACAGCCCATGGGGCTGCGGGCTTTCCGGCGGCTGTCAGCCTGGGCGACACCGGCGCCCAGGTGGGGCCGCCGCGCCAGCCTGCGAAGCATTTTCCGGTAGGGCCGCGGCTCTGGCGACAGCTCCCACGGCCAAAGAGCCAGGAGGGAAAGCCGTGCCTCGTTGGAAAGCTCTTTGGCAGCCGCTCGCGTGGCCCACAGCCCGTGGGGCTGCGGGCTTTCCGGCGGCCGTCAGCCTGGGCGCCACCGGCGCCCAGGTGGGGCCGCCGCGCCAGCCTGCGAAGCATTTTCCGGTAGGGCCGCGGCTCTGGCGACAGCTCCCACGCCCAAAGAGCCAGGAGGGAAAGCCGTGCCTCGTTAGAAAGCTCTTTGGCAGCCGCTCGCGTGGCCCCACAGCCCGTGGGGCTGCGGGCTTTGCGGCAGCCGTCAGCCTCGGCGCCACCGGCGCCCACGTGGCGCCGCCGCGCCAGCCTGCGAAGCATTTTCCGGTAGGGCCGCGGCTCTGGCGACAGCTCCCACGCCCGAAGAGCCAGGAGGGAAAGCCGTGCCTCGTTGGAAAGCTCTTTGGCAGCCGCTCGCGTGGCCCCAAAGCCCATGGGGCTGTGGGCTTTCCGGCAGCCGTCAGCCTGGGCGACACCGACGCCCACGTGGGGCCGCCGCGCCAGCCTGCGAAGCATTTTCCGGTAGGGCTGCGGCTCTGGCGACAGCTCCCACGCCCGAAGAGCCAGGAGGGAAAGCCGTGCCTCGTTGGAAAGCTCTTTGGCAGTCGCTCGCGTGGCCCCACAGCCCGTGGGGCTGCGGGCTTTCCGGCGGCCATCAGCCTGGGCGACACCGGCGCCCACGTCGGGCCGCCGCGCCAGCCTGCGAAGCATTTTCCGGTAGGGCCGCGGCTCTGGCGACAGCTCCCACGCCCGAAGAGCCAGGAGGGAAAGCCGTGCCTCGTTGGAAAGCTCTTTGGCAGCCGCTCGCGTGGCCCCACAGCCCGTGGGGCTGCGGGCTTTGCGGCGGCCGTTAGCCTCGGCGCCACCGGCGCCCACGTGGGGCCGCCGCGCCAGCCTGCGAAGCATTTTCCGGTAGGGCCGCGGCTCTGGCGACAGCTCCCACGCCCGAAGAGCCAGGAGGGAAAGCCGTGCCTCGTTGGAAAGCTCTTTGGCAGCCGCTCGCGTGGCCCCACAGCCCATGGGGCTGCGGGCTTTGCGGCGGCCGTCAGCCTGGGCGAAACCGGCGCCCACGTGGGGCCGCCGCGCCAGCCTGCGAAGCATTTTCCGGTAGGGCCGCGGCTCTGGCGACAGCTCCCACGTCCGAAGAGCCAGGAGGGAAAGCCGTGCCTCGTTGGAAAGCTCTTTGGCAGCCGCTCGCGTGGCCCCACAGCCCGAGGGGCTGCGGGCTTTGCGGCAGCCGTCAGCCTGGGCGCCACCGGCGCCCACGTGGCGCCGCCGCGCCAGCCTGCGAAGCATTTTCCGGTAGGGCCGCGGCTCTGGCGACAGCTCCCACGGCCAAAGAGCCAGGAGGGAAAGCCGTGCCTCGTTGGAAAGCTCTTTGGCAGCCCCTCGCGTGGCCCCACAGCCCGTGGGGCTGCGGGCTTTGCGGCGGACGTCAGCCTCGGCGCCACCGGCGCCCACGTCGGGCCGCCACGCCAGCCTGCGAAGCATTTTCCGGTAGGGCCGCGGCTCTGGCGACAGCTCCCACGCCCGAAGAGCCAGGAGGGAAAGCCGTGCCTCATTGGAAAGCTCTTTGGCAGCCTCTCGCGTGGCCCCACAGCCCGTTGGGCTGCGGGCTTTCCGGCGGCCGTCAGCCTCGGGGACACCGGCGCCCACGTGGCGCCTCCGCGCCAGCCTGCGAAGCATTTTCCGGTAGGGCCGCGTCTCTGGCGACAGCTCCCACGCCCGAAGAGCCAGGAGGGAAAGCCGTGCCTCGTTGGAAAGCTCTTTGGCAGCCGCTCGCGTGGCCCCACAGCCCATGGGGCTGCGGGCTTTGCGGCGGCCGTCAGCCTCGGCGCCACCGGCGCCCACATTGCGCCACTGCGCCAGCCTGCGAAGCATTTTCCGGTAGGGCCGTGGCTCTGGCGACAGCTCCCACGCCCGAAGAGCCAGGAGGGAAAGCCGTGCCTCGTTGGAAAGCTCTTTGGCAGCCGCTCGCGTGGCCCCACAGCCCGTTGGGCTGCGGGCTTTCCGGCGGCCGTCAGCCTTGGGGACACCAGCGCCCACGTGGGGCCGCCGCGCCAGCCTGCAAAGCATTTTCCGGTAGGGCCGCGTCTCTGGCGACAGCTCCCACGCCCGAAGAGCCAGGAGGGAAAGCCGTGCCTCGTTGGAAAGCTCTTTGGCAGCCGCTCGCGTGGCCCTACAGCCCATGGGGCTGCGGGCTTTCCGTCAGCCGTCAGCCTGGGCGACACCGGCGCCCACGTGGCGCCGCCGCGCCAGCCTGCGAAGCATTTTCCGGTAGGGCCGCGGCTCTGGCGACAGCTCCCACGGCCAAAGAGCCAGGAGGGAAAGCCGTGCCTCGTTGGAAAGCTCTTTGGCAGCCCCTCGCGTGGCCCCACAGCCCGTGGGGCTGCGGGCTTTGCGGCGGACGTCAGCCTCGGCGCCACCGGCGCCCACGTCGGGCCGCCACGCCAGCCTGCGAAGCATTTTCCGGTAGGGCCGCGGCTCTGGCGACAGCTCCCACGCCCGAAGAGCCAGGAGGGAAAGCCGTGCCTCATTGGAAAGCTCTTTGGCAGCCTCTCGCGTGGCCCCACAGCCCGTTGGGCTGCGGGCTTTCCGGCGGCCGTCAGCCTCGGGGACACCGGCGCCCACGTGGCGCCTCCGCGCCAGCCTGCGAAGCATTTTCCGGTAGGGCCGCGTCTCTGGCGACAGCTCCCACGCCCGAAGAGCCAGGAGGGAAAGCCGTGCCTCGTTGGAAAGCTCTTTGGCAGCCGCTCGCGTGGCCCCACAGCCCATGGGGCTGCGGGCTTTGCGGCGGCCGTCAGCCTCGGCGCCACCGGCGCCCACATTGCGCCACTGCGCCAGCCTGCGAAGCATTTTCCGGTAGGGCCGTGGCTCTGGCGACAGCTCCCACGCCCGAAGAGCCAGGAGGGAAAGCCGTGCCTCGTTGGAAAGCTCTTTGGCAGCCGCTCGCGTGGCCCCACAGCCCGTTGGGCTGCGGGCTTTCCGGCGGCCGTCAGCCTCGGGGACACCAGCGCCCACGTGGGGCCGCCGCGCCAGCCTGCGAAGCATTTTCCGGTAGGGCCGCGTCTCTGGCGACAGCTCCCACGCCCGAAGAGCCAGGAGGGAAAGCCGTGCCTCGTTGGAAAGCTCTTTGGCAGCCGCTCGCGTGGCCCTACAGCCCATGGGGCTGCGGGCTTTCCGTCAGCCGTCAGCCTGGGCGACACCGGCGCCCAGGTGGGGCCGCCGCGCCAGCCTGCAAAGCATTTTCCGGTAGGGCTGCGGCTCTGACGACAGCTCCCACGCCCGAAGAGCCAGGAGGGAAAGCCGTGCCTCGTTGGAAAGCTCTTTGGCAGCCGCTCGCATGGCCCCACAGCCCGTGGGGCTGCAGGCTTTGCGGCAGCCGTCAGCCTCGGCGCCACCGGCGCCCACATCGGGCCGCCGCGCCAGCCTGCGAAGCATTTTCCAGTAGGGCCGCGGCTCTGGCGACAGCTCCCACGCCCGAAGAGCCAGGAGGGAAAGCCGTGCCTCATTGGAAAGCTCTTTGGCAGCCGCTCGTGTTGCCCCACAGCCCGTGGGGCTGTGGGCTTTCCGGCAGCCGTCAGCCTCGGCGCCACCGGCGCCCACGTGGCACGACCGCGCCAGCCTGCGAAGCATTTTCCGGTAGGGCCGCGGCTCTGGCGACAGCTCCCACGCCCGAAGAGCCAGGAGGGAAAGCCGTGCCTCGTTGGAAAGCTCTTTGGCAGCCGCTCGCGTGGCCCCACAGCCCATGGGGCTGCGGGCTTTGCGGCGGCCGTCAGCCTGGGCGACACCGGCGCCCACGTGGCACCGCCGCGCCAGCCTGCGAAGCATTTTCCGGTAGGGCCGCGGCTCTGGCGACAGCTCCCACGGCCAAACAGCCAGGAGGGAAAGCCGTGCCTCGTTGGAAAGCTCTTTGGCAGCCGCTCGCGTGGCCCCAGAGCCCGTGGGGCTGCGGGCTTTGCGGCGGCCGTCAGCCTGGGCGACACCGGCGCCCACGTGGCGCCGCCGCGCCAACCTGCGAAGCATTTTCCGGTAGGGCCGCGGCTCTGGCGACAGCTCCCACGCCCGAAGAGCCAGGAGGGAAAGCCGTGCCTCGTTGGAAAGCTCTTTGGCAGCCACTCACGTGGCCCCACAGCCTGTGGGGCTGCGGGCTTTGCGGCGGCCGTCAGCCTGGGCGCCACCGGCGCCCACGTGGCGCCGCCGCGCCAGCCTGCGAAGCATTTTCCGGTAGGGCCGCGGCTCTGGCGACAGCTCCCACGCCCGAAGAGCCAGGAGGGAAAGCCATGCCTCGTTGGAAAGCTCTTTGGCAGCCGCTCGCGTGGCCCCACAGCCCATGGGGCTGCGGGCTTTGCGGCAGCAGTCAGCCTCAGTGGCACCGGCGCCCACGTGGCGCCGCCGCGCCAGCCTGCGAAGCATTTTCCGGTAGGGCCGCGGCTTTGGCGACAGCTCCCACGCCCGAAGAGCCAGGAGGGAAAGCCGTGCCTCGTTGGAAAGCTCTTTGGCAGCCGCTCGCGTGGCCCCACAGCCCGTGGGGCTGCGGGCTTTCCGGCGGCCGTCAGCCTGGGTGCCACCGGCGCCCACGTGGCGCCGCCGCGCCAGCCTGCGAAGCATTTTCCGGTAGGGCCGCGGCTCTGGCGACAGCTCCCACGCCCGAAGAGCCAGGAGGGAAAGCCATGCCTCGTTGGAAAGCTCTTTGGCAGCCGCTCGCGTGGGCCCACAGCCCATGGGGCTGCGGGCTTTGCGGCAGCAGTCAGCCTCAGTGGCACCGGCGCCCACGTGGCGCCGCCGCGCCAGCCTGCGAAGCATTTTCCGGTAGGGCCGCGGCTTTGGCGACAGCTCCCACGCCCGAAGAGCCAGGAGGGAAAGCCGTGCCTCGTTGGAAAGCTCTTTGGCAGCCGCTCGCGTGGCCCCACAGCCCGTGGGGCTGCGGGCTTTCCGGCGGCCGTCAGCCTGGGCGCCACCGGCGCCCACGTGGCGCCGCCGCGCCAGCCTGCGAAGCATTTTCCGGTAGGGCCGCGTCTCTGGCGACAGCTCCCACGCCCGAAGAGCCAGGAGGGAAAGCCGTGCCTCGTTGGAAAGCTCTTTGGCAGCCGCTCGCGTGGCCCCACAGCCCATGGGGCTGCGGGCTTTGCGGCGGCCGTCAGCCTCGGCGCCACCGGCGCCCACGTTGCGCTGCCACGCCAGCCTGCGAAGCATTTTCCGGTAGGGCCGCGGCTCTGGCGACAGCTCCCACGCCCGAAGAGCCAGGAGGGAAAGCCGTGCCTCATTGGAAAGCTCTTTGGCAGCCGCTCGTGTGGCCCCACAGCCCGTGGGGCTGCGGGCTTTCCGGCGGCCGTCAGCCTCGGCGCCACCGGCGCCCACGTGGCTCGACCGCGCCAGCCTGCGAAGCATTTTCCGGTAGGGCCGCGGCTCTGGCGACAGCTCCCACGCCCGAAGAGCCAGGAGGGAAAGCCGTGCCTCGTTGGAAAGCTCTTTGGCAGCCGCTCGCGTGGCCCCACAGCCCATGGGGCTGCGGGCTTTGCGGCGGCCGTCAGCCTCAGCGCCACCGGCACCCACGTTGCGCCGCCGCACCAGCCTGCGAAGCATTTTCCGGTAGGGCCGCGGCTCTGGCGACAGCTCCCACACCCGAAGAGCCAGGAGGGAAAGCCGTGCCTCGTTGGAAAGCTCTTTGGCAGCTGCTCGCGTGGCCCCACAGCCCGTGGGTCTGCGGGCTTTACAGCGGCCGTCAGCCTCGGCGCCACCAGCGCCCACGTGGCGCCGCCGCGCCAGCCTGCGAAGCATTTTCCGGTAGGGCCGCGTCTCTGGCGACAGCTCCCACGCCCGAAGAGCCAGGAGGGAAAGCCGTGCCTCGTTGGAAAGCTCTTTGGCAGCCGCTCGCGTGGCCCCACAGCCCATGGGGCTGCGGGCTTTCCGGCGGCTGTCAGCCTGGGCGACACCGGCGCCCAGGTGGGGCCGCCGCGCCAGCCTGCGAAGCATTTTCCGGTAGGGCCGCGGCTCTGGCGACAGCTCCCACGGCCAAAGAGCCAGGAGGGAAAGCCGTGCCTCGTTGGAAAGCTCGTTGGCAGCCGCTCGCGTGGCCCACAGCCCGTGGGGCTGCGGGCTTTCCGGCGGCCGTCAGCCTGGGCGCCACCGGCGCCCAGGTGGGGCCGCCGCGCCAGCCTGCGAAGCATTTTCCGGTAGGGCCGCGGCTCTGGCGACAGCTCCCACGCCCAAAGAGCCAGGAGGGAAAGCCGTGCCTCATTGGAAAGCTCTTTGGCAGCCGCTCGTGTGGCCCTAAAGCCTGTGGGGCTGCGGGCTTTGCGGCGACCGTCAGCCTCGGCGCCACCGGCGCCCACGTGGCGCCGCCGCGCCAGCCTGCGAAGCATTTTCCGGTAGGGCCGCGGCTCTGGCGACAGCTCCCACGCCCGAAGAGCCAGGAGGGAAAGCCGTGCCTCATTGGAAAGCTCTTTGGCAACCGCTCGCGTGGCCCCACAGCCCGTGGGGCTGCGGGCTTTGTGGCGGCCGTCAGCCTCAGCGCCACCGGCGCCCACGTTGGGCAGCCGCGCCAGCCTGCGAAGCATTTTCCGGTAGGGACGCGGCTCTGGCGACAGCTCCCACGGCCGAAGAGCCAGGAGGGACAGCCGTGCCTCGTTGGAAAGCTCTTTGGCAGCCGCTCGAGTGGCCCCACAGCCCTTGGGGCTGCGGGCTTTGCAGCGGCCGTCAGCCTCGGCGCCACCAGCGCCCACGTGGGGCCGCGGCGCCAGCCTGCGAAGCATTTTCCGGTAGGGCCGCGGCTCTGGCGACAGCTCCCACGCCCGAAGAGCCAGGAGGGATAGCCGTGCCTCGTTGGAAAGCTCTTTGGCAGCCGCTCGCGTGGCCCCACAGCCCGTGGGGCTGCGGGCTTTCCGGCGGCCGTCAGCCTCGGCGCCATCGGCGCCCACGTCGGGCCGCCGTGCCAGCCTGCGAAGCATTTTCCGGTAGGGCCGCGGCTCTGGCGACAGCTCCCTCGCCCGAAGAGCCAGGAGGGAAAGCCGTGCCTCGTTGGAAAGCTCTTTGGCAGCCGCTCGCGTGGCCCCACAGCCCGTGGGGCTGCGGGCTTTGCGGCGGCCGTCAGCCTGGGCGACACCGGCACGCAGGTGATGCCGCCGCGCCAGCCTGCGAAGCATTTTCCGGTAGGGCCGCGTCTCTGGCAACAGCTCCCACGCCCGAAGAGCCAGGAGGGAAAGCCGTGCCTCGTTGGAAAGCTCTTTGGCAGCCACTCGCGTGGCCCCACAGCCCGTGGGGCTGCGGGTTTTCCGGCGGCTGTCAGCCTCGGCGCCACCGGCGCCCACGTGGCGCCACCGCGCCAGCCTGCAAAGCATTTTCCGGTAGGGCCGCGTCTCTGGCGACAGCTCCCACACCCAAAGAGCCAGGATGGAAAGCCGTGCCTCGTTGGAAAGCTCTTTGGCAGCCGCTCGCGTGGCCCCACAGCCCATGGGGCTGCGGGCTTTGCGGCGGCCGTCAGCCTCGGCGCCACCGGCGCCCACGTCGCGCCGCCACGCCAGCCTGCGAATCATTTTCCGGTAGGGCCGCGTCTCTGGCGACAGCTCCCACGCCCGAAGAGCCAGGAGGGAAAGACGTGCCTCGTTGGAAAGCTCTTTGGCAGCCGCTCGCGTGGCCCCACAGCCCATGGGGCTGCGGGCTTTCCGGCGGCCGTCAGCCTCGGCGCCACCGGCGCCCACGTGGCTCGACCGCGCCAGCCTGCGAAGCATTTTCCGGTAGGGCCGCGGCTCTGGCGACAGCTCCCACGCCCGAAGAGCCAGGAGGGAAAGCCGTGCCTCGTTGGAAAGCTCTTTGGCAGCCGCTCGCGTGGCCCCACAGCCCATGGGGCTGCGGGCTTTGCGGCGGCCGTCAGCCTCAGCGCCACCGGCACCCACGTTGCGCCGCCGCACCAGCCTGCGAAGCATTTTCCGGTAGGGCCGCGGCTCTGGCGACAGCTCCCACACCCGAAGAGCCAGGAGGGAAAGCCGTGCCTCGTTGGAAAGCTCTTTGGCAGCTGGTCGCGTGGCCCCACAGCCCGTGGGTCTGCGGGCTTTACAGCGGCCGTCAGCCTGGGCGACACCGGCGCCCAGGTGGGGCCGCCGCGCCAGCCTGCGAAGCATTTTCCGGTAGGGCCGCGGCTCTGGCGACAGCTCCCACGGCCAAAGAGCCAGGAGGGAAAGCCGTGCCTCGTTGGAAAGCTCTTTGGCAGCCGCTCGCGTGGCCCACAGCCCGTGGGGCTGCGGGCTTTCCGGCGGCCGTCAGCCTGGGCGCCACCGGCGCCCATGTGGGGCCGCCGCGCCAGCCTGCGAAGCATTTTCCGGTAGGGCCGCGGCTCTGGCGACAGCTCCCACGACCAAAGAGCCAGGAGGGAAAGCCGTGCCTCATTGGAAAGCTCTTTGGCAGCCGCTCGTGTGGCCCTAAAGCCTGTGGGGCTGCGGGTTTGCGGCGACCGTCAGCCTCGGCGCCACCGGCGCCCACGTGGCGCCGCCGCGCCAGCCTGCGAAGCATTTTCCGGTAGGGCCGCGGCTCTGGCGACAGCTCCCACGCCCGAAGAGCCAGGAGGGAAAGCCGTGCCTCATTGGAAAGCTCTTTGGCAACCGCTCGCGTGGCCCCACAGCCCGTGGGGCTGCGGGCTTTGTGGCGGCCGTCAGCCTCAGCGCCACCGGCGCCCACGTTGTGCTGCCGCGCCAGCCTGCGAAGCATTTTCCGGTAGGGACGCGGCTCTGGCGACAGCTCCCACGCCCGAAGAGCCAGGAGGGAAAGCCGTGCCTCGTTGGAAAGCTCTTTGGCAGCCGCTCGAGTGGCCCCACAGCCCTTGGGGCTGCGGGCTTTGCAGCGGCCGTCAGCCTCGGCGCCACCAGCGCCCACGTGGGGCCGCGGCGCCAGCCTGCGAAGCATTTTCCGGTAGGGCCGCGGCTCTGGCGACAGCTCCCACGCCCGAAGAGCCAGGAGGGATAGCCGTGCCTCGTTGGAAAGCTCTTTGGCAGCCGCTCGCGTGGCCCCACAGCCCGTGGGGCTGCGGGCTTTCCGGCGGCCGTCAGCCTCGGCGCCATCGGCGCCCACGTCGGGCCGCCGTGCCAGCCTGCGAAGCATTTTCCGGTAGGGCCGCGGCTCTGGCAACAGCTCCCTCGCCCGAAGAGCCAGGAGGGAAAGCCGTGCCTCGTTGGAAAGCTCTTTGGCAGCCGCTCGCGTGGCCCCACAGCCCGTGGGGCTGCGGGCTTTGCGGCGGCCGTCAGCCTGGGCGACACCGGCACCCAGGTGATGCCGCCGCGCCAGCCTGCGAAGCATTTTCCGGTAGGGCCGCGGCTCTGGCAACAGCTCCCACGCCCGAAGAGCCAGGAGGGAAAGCCGTGCCTCGTTGGAAAGCTCTTTGGCAGCCACTCGCGTGGCCCCACAGCCCGTGGGGCTGCGGGTTTTCCGGCGGCTGTCAGCCTCGGCGCCACCGGCGCCCACGTGGCGCCACCGCGCCAGCCTGCAAAGCATTTTCCGGTAGGGCCGCGTCTCTGGCGACAGCTCCCACACACAGAAAGAGCCAGGAGGGAAAGCCGTGCCTCGTTGGAAAGCTCTTTGGCAGCCGCTCGCGTGGCCCCACAGCCCATGGGGCTGCGGGCTTTGCGGCGGCCGTCAGCCTCGGCGCCACCGGCGCCCACGTCGGGCCGCCACGCCAGCCTGCGAATCATTTTCCGGTAGGGCCGCGTCTCTGGCGACAGCTCCCACACCCGAAGAGCCAGGAGGGAAAGCCGTGCCTCGTTGGAAAGCTCTTTGGCAGCCGCTCGCGTGGCCCCACAGCCCATGGGGCTGCGGGCTTTCCGGCGGCCGTCAGCCTCGGCGCCACCGGCGCCCACGTGGCTCGACCGCGCCAGCCTGTGAAGCATTTTCCGGTAGGGCCGCGGCTCTGGCGACAGCTCCCACGCCCGAAGAGCCAGGAGGGAAAGCCGTGCCTCGTTGGAAAGCTCTTTGGCAGCCGCTCGCGTGGCCCCACAGCCCATGGGGCTGCGGGCTTTGCGGCGGCCGTCAGCCTCAGCGCCACCGGCACCCACGTTGCGCCGCCGCACCAGCCTGCGAAGCATTTTCCAGTAGGGCCGCGGCTCTGGCGACAGCTCCCACACCCGAAGAGCCAGGAGGGAAAGCCGTGCCTCGTTGGAAAGCTCTTTGGCAGCTGCTCGCGTGGCCCCACAGCCCGTGGGTCTGCGGGCTTTACAGCGGCCGTCAGCCTCGGCGCCACCAGCGCCCACGTGGCGCCACCGCGCCAGCCTGCGAAGCATTTTCCGGTAGGGCCGCGGCTCTGGCGACAGCTCCCACGCCCGAAGAGCCAGGAGGGAAAGCCGTGCCTCGTTGGAAAGCTCTTTGGCAGCCGCTCGCGTGGCCCCACAGCCCGTGGGGCTGCGGGCTTTGTGGCGGCCGTCAGCCTCAGCGCCACCGGCGCCCACGTTGCGCTGCCGCGCCAGCCTGCGAAGCATTTTCCGGTAGGGACGCGGCTCTGGCGACAGCTCCCACGCCCGAAGAGCCAGGAGGGAAAGCCGTGCCTCGTTGGAAAGCTCTTTGGCAGCCGCTCGAGTGGCCCCACAGCCCTTGGGGCTGCGGGCTTTGCGGCGGCCGTCAGCCTCAGCGCCACCGGCGCCCACGTTGCGCCGCCGCGCCAGCCTGCGAAGCATTTTCCGGTAGGGCCGCGTCTCTGGCGACAGCTCCCACGCCCGAAGAGCCAGGAGGGATAGCCGTGCCTCGTTGGAAAGCTCTTTGGCAGCCGCTCGCGTGGCCCCACAGCCCGTGGGGCTGCGGGCTTTCCGGCGGCCGTCAGCCTCAGCGCCATCGGCGCCCATGTCGGGCCGCCGTGCCAGCCTGCGAAGCATTTTCCGGTAGGGCCGCGGCTCTGGCGACAGCTCCCTCGCCCGAAGAGCCAGGAGGGAAAGCCGTGCCTCGTTGGAAAGCTCTTTGGCAGCCGCTCGCGTGGCCCCACAGCCCGTGGGGCTGCGGGCTTTGCGGCGGCCGTTAGCCTGGGCGACACCGGCGCCCAGGTGGGGCCGCCGCGCCAGCCTGCGAAGCATTTTCCGGTAGGGCCGCGTCTCTGGCGACAGCTCCCACGCCCGAAGAGCCAGGAGGGAAAGCCGTGCCTCGTTGGAAAGCTCTTTGGCAGCCGCTCGCGTGGCCCCACAGCCCGTGGGGCTGCGGGCTTTGCGGCGGCCGTCAGCCTCGGCGCCACCGGCGCCCACGTTGCGCCGCCGCGCCAGCCTGCGAAGCATTTTCGGGTAGGGCCGCGGCTCTGGCGATAGCTCCCACGCCCGAAGAGCCAGGAGGGAAAGCCGTGCCTCATTGGAAAGCTCTTTGGCAGCCGCTCGTGTGGCCCCACAGCCCGTGGGGCTGCGGGCTTTCCGGCGGCCGTCAGCCTCAGCGCCACCGGCGCCCACGTGGCTCGACCGCGCCAGCCTGCGAAGCATTTTCCGGTAGGGCCGCGTCTCTGGCGACAGCTCCCACGGCCGAAGAGCCAGGAGGGAAAGCCGTGCCTCGTTGGAAAGCTCTTTGGCAGCCGCTCGCGTGGCCCCACAGCCCATGGGGCTGCGGGCTTTGCGGCGGCCGTCAGCCTCAGCGCCACCGGCACCCACGTTGCGCCGCCACGCCAGCCTGCGAAGCATTTTCTGGTAGGGCCGCGGCTCTGGCGACAGCTCCCACGCCCGAAGAGCCAGGAGGGAAAGCCGTGCCTCGTTGGAAAGCTCTTTGGCAGCTGCTCGCGTGGCCCCACAGCCCGTGGGGCTGCGGGCTTTACAGCGGCCGTCAGCCACGGCGCCACCAGCGCCCACGTGGCGCCGCCGCGCCAGCCTGCGAAGCATTTTCCGGTAGGGCCGCGGCTCTGGCGACAGCTCCCACGCCCGAAGAGCCAGGAGGGAAAGCCGTGCCTCTTTGGAAAGCTCTTTGGCAGCCGCTCGCGTGGCCCCACAGCCCATGGGGCTGCGGGCTTTCCGGCGGCCGTCAGCCTGGGCGACACCGGCGCCCAGGTGGGGTCGCCGCGCCAGCCTGCGAAGCATTTTCCGGTAGGGCCGCGGCTCTGGCGACAGCTCCCACGCCCGAAGAGCCAGGAGGGAAAGCCGTGCCTCGTTAGAAAGCTCTTTGGCAGCCGCTCGTGTGGCCCTAAAGCCTGTGGTGCTGCGGGCTTTGCGGCGGCCGTCAGCCTCGGCGCCACCGGCGCCCACGTGGCGCCGCCGCGCCAGCCTGCGAAGCATTTTCCGGTAGCGCCGCGTCTATGGCGACAGCTCCCACGCCCGAAGAGCCAGGAGGGAAAGCCGTGCCTCGTTGGAAAGCACTTTGGCAACCGCTCGCGTGGCCCCACAGCCCGTGGGGCTGCGGGCTTTGTGGCGGCCGTCAGCCTCGGCGCCACCGGCGCCCACGTGGCTCGACCGCGCCAGCCTGCGAAGCATTTTCCGGTAGGGCCGCGGCTCTGGCGACAGCTCCCACGCCCGAAGAGCCAGGAGGGAAAGCCGTGCCTCGTTGGAAAGCTCTTTGGCAGCCGCTCGCGTGGCCCCACAGCCCATGGGGCTGCGGGCTTTGCGGCGGCCGTCAGCCTCGGCGCCACCGGCACCCACGTTGCGCCGCCGCGCCAGCCTGCGAAGCATTTTCCGGTAGGGCCGCGGCTCTGGCGACAGCTCCCACGCCCGAAGAGCCAGGAGGGAAAGCCGGGCCTCATTGGAAAGCTCTTTGGCAACCGCTCGCGTGGCCCCACAGCCCGTGGGGCTGCGGGCTTTCCGGCGGCTGTCAGCCTCGGCGCCACCGGCGCCCACGTGGCGCCACCGCGCCAGCCTGCAAAGCATTTTCCAGTAGGGCCGCGTCTCTGGCGACAGCTCCCACGCCCGAAGAGCCAGGAGGGAAAGCCGTGCCTCGTTGGAAAGCTCTTTGGCAGCCGCTCGCGTGGCCCCACAGCCCATGGGGCTGCGGGCTTTGCGGCAGCAGTCAGCCTCAGTGCCACCGGCGCCCACGTGGCGCCGCCGCGCCAGCCTGCGAAGCATTTTCCGGTAGGGCCGCGGCTCTGGCGACAGCTCCCACGCCCGAAGAGCCAGGAGGGAAAGCCGTGCCTCGTTGGAAAGCTCTTTGGCAGCCACTAGCGTGGCCCCACAGCCCGTGGGGCTGCGGGCTTTGCGGCGGCCGTCAGCCTGGGCGACACCGGCGCCCACGTGGCGCCGCCGCGCCAGCCTGCGAAGCATTTTCCGGTAGGGCCGCGTCTCTGGCGACAGCTCCCACGCCCGAAGAGCCAGGAGGGAAAGCCGTGCCTCGTTGGAAAGCTCTTTGGCAGCCGCTCGCGTGGCCCCACAGCCCATGGGGCTGCGGGCTTTGCGGCGGCCGTCAGCCTCAGCGCCACCGGCACCCATGTTGCGCCGCCGCGCCAGCCTGCGAAGCATTTTCCTGTAGGGCGGCAGCTCTGGCGACAGCTCCCACGCCCGAAGAGCCAGGAGGGAAAGCCGTGCCTCGTTGGAAAGCTCTTTGGCAGCTGCTCGCGTGGCCCCACAGCACGTGGGGCTGCGGGCTTTGCGGCAGCCGTCAGCCTCGGCGACACCGGCGCCCACGTGGGGCCGCCGCGCCAGCCTGCGAAGCATTTTCCGGTAGGGCCGCGGCTCTGGCGACAGCTCCCACGCCCGAAGAGCCAGGAGGGAAAGCCGTGCCTCGTTGGAAAGCTCTTTGGCAGCCGCTCGCGTGGCCCCACAGCCCATGGGGCTGCGGGATTTGCGGCGGCCGTCAGCCTGGGCGACACCGGCGCCCACTTGGCGCCGCCGCGCCAGCCTGCGAAGCATTTTCCGGTAGGGCCGCGGCTCTGGCGACAGCTCCCACGCCCGAAGAGCCAGGAGGGAAAGCCGTGCCTCGTTGGAAAGCTCTTTGGCAGCCACTCGTGTGGCCCCACAGCCCGTGGGGCTGCGGGCTTTGCGTCGGCCGTCAGTCTGGGCGACACCGGCGCCCACGTGGCACCGCCACGCCAGCCTGCGAAGCATTTTCCGGTAGGGCCGCGGCTCTGGCGACAGCTCCCACGCCCGAAGAGCCAGGAGGGAAAGCCGTGCCTCGTTGGAAAGCTCTTTGGCAGCCGCTCGTGTGGCCCCACAGCCCGTGGGGCTGTGGGGTTTCCGGCGGCCGTCAGCCTGGGCGCCACCGGCGCCCACGTCGGGCCGCCACGCCAGCCTGCGAAGCATTTTCCGGTAGGGCCTCGGCTCTGGCGACAGCTCCCACGGCCGAAGAGCCAGGAGGGAAAGCCGTGCCTCGTTGGAAAGCTCTTTGGCAGCCACTCGCGTGGCCCCACAGCCCGTGGGGCTGTGGGCTTTGCGGTGGCCGTCAGCCTCGGCGCCACCTGCGCCCACGTGGCGCCGCCGCGCCAGCCTGCGAAGCATTTTCCGGTAGGGCCGTGTCTCTGGCGACAGCTCCCACGCCCGAAGAGCCAGGAGGGAAAGCCGTGCCTCGTTGGAAAGCTTTTTGGCAGCCGCTCGTGTGGCCCCACAGCCCGTGGGGCTGCGGGCTTTCTGGCGGCCGTCAGCCTCCGCGCCATCGGCGCCCACGTCGGGCCGACGCGCCAGCCTGTGAAGCATTTTCCGGTAGGGCCGCAGCTCTGGCGACAACTCCCACGCCCGAAGAGCCAGGAGGGAAAGCCGTGCCTCGTTGGAAAGCTCTTTGGCAGCCGCTCGCGTGGCCCCACAGCCCATGGGGCTGCGGGCTTTGCGGCGGCCGTCAGCCTGGGCGACACCGGCGCCCAGGTGGGGCTGCCGCGCCAGCCTGCAAAGAATTTTCCGGTAGGGCCGCGGCTCTGGCGACAGCTCCCACGCCCGAAGAGCCAGGAGGGAAAGCCGTGCCTCGTTGGAAAGCTCTTTGGCAGCCGCTCGCGTGGCCCCACAGCCCATGGGGCTGCGGGCTTTGCGGCGGCCGTCAGCCTCAGCGCCACCGGTGCCCACGTTGCGCCGCCGCGCCAGCCTGCGAAGCATTTTCCGGTAGGGCCGCGGCTCTGGCGACAGCTCCCACGCCCGAAGAGCCAGGAGGGAAAGCCGTGCCTCATTGGAAAGCTCTTTGGCAGCCGCTCGCGTGGCCCCACAGCCCATGGGGCTGCGGGCTTTGCGGCGGCCGTCAGCCTCAGCGCCACCGGCGCCCACGTGGGGCCGCTGCGCCAGCCTGCAAAGCCTTTTCCGGTAGGGCCGCGGCTCTGGCGACAGCTCCCACGCCCGAAGAGCCAGGAGGGAAAGCCATGCCTCGTTGGAAAGCTCTTTGGCAGCTGCTCGCGTGGCCCCACAGCCGATGGGGCTGCGGGCTTTGCGGCAGCCGTCAGCCTCGGCGCCACCGGTGCCCACGTCGGGCCGCTGCGCCAGCGTGCGAAGCATTTTCCGGTAGGGCCGCGGCTCTGGCGACAGCTCCCACGCCCGAAGAGCCAGGAGGGAAAGCCATGCCTCGTTGGAAAGCTCTTTGGCAGCCACTCACGTGGCCCCACAGCCCGTGGGGCTGCGGGCTTTGCGGCGGCCGTCAGCCTCGGCACCATCGGCGCCCACGTCGGGCCGACGCGCCAGCCTGTTAAGCATTTTCCGGTAGGGCCGCAGCTCTGGCGACAGCTCCCACGCCCGAAGAGCCAGGAGGGAAAGCCATGCCTCGTTGGAAAGCTCTTTGGCAGCCCCTCACGTGGCCCCACAGCCCGTGGGGCTGCGGGCTTTACGGCGGCCGTCAGCCTGGGCGACACCGGCGCCCAGGTGATGCCGCCGCGCCAGCCTGCGAAGCATTTTCCGGTAGGGCCGCGTCTCTGGCAACAGCTCCCACGCCCGAAGAGCCAGGAGGGAAAGCCGTGCCTCGTTGGAAAGCTCTTTGGCAGCCACTCACGTGGCCCCACAGCCCGTGGGGCTGCGGGCTTTCCGGCGGCTGTCAGCCTCGGCGCCACCGGCGCCCACGTGGCGCGAGCGCGCCAGCCTGCAAAGCATTTTCCGGTAGGGCAGCGTCTCTGGCGACAGCTCCCACGCCCGAAGAGCCAGGAGGGAAAGCCGTGCCTCGTTGGAAAGCTCTTTGGCAGCCGCTCGCGTGGCCCCACAGCCCATGGGGCTGTGGGCTTTGCGGCGGCCGTCAGCCTGGGCGCCTCCGGCGCCCACGTGGGGCCGCCGCGCCAGCCTGCGAAGCATTTTCCGGTAGGGCCGCGGCTCTGGCGACAGCTCCCACGCCCGAAGAGCCAGGAGGGAAAGCCGTGCCTCGTTGGAAAGCTCTTTGGCAGCTGCTCGCGTGGCCCCACAGCACGTGGGGCTGCGGGCTTTGCGGCGGCCGTTAGCCTGGGCGACACCGGCGCCCAGGTGGGGCCGCCGCGCCAGCCTGCGAAGCATTTTCCGGTAGGGCCGCGGCTCTGGCGACAGCTCCCACGCCCGAAGAGCCAGGAGGGAAAGCCGTGCCTCGTTGGAAAGCTCTTTGGCAGCCGCTCGTGTGGCCCCACAGCCCGTGGGGCTGCGGGCTTTGCGGCGGCCGTCAGCCTCGGCGCCACCGGCGCCCACGTTGCGCCGCCGCGCCAGCCTGCGAAGCATTTTCGGGTAGGGCCGCGGCTCTGGCGACAGCTCCCACGCCCGAAGAGCCAGGAGGGAAAGCCGTGCCTCATTGGAAAGCTCTTTGGCAGCCGCTCGTGTGGCCCCACAGCCCGTGGGGCTGCGGGCTTTGCGGCGGCCGTCAGCCTCAGCGCCACCGGCGCCCACGTGGCTCGACCGCGCCAGCCTGCGAAGCATTTTCCGGTAGGGCCGCGTCTCTGGCGACAGCTCCCACGGCCGAAGAGCCAGGAGGGAAAGCCGTGCCTCGTTGGAAAGCTCTTTGGCAGCCGCTCGCGTGGCCCCACAGCCCATGGGGCTGCGGGCTTTGCGGCGGCCGTCAGCCTCAGCGCCACCGGCACCCACGTTGCGCCGCCACGCCAGCCTGCGAAGCATTTTCCGGTAGGGCCGCGGCTCTGGCGACAGCTCCCACGCCCGAAGAGCCAGGAGGGAAAGCCGTGCCTCGTTGGAAAGCTCTTTGGCAGCTGCTCGCGTGGCCCCACAGCCCGTGGGGCTGCGGGCTTTACAGCGGCCGTCAGCCACGGCGCCACCAGCGCCCACGTGGCGCCGCCGCGCCAGCCTGCGAAGCATTTTCCGGTAGGGCCGCGGCTCTGGCGACAGCTCCCACGCCCGAAGAGCCAGGAGGGAAAGCCGTGCCTCTTTGGAAAGCTCTTTGGCAGCCGCTCGCGTGGCCCCACAGCCCATGGGGCTGCGGGCTTTCCGGCGGCCGTCAGCCTGGGCGACACCGGCGCCCAGGTGGGGTCGCCGCGCCAGCCTGCGAAGCATTTTCCGGTAGGGCCGCGGCTCTGGCGACAGCTCCCACGCCCGAAGAGCCAGGAGGGAGAGCCGTGCCTCGTTAGAAAACTCTTTGGCAGCCGCTCGTGTGGCCCTAAAGCCTGTGGTGCTGCGGGCTTTGCGGCGGCCGTCAGCCTCGGCGCCACCGGCGCCCACGTGGCGCCGCCGCGCCAGCCTGCGAAGCATTTTCCGGTAGCGCCGCGTCTATGGCGACAGCTCCCACGCCCGAAGAGCCAGGAGGGAAAGCCGTGCCTCGTTGGAAAGCACTTTGGCAACCGCTCGCGTGGCCCCACAGCCCGTGGGGCTGCGGGCTTTGTGGCGGCCGTCAGCCTCGGCGCCACCGGCGCCCACGTGGCTCGACCGCGCCAGCCTGCGAAGCATTTTCCGGTAGGGCCGCGGCTCTGGCGACAGCTCCCACGCCCGAAGAGCCAGGAGGGAAAGCCATGCCTCGTTGGAAAGCTCTTTGGCAGCCGCTCGCGTGGCCCCACAGCCCATGGGGCTGCGGGCTTTGCGGCGGCCGTCAGCCTCGGCGCCACCGGCACCCACGTTGCGCCGCCGCGCCAGCCTGCGAAGCATTTTCCGGTAGGGCCGCGGCTCTGGCGACAGCTCCCACGCCCGAAGAGCCAGGAGGGAAAGCCGGGCCTCATTGGAAAGCTCTTTGGCAACCGCTCGCGTGGCCCCACAGCCCGTGGGGCTGCGGGCTTTCCGGCGGCTGTCAGCCTCGGCGCCACCGGCGCCCACGTGGCGCCACCGCGCCAGCCTGCAAAGCATTTTCCAGTAGGGCCGCGTCTCTGGCGACAGCTCCCACGCCCGAAGAGCCAGGAGGGAAAGCCGTGCCTCGTTGGAAAGCTCTTTGGCAGCCGCTCGCGTGGCCCCACAGCCCATGGGGCTGCGGGCTTTGCGGCAGCAGTCAGCCTCAGTGCCACCGGCGCCCACGTGGCGCCGCCGCGCCAGCCTGCGAAGCATTTTCCGGTAGGGCCGCGGCTCTGGCGACAGCTCCCACGCCCGAAGAGCCAGGAGGGAAAGCCGTGCCTCGTTGGAAAGCTCTTTGGCAGCCGCTAGCGTGGCCCCACAGCCCGTGGGCCTGCGGGCTTTGCGGCGGCCGTCAGCCTGGGCGACACCGGCGCCCACGTGGCGCCGCCGCGCCAGCCTGCGAAGCATTTTCCGGTAGGGCCGCGTCTCTGGCGACAGCTCCCACGCCCGAAAAGCCAGGAGGGAAAGCCGTGCCTCGTTGGAAAGCTCTTTGGCAGCCGCTCGCGTGGCCCCACAGCCCATGGGGCTGCGGGCTTTGCGGCGGCCGTCAGCCTCAGCGCCACCGGCACCCATGTTGCGCCGCCGCGCCAGCCTGCGAAGCATTTTCCTGTAGGGCGGCAGCTCTGGCGACAGCTCCCACGCCCGAAGAGCCAGGAGGGAAAGCCGTGCCTCGTTGGAAAGCTCTTTGGCAGCTGCTCGCGTGGCCCCACAGCACGTGGGGCTGCGGGCTTTGCGGCAGCCGTCAGCCTCGGCGACACCGGCGCCCACGTGGGGCCGCCGCGCCAGCCTGCGAAGCATTTTCCGGTAGGGCCGCGGCTCTGGCGACAGCTCCCACGCCCGAAGAGCCAGGAGGGAAAGCCGTGCCTCGTTGGAAAGCTCTTTGGCAGCCGCTCGCGTGGCCCCACAGCCCATGGGGCTGCGGGATTTGCGGCGGCCGTCAGCCTGGGCGACACCGGCGCCCACTTGGCGCCGCCGCGCCAGCCTGCGAAGCATTTTCCGGTAGGGCCGCGGCTCTGGCGACAGCTCCCACGCCCGAAGAGCCAGGAGGGAAAGCCGTGCCTCGTTGGAAAGCTCTTTGGCAGCCACTCGTGTGGCCCCACAGCCCGTGGGGCTGCGGGCTTTGCGTCGGCCGTCAGTCTGGGCGACACCGGCGCCCACGTGGCACCGCCACGCCAGCCTGCGAAGCATTTTCCGGTAGGGCCGCGGCTCTGGCGACAGCTCCCACGCCCGAAGAGCCAGGAGGGAAAGCCGTGCCTCGTTGGAAAGCTCTTTGGCAGCCGCTCGTGTGGCCCCACAGCCCGTGGGGCTGTGGGGTTTCCGGCGGCCGTCAGCCTGGGCGCCACCGGCGCCCACGTCGGGCCGCCACGCCAGCCTGCGAAGCATTTTCCGGTAGGGCCTCGGCTCTGGCGACAGCTCCCACGGCCGAAGAGCCAGGAGGGAAAGCCGTGCCTCGTTGGAAAGCTCTTTGGCAGCCACTCGCGTGGCCCCACAGCCCGTGGGGCTGTGGGCTTTGCGGTGGCCGTCAGCCTCGGCGCCACCGGCGCCCACGTGGCGCCGCCGCGCCAGCCTGCGAAGCATTTTCCGGTAGGGCCGTGTCTCTGGCGACAGCTCCCACGCCCGAAGAGCCAGGAGGGAAAGCCGTGCCTCGTTGGAAAGCTTTTTGGCAGCCGCTCGTGTGGCCCCACAGCCCGTGGGGCTGCGGGCTTTCTGGCGGCCGTCAGCCTCCGCGCCATCGGCGCCCACGTCGGGCCGACGCGCCAGCCTGTGAAGCATTTTCCGGTAGGGCCGCAGCTCTGGCGACAACTCCCACGCACGAAGAGCCAGGAGGGAAAGCCGTGCCTCGTTGGAAAGCTCTTTGGCAGCCGCTCGCGTGGCCCCACAGCCCATGGGGCTGCGGGCTTTGCGGCGGCCGTCAGCCTGGGCGACACCGGCGCCCACGTGGCGCCGCCGCGCCAGCCTGCGAAGCATTTTCCGGTAGGGCCGCGGCTCTGGCGACAGCTCCCACGCCCGAAGAGCCAGGAGGGAAAGCCGTGCCTCGTTGGAAAGCTCTTTGGCAGCCGCTTGTGTGGCCCCACAGCCCGTGGGGCTGCGGGCTTTGCGGCGGCCGTCAGCCTGGGCGCCACCGGCGCCCACGTGGCGCCGCCGCGCCAGCCTGCGAAGCATTTTCCGGTAGGGCCGCGGCTCTGGCAACAGCTCCCACGCCCGAAGAGCCAGGAGGGAAAGCCGTGCCTCGTTGGAAAGCTCTTTGGCAGCCGCTTGTGTGGCCCCACAGCCCGTGGGGCTGCGGGCTTTGCGGCGGCCGTCAGCCTGGGCGACACCGGCGCCCAGGTGGGGCTGCCGCGCCAGCCTGCAAAGAATTTTCCGGTAGGGCCGCGGCTCTGGCGACAGCTCCCACGCCCGAAGAGCCAGGAGGGAAAGCCGTGCCTCGTTGGAAAGCTCTTTGGCAGCCGCTCGCGTGGCCCCACAGCCCGTGGGGCTGCGGGCTTTGCGGCGGCCGTCAGCCTCAGCGCCACCGGTGCCCACGTTGCGCCGCCGCGCCAGCCTGCGAAGCATTTTCCGGTAGGGCCGCGGCTCTGGCGACAGCTCCCACGCCCGAAGAGCCAGGAGGGAAAGCCGTGCCTCGTTGGAAAGCTCTTTGGCAGCCGCTCGCGTGGCCCCACAGCCCATGGGGCTGCGGGCTTTGCGGCGGCCGTCAGCCTCAGCGCCACCGGCGCCCACGTGGGGCCGCTGCGCCAGCCTGCAAAGCCTTTTCCGGTAGGGCCGCGGCTCTGGCGACAGCTCCCACGCCCGAAGAGCCAGGAGGGAAAGCCATGCCTCGTTGGAAAGCTCTTTGGCAGCTGCTCGCGTGGCCCCACAGCCGATGGGGCTGCGGGCTTTGCGGCAGCCGTCAGCCTCGGCGCCACCGGTGCCCACGTCGGGCCGCTGCGCCAGCCTGCAAAGCATTTTCCGGTAGGGCCGCGGCTCTGGCGACAGCTCCCACGCCCGAAGAGCCAGGAGGGAAAGCCATGCCTCGTTGGAAAGCTCTTTGGCAGCCACTCACGTGGCCCCACAGCCCGTGGGGCTGCGGGCTTTGCGGCGGCCGTCAGCCTCGGCACCATCGGCGCCCACGTCGGGCCGACGCGCCAGCCTGTTAAGCATTTTCCGGTAGGGCCGCAGCTCTGGCGACAGCTCCCACGCCCGAAGAGCCAGGAGGGAAAGCCATGCCTCGTTGGAAAGCTCTTTGGCAGCCCCTCACGTGGCCCCACAGCCCGTGGGGCTGCGGGCTTTACGGCGGCCGTCAGCCTGGGCGACACCGGCGCCCAGGTGATGCCGCCGCGCCAGCCTGCGAAGCATTTTCCGGTAGGGCCGCGTCTCTGGCAACAGCTCCCACGCCCGAAGAGCCAGGAGGGAAAGCCGTGCCTCGTTGGAAAGCTCTTTGGCAGCCACTCACGTGGCCCCACAGCCCGTGGGGCTGCGGGCTTTCCGGCGGCTGTCAGCCTCGGCGCCACCGGCGCCCACGTGGCGCCACCGCGCCAGCCTGCAAAGCATTTTCCGGTAGGGCAGCGTCTCTGGCGACAGCTCCCACGCCCGAAGAGCCAGGAGGGAAAGCCGTGCCTCGTTGGAAAGCTCTTTGGCAGCCGCTCGCGTGGCCCCACAGCCCATGGGGCTGTGGGCTTTGCGGCGGCCGTCAGCCTGGGCGCCTCCGGCGCCCACGTGGGGCCGCCGCGCCAGCCTGCGAAGCATTTTCCGGTAGGGCCGCGGCTCTGGCGACAGCTCCCACGCCCGAAGAGCCAGGAGGGAAAGCCGTGCCTCGTTGGAAAGCTCTTTGGCAGCCGCTCGCGTGGCCCCACAGCCCATGGGGCTGCGGGCTTTGCGGCGGCCGTCAGCCTGGGCAACACCGGCGCCCACGTGGCGCCGCCGCGCCAGCCTGCGAAGCATTTTCCGGTAGGGCCGCGGCTCTGGCGACAGCTCCCACGCCCGAAGAGCCAGGAGGGAAAGCCATGCCTCGTTGGAAAGCTCTTTGGCAGCTGCTCGCGTGGCCCCACTGTCGATGGGGCTGCGGGCTTTGCGGCAGCCGTCAGCCTCGGCACCACCAGTGCCCACGTCGGGCCGCTGCGCCAGCCTGCAAAGCATTTTCCGGTAGGGCCGCGGCTCTGGCGACAGCTCCCACGCCCGAAGAGCCAGGAGGGAAAGCCGTGCCTCGTTGGAAAGCTCTTTGGCAGCCGCTTGTGTGGCCCCACAGCCCGTGGGGCTGCGGGCTTTGCGGCGGCCGTCAGCCTGGGCGACACCGGCGCCCAGGTGGGGCTGCCGCGCCAGCCTGCAAAGAATTTTCCGGTAGGGCCGCGGCTCTGGCGACAGCTCCCACGCCCGAAGAGCCAGGAGGGAAAGCCGTGCCTCGTTGGAAAGCTCTTTGGCAGCCGCTCGCGTGGCCCCACAGCCCATGGGGCTGCGGGCTTTGCGGCGGCCGTCAGCCTCAGCGCCACCGGCGCCCACGTGGCGCCGCCGCACCAGCCTGCGAAGCATTTTCCGGTAGGGCCGCGTCTCTGGCGACAGCTCCCACGCCCGAAGAGCCAGGAGGGAAAGCCGTGCCTCGTTGGAAAGCTCTTTGGCAGCCGCTCACGTGGCCCCACAGCCCGTGGGGCTGCGGGCTTTGCGGCGGCCGTCAGCCTCGGCACCATCGGCGCCCACGTCGGGCCGACGCGCCAGCCTGTTAAGCATTTTCCGGTAGGGCCGCAGCCCTGGCGACAGCTCCCACGCCCGAAGAGCCAGGAGGGAAAGCCGTGCCTCGTTGGAAAGCTCTTTGGCAGCCGCTCGCGTGGCCCCACAGCCCATGGGGCTGCGGGCTTTGCGGCGGCCGTCAGCCTGGGCAACACCGGCGCCCACGTGGCGCCGCCGCACCAGCCTGCGAAGCATTTTCCGGTAGGGCCGCGGCTCTGGCGACAGCTCCCACGCCCGAAGAGCCAGGAGGGAAAGCCATGCCTCGTTGGAAAGCTCTTTGGCAGCTGCTCGCGTGGCCCCACTGTCGATGGGGCTGCGGGCTTTGCGGCAGCCGTCAGCCTCGGCGCCACCGGTGCCCACCTCGGGCCGCTGCGCCAGCCTGCGAGGCATTTTCCGGTAGGGCCGCGGCTCTGGCGACAGCTCCCACGCCCGAAGAGCCAGGAGGGAAAGCCGTGCCTCGTTGGAAAGCTCTTTGGCAGCCGCTCGCGTGGCCCCACAGCCCATGGGGCTGCAGGCTTTGCGGCGGCCGTCAGCCTGGGCGACACCGGCGCCCACGTGGCGCCGCCGCGCCAGCCTGCGAAGCATTTTCCGGTAGGGCCGCGGCTCTGGCGACAGCTCCCACGCCCGAAGAGCCAGGAGGGAAAGCCGTGCCTCGTTGGAAAGCTCTTTGGCAGCCGCTCGCGTGGCCCCACAGCCCATGGGGCTGCGGGCTTTGCGGCGGCCGTCAGCCTCAGCGCCACCGGCGCCCACGTGGCGCCGCCGCACCAGCCTGCGAAGCATTTTCCGGTAGGGCCGCGTCTCTGGCGACAGCTCCCACGCCCGAAGAGCCAGGAGGGAAAGCCGTGCCTCGTTGGAAAGCTCTTTGGCAGCCGCTCACGTGGCCCCACAGCCCGTGGGGCTGCGGGCTTTGCGGCGGCCGTCAGCCTCGGCACCATCGGCGCCCACGTCGGGCCGAGGCGCCAGCCTGTTAAGCATTTTCCGGTAGGGCCGCAGCCCTGGCGACAGCTCCCACGCCCGAAGAGCCAGGAGGGAAAGCCGTGCCTCGTTGGAAAGCTCTTTGGCAGCCGCTCGCGTGGCCCCACAGCCCATGGGGCTGCGGGCTTTGCGGCGGCCGTCAGCCTGGGCAACACCGGCGCCCACGTGGCGCCGCCGCACCAGCCTGCGAAGCATTTTCCGGTAGGGCCGCGTCTCTGGCGACAGCTCCCACACCCGAAGAGCCAGGAGGGAAAGCCGTGCCTCGTTGGAAAGCTCTTTGGCAGCCGCTCGTGTGGCCCCACAGCCCGTGGGGCTGTGGGGTTTCCGGCCGCCGTCAGCCTGGGCGCCACCGGCGCCCACGTGGGGCCGCTGCGCCAGCCTGCAAAGCATTTTCCAGTAGGGCCGCGTCTCTGGCGATAGCTCCCACGCCCGAAGAGCCAGGAGGGAAAGCCATGCCTCGTTGGAAAGCTCTTTGGCAGCCGCTCGCGTGGCCCCACAGCCCATGGGGCTGTGGGCTTTGCGGCGGCCGTCAGCCTGGGCGCCTCCGGCGCCCACGTCGGGCCGCCACGCCAGCCTGCGAAGCATTTTCCGGTAGGGCCGCGGCTCTGGCGACAGCTCCCACGGCCGAAGAGCCAGGAGGGAAAGCCGTGCCTCGTTGGAAAGCTCTTTGGCAGCCGCTCGCGTGGCCCCACAGCCCATGGGGCTGCGGGCTTTGCGGCGGCCGTCAGCCTGGGCGACACCGGCGCCCACGTGGCGCCGCCGCGCCAGCCTGCGAAGCATTTTCCGGTAGGGCCGCGGCTCTGGCGACAGCTCCCACGCCCGAAGAGCCAGGAGGGAAAGCCGTGCCTCGTTGGAAAGCTCTTTGGCAGCCGCTTGTGTGGCCCCACAGCCCGTGGGGCTGCGGGCTTTGCGGCGGCCGTCAGCCTGGGCGACACCGGCGCCCAGGTGGGGCTGCCGCGCCAGCCTGCAAAGAATTTTCCGGTAGGGCCGCGGCTCTGGCGACAGCTCCCACGCCCGAAGAGCCAGGAGGGAAAGCCGTGCCTCGTTGGAAAGCTCTTTGGCAGCCGCTCGCGTGGCCCCACAGCCCATGGGGCTGCGGGCTTTGCGGCGGCCGTCAGCCTCAGCGCCACCGGCGCCCACGTGGCGCCGCCGCACCAGCCTGCGAAGCATTTTCCGGTAGGGCCGCGTCTCTGGCGACAGCTCCCACGCCCGAAGAGCCAGGAGGGAAAGCCGTGCCTCGTTGGAAAGCTCTTTGGCAGCCGCTCACGTGGCCCCACAGCCCGTGGGGCTGCGGGCTTTGCGGCGGCCGTCAGCCTGGGCAACACCGGCGCCCACGTGGCGCCGCCGCACCAGCCTGCGAAGCATTTTGCGGTAGGGCCGCGGCTCTGGCGACAGCTCCCACACCCGAAGAGCCAGGAGGGAAAGCCGTGCCTCGTTGGAAAGCTCTTTGGCAGCCGCTCGTGTGGCCCCACAGCCCGTGGGGCTGTGGGGTTTCCGGCCGCCGTCAGCCTGGGCGCCACCGGCGCCCACGTGGGGCCGCTGCGCCAGCCTGCAAAGCATTTTCCAGTAGGGCCGCGTCTCTGGCGACAGCTCCCACGCCCGAAGAGCCAGGAGGGAAAGCCATGCCTCGTTGGAAAGCTCTTTGGCAGCCGCTCGCGTGGCCCCACAGCCCATGGGGCTGTGGGCTTTGCGGCGGCCGTCAGCCTGGGCGCCTCCGGCGCCCACGTCGGGCCGCCACGCCAGCCTGCGAAGCATTTTCCGGTAGGGCCGCGGCTCTGGCGACAGCTCCCACGGCCGAAGAGCCAGGAGGGAAAGCCGTGCCTCGTTGGAAAGCTCTTTGGCAGCCGCTCGCGTGGCCCCACAGCCCATGGGTCTGCGGGCTTTGCGGCGGCCGTCAGCCTCGGCGACACCGGTGCCCAGGTGGGGCCGCCGCGCCAGCCTGCGAAGCATTTTCCGGTAGGGCCGCGTCTCTGGCGACAGCTCCCTCGCCCGAAGAGCCAGGAGGGAAAGCCGTGCCTCGTTGGAAAGCTCTTTGGCAGCCGCTCGCGTGGCCCCACAGCCCGTGGGGCTGCGGGCTTTCCGGCGGCCGTCAGCCTCGGCACCATCGGCGCCCACGTCGGGCCGCCGCGCCAGCCTGTGAAGCATTTTCCGGTAGGGCCGCGGCTCTGGCGACAGCTCCCACGCCCGAAGAGCCAGGAGGGAAAGCCGTGCCTCGTTGGAAAGCTCTTTGGCAGCCGCTCGCGTGGCCCCACAGCCCATGGGGCTGCGGGCTTTCCGGCGGCCGTCAGCCTGGGCGCCACCGGCGCCCACGTGGCGCCGCCGCGCCAGCCTGCGAAGCATTTTCCGGTAGGGCCGCGGCTCTGGCGACAGCTCCCACGCCCGAAGAGCCAGGAGGGAAAACCATGCCTCGTTGGAAAGCTCTTTGGCAGCTGCTCGCGTGGCCCCACTGTCGATGGGGCTGCGGGCTTTGCGGCAGCCGTCAGCCTCGGCGCCACCGGTGCCCACGTCGGGCCGCTGCGCCAGCCTGCAAAGCATTTTCCGGTAGGGCCGCGTCTCTGGCGACAGCTCCCACGCCCGAAGAGCCAGGAGGGAAAGCCGTGCCTCGTTGGAAAGCTCTTTGGCAGCCGCTCGCGTGGCCCCACAGCCCATGGGGCTGCGGGCTTTCCGGCGGCCGTCAGCCTGGGCGACACCGGCGCCCACGTGGCGCCGCCGCGCCAGCCTGCGAAGCATTTTCCGGTAGGGCCGCGGCTCTGGCGACAGCTCCCACGCCCGAAGAGCCAGGAGGGAAAGCCGTGCCTCGTTGGAAAGCTCTTTGGCAGCCGCTTGTGTGGCCCCACAGCCCGTGGGGCTGCGGGCTTTGCGGCGGCCGTCAGCCTGGGCGACACCGGCGCCCAGGTGGGGCTGCTGCGCCAGCCTGCAAAGAATTTTCCGGTAGGGCCGCGGCTCTGGCGACAGCTCCCACGCCCGAAGAGCCAGGAGGGAAAGCCGTGCCTCGTTGGAAAGCTCTTTGGCAGCCGCTCGCGTGGCCCCACAGCCCATGGGGCTGCGGGCTTTGCGGCGGCCGTCAGCCTCAGCGCCACCGGCGCCCACGTGGCGCCGCCGCACCAGCCTGCGAAGCATTTTCCGGTAGGGCCGCGGCTCTGGCGACAGCTCCCACGCCCGAAGAGCCAGGAGGGAAAGCCGTGCCTCGTTGGAAAGCTCTTTGGCAGCCGCTCACGTGGCCCCACAGCCCGTGGGGCTGCGGGCTTTGCGGCGGCCGTCAGCCTCGGCACCATCGGTGCCCACGTCGGGCCGACGCACCAGCCTGTTAAGCATTTTCCGGTAGGGCCGCAGCTCTGGCGACAGCTCCCACGCCCGAAGAGCCAGGAGGGAAAGCCGTGCCTCGTTGGAAAGCTCTTTGGCAGCCGCTCGCGTGGCCCCACAGCCCATGGGGCTGCGGGCTTTGCGGCGGCCGTCAGCCTGGGCAACACCGGCGCCCACGTGGCGCCGCCGCACCAGCCTGCGAAGCATTTTCCGGTAGGGCCGCGGCTCTGGCGACAGCTCCCACACCCGAAGAGCCAGGAGGGAAAGCCGTGCCTCGTTGGAAAGCTCTTTGGCAGCCGCTCGTGTGGCCCCACAGCCCGTGGGGCTGTGGGGTTTCCGGCGGCCGTCAGCCTGGGCGCCACCGGCGCCCACGTGGGGCCGCTGCGCCAGCCTGCAAAGCATTTTCCAGTAGGGCCGCGTCTCTGGCGACAGCTCCCACGCCCGAAGAGCCAGGAGGGAAAGCCATGCCTCGTTGGAAAGCTCTTTGGCAGCCACTCGCGTGGCCCCACAGCCCGTGGGGCTGCGGGCTTTGCGGCGGCTGTCAGCCACGGCGCCATCGGCGCCCAGGTCGGGCCGCCGCGCCAGCCTGCGAAGCATTTTCCGGTAGGGCCGCGTCTCTGGCAACAGCTCCCACGCCCGAAGAGCCAGGAGGGAAAGCCGTGCCTCGTTGGAAAGCTCTTTGGCAGCCACTCACGTGGCCCCACAGCCCATGGGGCTGCGGGCTTTGCGGCGGCCGTCAGCCTGGGCGACACCGGCGCCCACGTGGCGCCGCCGCGCCAGCCTGCGAAGCATTTTCCGGTAGGGCCGCGGCTCTGGCGACAGCTCCCACGCCCGAAGAGCCAGGAGGGAAAGCCGTGCCTCGTTGGAAAGCTCTTTGGCAGCCGCTCGCGTGGCCCCACAGCCCATGGGGCTGCGGGCTTTGCGGCGGCCGTCAGCCTGGGCGACACCGGCGCCCACGTGGCGCCGCCGCGCCAGCCTGCGAAGCATTTTCCGGTAGGGCCGCGGCTCTGGCGACAGCTCCCACACCCGAAGAGCCAGGAGGGAAAGCCGTGCCTCGTTGGAAAGCTCTTTGGCAGCCGCTCGTGTGGCCCCACAGCCCATGGGGCTGCGGGCTTTGCGGCGGCCGTCAGCCTGGGCGCCACCGGTGCCCACGTCGGGCCGCCGCGCCAGCCTGCGAAGCATTTTCCGGTAGGGCCGCGGCTCTGGCGACAGCTCCCACGGCCGAAGAGCCAGGAGGGAAAGCCGTGCCTCGTTGGAAAGCTCTTTGGCAGCCGCTCGCGTGGCCCCACAGCCCATGGGGCTGCGGGCTTTGCGGCGGCCGTCAGCCTCGGCGCCATCGGCGCCCACGTCGGGCGGCCGCGCCAGCCTGTGAAGTATTTTCCGGTAGGGCCGCGGCTCTGGCGACAGCTCCCACGCCCGAAGAGCCAGGAGGGAAAGCCGTGCCTCATTGGAAAGCTCTTTGGCAGCCACTCACGTGGCCCCACAGCCCGTGGGGCTGCGGGCTTTGCGGCGGCCGTCAGCCTGGGCGACACCGGCGCCCAGGTGGGGCTGCCGCGCCAGCCTGCAAAGAATTTTCCGGTAGGGCCGCGGCTCTGGCGACAGCTCCCACGCCCGAAGAGCCAGGAGGGAAAGCCGTGCCTCGTTGGAAAGCTCTTTGGCAGCCGCTCGCGTGGCCCCACAGCCCATGGGGCTGCGGGCTTTGCGGCGGCCGTCAGCCTCAGCGCCAGCGGCGCCCACGTGGCGCCGCCGCACCAGCCTGCGAAGCATTTTCCGGTAGGGCCGCGTCTCTGGCGACAGCTCCCACGCCCGAAGAGCCAGGAGGGAAAGCCGTGCCTCGTTGGAAAGCTCTTTGGCAGCCGCTCAGGTGGCCCCACAGCCCGTGGGGCTGCGGGCTTTGCGGCGGCCGTCAGCCTCGGCACCATCGGCGCCCACGTCGGGCCGACGCGCCAGCCTGTTAAGCATTTTCCGGTAGGGCCGCAGCCCTGGCGACAGCTCCCACGCCCGAAGAGCCAGGAGGGAAAGCCGTGCCTCGTTGGAAAGCTCTTTGGCAGCCGCTCGCGTGGCCCCACAGCCCATGGGGCTGCGGGCTTTGCGGCGGCCGTCAGCCTGGGCAACACCGGCGCCCACGTGGCGCCGCCGCACCAGCCTGCGAAGCATTTTGCGGTAGGGCCGCGGCTCTGGCGACAGCTCCCACACCCGAAGAGCCAGGAGGGAAAGCCGTGCCTCGTTGGAAAGCTCTTTGGCAGCCGCTCGTGTGGCCCCACAGCCCATGGGGCTGTGGGCTTTGCGGCCGCCGTCAGCCTGGGCGCCACCGGCGCCCACGTGGGGCCGCTGCGCCAGCCTGCAAAGCATTTTCCAGTAGGGCCGCGTCTCTGGCGACAGCTCCCACGCCCGAAGAGCCAGGAGGGAAAGCCATGCCTCGTTGGAAAGCTCTTTGGCAGCCGCTCGCGTGGCCCCACAGCCCATGGGGCTGTGGGCTTTGCGGCGGCCGTCAGCCTGGGCGCCTCCGGCGCCCACGTCGGGCCGCCACGCCAGCCTGCAAAGCATTTTCCGGTAGGGCCGCGGCTCTGGCGACAGCTCCCACGCCCGAAGAGCCAGGAGGGAAAGCCGTGCCTCGTTGGAAAGCTCTTTGGCAGCCGCTCGCGTGGCCCCACAGCCCATGGGTCTGCGGGCTTTGCGGCGGCTGTCAGCCACGGCGCCATCGGCGCCCAGGTCGGGCCGCCGCGCCAGCCTGCGAAGCATTTTCCGGTAGAGCCGCGTCTCTGGCAAGAGCTCCCACGCCTGAAGAGCCAGGAGGGAAAGCCGTGCCTCGTTGGAAAGCTCTTTGGCAGCCACTCACGTGGCCCCACAGCCCGTGGGGCTGCGGGCTTTCCGGCGGCTGTCAGCCTCGGCGCCACCGGCGCCCACGTGGCGCGAGCGCGCCAGCCTGCAAAGCATTTTCCGGTAGGGCCGCGGCTCTGGCGACAGCTCCCACGCCCGAAGAGCCAGGAGGGAAAGCCGTGCCTCGTTGGAAAGCTCTTTGGCAGCCGCTCGCGTGGCCCCACAGCCCATGGGGCTGCGGGCTTTCCGGCGGCCGTCAGCCTGGGCGACACCGGCGCCCACGTGGCGCCGCCGCGCCAGCCTGCGAAGCATTTTCCGGTAGGGCCGCGGCTCTGGCGACAGCTCCCACACCCGAAGAGCCAGGAGGGAAAGCCGTGCCTCGTTGGAAAGCTCTTTGGCAGCCGCTCGTGTGGCCCCACAGCCCGTGGGGCTGCGGGCTTTGCGGCGGCCGTCAGCCTGGGCGCCACCGGTGCCCACGTCGGGCCGCCGCGCCAGCCTGCGAAGCATTTTCCGGTAGGGCCGCGGCTCTGGCGACAGCTCCCACGCCCGAAGAGCCAGGAGGGAAAGCCGTGCCTCGTTGGAAAGCTCTTTGGCAGCCGCTCGCGTGGCCCCACAGCCCATGGGGCTGCGGGCTTTGCGGCGGCCGTCAGCCTCAGCGCCACCGGCGCCCACGTGGGGCCGCTGCGCCAGCCTGCAAAGCCTTTTCCGGTAGGGCCGCGGCTCTGGCGACAGCTCCCACGCCCGAAGAGCCAGGAGGGAAAGCCATGCCTCGTTGGAAAGCTCTTTGGCAGCTGCTCGCGTGGCCCCACAGCCGATGGGGCTGCGGGCTTTGCGGCAGCCGTCAGCCTCGGCGCCACCGGTGCCCACGTCGGGCCGCTGCGCCAGCCTGCAAAGCATTTTCCGGTAGGGCCGCGGCTCTGGCGACAGCTCCCACGCCCGAAGAGCCAGGAGGGAAAGCCATGCCTCGTTGGAAAGCTCTTTGGCAGTCACTCACGTGGCCCCACAGCCCGTGGGGCTGCGGGCTTTGCGGCGGCCGTCAGCCTCGGCACCATCGGCGCCCACGTCGGGACGACGCGCCAGCCTGTTAAGCATTTTCCGGTAGGGCCGCAGCTCTGGCGACAGCTCCCACGCCCGAAGAGCCAGGAGGGAAAGCCATGCCTCGTTGGAAAGCTCTTTGGCAGCCACTCACGTGGCCCCACAGCCCGTGGGGCTGCGGGCTTTACGGCGGCCGTCAGCCTGGGCGACACCGGCGCCCAGGTGATGCCGCCGCGCCAGCCTGCGAAGCATTTTCCGGTAGGGCCGCGTCTCTGGCAACAGCTCCCACGCCCGAAGAGCCAGGAGGGAAAGCCGTGCCTCGTTGGAAAGCTCTTTGGCAGCCACTCACGTGGCCCCACAGCCCGTGGGGCTGCGGGCTTTCCGGCGGCTGTCAGCCTCGGCGCCACCGGCGCCCACGTGGCGCGAGCGCGCCAGCCTGCAAAGCATTTTCCGGTAGGGCAGCGTCTCTGGCGACAGCTCCCACGCCAGAAGAGCCAGGAGGGAAAGCCGTGCCTCGTTGGAAAGCTCTTTGGCAGCCGCTCGCGTGGCCCCACAGCCCATGGGGCTGTGGGCTTTGCGGCGGCCGTCAGCCTGGGCGCCTCCGGCGCCCACATGGGGCTGCCACGCCAGCCTGCGAAGCATTTTCCGGTAGGGCCGCGGCTCTGGCGACAGCTCCCACGCCCGAAGAGCCAGGAGGGAAAGCCGTGCCTCGTTGGAAAGCTCTTTGGCAGCCGCTCGCGTGGCCCCACAGCCCATGGGGCTGTGGGCTTTGCGGCGGCCGTCAGCCTGGGCGCCTCCGGCGCCCACGTCGGGCCGCCACGCCAGCCTGCAAAGCATTTTCCGGTAGGGCCGCGGCTCTGGCGACAGCTCCCACGCCCGAAGAGCCAGGAGGGAAAGCCGTGCCTCGTTGGAAAGCTCTTTGGCAGCCGCTCGCGTGGCCCCACAGCCCATGGGTCTGCGGGCTTTGCGGCGGCTGTCAGCCACGGCGCCATCGGCGCCCAGGTCGGGCCGCCGCGCCAGCCTGCGAAGCATTTTCCGGTAGAGCCGCGTCTCTGGCAAGAGCTCCCACGCCTGAAGAGCCAGGAGGGAAAGCCGTGCCTCGTTGGAAAGCTCTTTGGCAGCCACTCACGTGGCCCCACAGCCCGTGGGGCTGCGGGCTTTCCGGCGGCTGTCAGCCTCGGCGCCACCGGCGCCCACGTGGCGCGAGCGCGCCAGCCTGCAAAGCATTTTCCGGTAGGGCCGCGGCTCTGGCGACAGCTCCCACGCCCGAAGAGCCAGGAGGGAAAGCCGTGCCTCGTTGGAAAGCTCTTTGGCAGCCGCTCGCGTGGCCCCACAGCCCATGGGGCTGCGGGCTTTGCGGCGGCCGTCAGCCTGGGCGACACCGGCGCCCACGTGGCGCCGCCGCGCCAGCCTGCGAAGCATTTTCCGGTAGGGCCGCGGCTCTGGCGACAGCTCCCACACCCGAAGAGCCAGGAGGGAAAGCCGTGCCTCGTTGGAAAGCTCTTTGGCAGCCGCTCGTGTGGCCCCACAGCCCGTGGGGCTGCGGGCTTTGCGGCGGCCGTCAGCCTGGGCGCCACCGGTGCCCACGTCGGGCCGCCGCGCCAGCCTGCGAAGCATTTTCCGGTAGGGCCGCGGCTCTGGCGACAGCTCCCACGCCCGAAGAGCCAGGAGGGAAAGCCGTGCCTCGTTGGAAAGCTCTTTGGCAGCCGCTCGCGTGGCCCCACAGCCCATGGGGCTGCGGGCTTTGCGGCGGCCGTCAGCCTCAGCGCCACCGGCGCCCACGTGGGGCCGCTGCGCCAGCCTGCAAAGCCTTTTCCGGTAGGGCCGCGGCTCTGGCGACAGCTCCCACGCCCGAAGAGCCAGGAGGGAAAGCCATGCCTCGTTGGAAAGCTCTTTGGCAGCTGCTCGCGTGGCCCCACAGCCGATGGGGCTGCGGGCTTTGCGGCAGCCGTCAGCCTCGGCGCCACCGGTGCCCACGTCGGGCCGCTGCGCCAGCCTGCAAAGCATTTTCCGGTAGGGCCGCGGCTCTGGCGACAGCTCCCACGCCCGAAGAGCCAGGAGGGAAAGCCATGCCTCGTTGGAAAGCTCTTTGGCAGCCACTCACGTGGCCCCACAGCCCGTGGGGCTGCGGGCTTTGCGGCGGCCGTCAGCCTCGGCACCATCGGCGCCCACGTCGGGACGACGCGCCAGCCTGTTAAGCATTTTCCGGTAGGGCCGCAGCTCTGGCGACAGCTCCCACGCCCGAAGAGCCAGGAGGGAAAGCCATGCCTCGTTGGAAAGCTCTTTGGCAGCCCCTCACGTGGCCCCACAGCCCGTGGGGCTGCGGGCTTTACGGCGGCCGTCAGCCTGGGCGACACCGGCGCCCAGGTGATGCCGCCGCGCCAGCCTGCGAAGCATTTTCCGGTAGGGCCGCGTCTCTGGCAACAGCTCCCACGCCCGAAGAGCCAGGAGGGAAAGCCGTGCCTCGTTGGAAAGCTCTTTGGCAGCCACTCACGTGGCCCCACAGCCCGTGGGGCTGCGGGCTTTCCGGCGGCTGTCAGCCTCGGCGCCACCGGCGCCCACGTGGCGCGAGCGCGCCAGCCTGCAAAGCATTTTCCGGTAGGGCAGCGTCTCTGGCGACAGCTCCCACGCCAGAAGAGCCAGGAGGGAAAGCCGTGCCTCGTTGGAAAGCTCTTTGGCAGCCGCTCGCGTGGCCCCACAGCCCATGGGGCTGTGGGCTTTGCGGCGGCCGTCAGCCTGGGCGCCTCCGGCGCCCACATGGGGCCGCCACGCCAGCCTGCGAAGCATTTTCCGGTAGGGCCGCGGCTCTGGCGACAGCTCCCACGCCCGAAGAGCCAGGAGGGAAAGCCGTGCCTCGTTGGAAAGCTCTTTGGCAGCCGCTCGCGTGGCCCCACAGCCCATGGGGCTGCGGGCTTTGCGGCGGCCGTCAGCCTGGGCAACACCGGCGCCCACGTGGCGCCGCCGCGCCAGCCTGCGAAGCATTTTCCGGTAGGGCCGCGGCTCTGGCGACAGCTCCCACGCCCGAAGAGCCAGGAGGGAAAGCCATGCCTCGTTGGAAAGCTCTTTGGCAGCTGCTCGCGTGGCCCTACTGTCGATGGGGCTGCGGGCTTTGCGGCAGCCGTCAGCCTCGGCACCACCGGTGCCCACGTCGGGCCGCTGCGCCAGCCTGCAAAGCATTTTCCGGTAGGGCCGCGGCTCTGGCGACAGCTCCCACGCCCGAAGAGCCAGGAGGGAAAGCCCTGCCTCGTTGGAAAGCTCTTTGGCAGCCGCTTGTGTGGCCCCACAGCCCGTGGGGCTGCGGGCTTTGCGGCGGCCGTCAGCCTGGGCGACACCGGCGCCCAGGTGGGGCTGCCGCGCCAGCCTGCAAAGAATTTTCCGGTAGGGCCGCGGCTCTGGCGACAGCTCCCACGCCCGAAGAGCCAGGAGGGAAAGCCGTGCCTCGTTGGAAAGCTCTTTGGCAGCCGCTCGCGTGGCCCCACAGCCCATGGGGCTGCGGGCTTTGCGGCGGCCGTCAGCCTCAGCGCCACCGGCGCCCACGTGGCGCCGCCGCACCAGCCTGCGAAGCATTTTCCGGTAGGGCCGCGTCTCTGGCGACAGCTCCCACGCCCGAAGAGCCAGGAGGGAAAGCCGTGCCTCGTTGGAAAGCTCTTTGGCAGCCGCTCACGTGGCCCCACAGCCCGTGGGGCTGCGGGCTTTGCAGCGGCCGTCAGCCTCGGCACCATCGGCGCCCACGTCGGGCCGACGCGCCAGCCTGTTAAGCATTTTCCGGTAGGGCCGCAGCCCTGGCGACAGCTCCCACGCCCGAAGAGCCAGGAGGGAAAGCCGTGCCTCGTTGGAAAGCTCTTTGGCAGCCGCTCGCGTGGCCTCACAGCCCATGGGGCTGCGGGCTTTGCGGCGGCCGTCAGCCTGGGCAACACCGGCGCCCACGTGGCGCCGCCGCACCAGCCTGCGAAGCATTTTGCGGTAGGGCCGCGGCTCTGGCGACAGCTCCCACACCCGAAGAGCCAGGAGGGAAAGCCGTGCCTCGTTGGAAAGCTCTTTGGCAGCCGCTCGTGTGGCCCCACAGCCCGTGGGGCTGTGGGGTTTCCGGCCGCCGTCAGCCTGGGCGCCACCGGCGCCCACGTGGGGACGCTGCGCCAGCCTGCAAAGCATTTTCCAGTAGGGCCGCGTCTCTGGCGATAGCTCCCACGCCCGAAGAGCCAGGAGGGAAAGCCATGCCTCGTTGGAAAGCTCTTTGGCAGCCGCTCGCGTGGCCCCACAGCCCATGGGGCTGTGGGCTTTGCGGCGGCCGTCAGCCTGGGCGCCTCCGGCGCCCACGTCGGGCCACCACGCCAGCCTGCGAAGCATTTTCCGGTAGGGCCGCGGCTCTGGCGACAGCTCACACGCCCGAAAAGCCAGGAGGGAAAGCCGTGCCTCGTTGGAAAGCTCTTTGGCAGCCGCTCGCGTGGCCCCACAGCCCATGGGGCTGCGGGCTTTGCGGCGGCCGTCAGCCTGGGCGCCACCGGCGCCCACGTGGCGCCGCCGCGCCAGCCTGCGAAGCATTTTCCGGTAGGGCCGCGGCTCTGGCGACAGCTCCCACGCCCGAAGAGCCAGGAGGGAAAGCCGTGCCTCGTTGGAAAGCTCTTTGGCAGCCGCTCGCGTGGCCCCACAGCCCATGGGGCTGCGGGCTTTGCGGCGGCCGTCAGCCTCAGCGCCACCGGCGCCCACGTGGCGCCGCCGCACCAGCCTGCGAAGCATTTTCCGGTAGGGCCGCGTCTCTGGCGACAGCTCCCACGCCCGAAGAGCCAGGAGGGAAAGCCGTGCCTCGTTGGAAAGCTCTTTGGCAGCCGCTCACGTGGCCCCACAGCCCGTGGGGCTGCGGGCTTTGCGGCGGCCGTCAGCCTCGGCACCATCGGCGCCCACGTCGGGCCGACGCGCCAGCCTGTTAAGCATTTTCCGGTAGGGCCGCAGCCCTGGCGACAGCTCCCACGCCCGAAGAGCCAGGAGGGAAAGCCGTGCCTCGTTGGAAAGCTCTTTGGCAGCCGCTCGCGTGGCCCCACAGCCCATGGGGCTGCGGGCTTTGCGGCGGCCGTCAGCCTGGGCAACACCGGCGCCCACGTGGCGCCGCCGCACCAGCCTGCGAAGCATTTTCCGGTAGGGCCGCGGCTCTGGCGACAGCTCCCACGCCCGAAGAGCCAGGAGGGAAAGCCATGCCTCGTTGGAAAGCTCTTTGGCAGCTGCTCGCGTGGCCCCACTGTCGATGGGGCTGCGGGCTTTGCGGCAGCCGTCAGCCTCGGCGCCACCAGTGCCCACGTCGGGCCGCTGCGCCAGCCTGCGAGGCATTTTCCGGTAGGGCCGCGGCTCTGGCGACAGCTCCCACGCCCGAAGAGCCAGGAGGGAAAGCCGTGCCTCGTTGGAAAGCTCTTTGGCAGCCGCTCGCGTGGCCCCACAGCCCATGGGGCTGCGGGCTTTGCGGCGGCCGTCAGCCTGGGCGACACCGGCGCCCACGTGGCGCCGCCGCGCCAGCCTGCGAAGCATTTTCCGGTAGGGCCGCGGCTCTGGCGACAGCTCCCACGCCCGAAGAGCCAGGAGGGAAAGCCGTGCCTCGTTGGAAAGCTCTTTGGCAGCCGCTTGTGTGGCCCCACAGCCCGTGGGGCTGCGGGCTTTGCGGCGGCCGTCAGCCTGGGCGACACCGGCGCCCAGGTGGGGCTGCCGCGCCAGCCTGCAAAGAATTTTCCGGTAGGGCCGCGGCTCTGGCGACAGCTCCCACGCCCGAAGAGCCAGGAGGGAAAGCCGTGCCTCGTTGGAAAGCTCTTTGGCAGCCGCTCGCGTGGCCCCACAGCCCATGGGGCTGCGGGCTTTGCGGCGGCCGTCAGCCTCAGCGCCACCGGCGCCCACGTGGCGCCGCCGCACCAGCCTGCGAAGCATTTTCCGGTAGGGCCGCGTCTCTGGCGACAGCTCCCACGCCCGAAGAGCCAGGAGGGAAAGCCGTGCCTCGTTGGAAAGCTCTTTGGCAGCCGCTCACGTGGCCCCACAGCCCGTGGGGCTGCGGGCTTTGCGGCGGCCGTCAGCCTCGGCACCATCGGCGCCCACGTCGGGCCGAGGCGCCAGCCTGTTAAGCATTTTCCGGTAGGGCCGCAGCCCTGGCGACAGCTCCCACGCCCGAAGAGCCAGGAGGGAAAGCCGTGCCTCGTTGGAAAGCTCTTTGGCAGCCGCTCGCGTGGCCCCACAGCCCATGGGGCTGCGGGCTTTGCGGCGGCCGTCAGCCTGGGCAACACCGGCGCCCACGTGGCGCCGCCGCACCAGCCTGCGAAGCATTTTCCGGTAGGGCCGCGTCTCTGGCGACAGCTCCCACACCCGAAGAGCCAGGAGGGAAAGCCGTGCCTCGTTGGAAAGCTCTTTGGCAGCCGCTCGTGTGGCCCCACAGCCCGTGGGGCTGTGGGGTTTCCGGCCGCCGTCAGCCTGGGCGCCACCGGCGCCCACGTGGGGCCGCTGCGCCAGCCTGCAAAGCATTTTCCAGTAGGGCCGCGTCTCTGGCGATAGCTCCCACGCCCGAAGAGCCAGGAGGGAAAGCCGTGCCTCGTTGGAAAGCTCTTTGGCAGCCGCTCGCGTGGCCCCACAGCCCATGGGGCTGCGGGCTTTGCGGCGGCCGTCAGCCTGGGCGCCACCGGCGCCCACGTGGCGCCGCCGCGCCAGCCTGCGAAGCATTTTCCGGTAGGGCCGCGGCTCTGGCGACAGCTCCCACGCCCGAAGAGCCAGGAGGGAAAGCCGTGCCTCGTTGGAAAGCTCTTTGGCAGCCGCTCGCGTGGCCCCACAGCCCATGGGGCTGCGGGCTTTGCGGCGGCCGTCAGCCTCAGCGCCACCGGCGCCCACGTGGCGCCGCCGCACCAGCCTGCGAAGCATTTTCCGGTAGGGCCGCGTCTCTGGCGACAGCTCCCACGCCCGAAGAGCCAGGAGGGAAAGCCGTGCCTCGTTGGAAAGCTCTTTGGCAGCCGCTCACGTGGCCCCACAGCCCGTGGGGCTGCGGGCTTTGCGGCGGCCGTCAGCCTCGGCACCATCGGCGCCCACGTCGGGCCGACGCGCCAGCCTGTTAAGCATTTTCCGGTAGGGCCGCAGCCCTGGCGACAGCTCCCACGCCCGAAGAGCCAGGAGGGAAAGCCGTGCCTCGTTGGAAAGCTCTTTGGCAGCCGCTCGCGTGGCCCCACAGCCCATGGGGCTGCGGGCTTTGCGGCGGCCGTCAGCCTGGGCAACACCGGCGCCCACGTGGCGCCGCCGCACCAGCCTGCGAAGCATTTTCCGGTAGGGCCGCGGCTCTGGCGACAGCTCCCACGCCCGAAGAGCCAGGAGGGAAAGCCATGCCTCGTTGGAAAGCTCTTTGGCAGCTGCTCGCGTGGCCCCACTGTCGATGGGGCTGCGGGCTTTGCGGCAGCCGTCAGCCTCGGCGCCACCGGTGCCCACGTCGGGCCGCTGCGCCAGCCTGCGAGGCATTTTCCGGTAGGGCCGCGGCTCTGGCGACAGCTCCCACGCCCGAAGAGCCAGGAGGGAAAGCCGTGCCTCGTTGGAAAGCTCTTTGGCAGCCGCTCGCGTGGCCCCACAGCCCATGGGGCTGCGGGCTTTGCGGCGGCCGTCAGCCTGGGCGACACCGGCGCCCACGTGGCGCCGCCGCGCCAGCCTGCGAAGCATTTTCCGGTAGGGCCGCGGCTCTGGCGACAGCTCCCACGCCCGAAGAGCCAGGAGGGAAAGCCGTGCCTCGTTGGAAAGCTCTTTGGCAGCCGCTTGTGTGGCCCCACAGCCCGTGGGGCTGCGGGCTTTGCGGCGGCCGTCAGCCTGGGCGACACCGGCGCCCAGGTGGGGCTGCCGCGCCAGCCTGCAAAGAATTTTCCGGTAGGGCCGCGGCTCTGGCGACAGCTCCCACGCCCGAAGAGCCAGGAGGGAAAGCCGTGCCTCTTTGGAAAGCTCTTTGGCAGCCGCTCGCGTGGCCCCACAGCCCATGGGGCTGCGGGCTTTCCGGCGGCCGTCAGCCTGGGCGACACCGGCGCCCAGGTGGGGTCGCCGCGCCAGCCTGCGAAGCATTTTCCGGTAGGGCCGCGTCTCTGGCGACAGCTCCCACGCCCGAAGAGCCAGGAGGGAAAGCCGTGCCTCGTTGGAAAGCTCTTTGGCAGCCGCTCACGTGGCCCCACAGCCCGTGGGGCTGCGGGCTTTGCGGCGGCCGTCAGCCTCGGCACCATCGGCGCCCACGTCGGGCCGAGGCGCCAGCCTGTTAAGCATTTTCCGGTAGGGCCGCAGCCCTGGCGACAGCTCCCACGCCCGAAGAGCCAGGAGGGAAAGCCGTGCCTCGTTGGAAAGCTCTTTGGCAGCCGCTCGCGTGGCCCCACAGCCCATGGGGCTGCGGGCTTTGCGGCGGCCGTCAGCCTGGGCAACACCGGCGCCCACGTGGCGCCGCCGCACCAGCCTGCGAAGCATTTTCCGGTAGGGCCGCGTCTCTGGCGACAGCTCCCACACCCGAAGAGCCAGGAGGGAAAGCCGTGCCTCGTTGGAAAGCTCTTTGGCAGCCGCTCGTGTGGCCCCACAGCCCGTGGGGCTGTGGGGTTTCCGGCCGCCGTCAGCCTGGGCGCCACCGGCGCCCACGTGGGGCCGCTGCGCCAGCCTGCAAAGCATTTTCCAGTAGGGCCGCGTCTCTGGCGATAGCTCCCACGCCCGAAGAGCCAGGAGGGAAAGCCATGCCTCGTTGGAAAGCTCTTTGGCAGCCGCTCGCGTGGCCCCACAGCCCATGGGGCTGCGGGCTTTCCGGCGGCCGTCAGCCTGGGCGACACCGGCGCCCAGGTGGGGTCGCCGCGCCAGCCTGCGAAGCATTTTCCGGTAGGGCCGCGGCTCTGGCGACAGCTCCCACGCCCGAAGAGCGAGGAGGGAAAGCCGTGCCTCGTTGGAAAACTCTTTGGCAGCCGCTCACGTGGCCCCACAGCCCGTGGGGCTGCGGGCTTTGCGGCGGCCGTCAGCCTCGGCACCATCGGCGCCCACGTCGGGCCGACGCGCCAGCCTGTTAAGCATTTTCCGGTAGGGCCGCAGCCCTGGCGACAGCTCCCACGCCCGAAGAGCCAGGAGGGAAAGCCGTGCCTCGTTGGAAAGCTCTTTGGCAGCCGCTCGCGTGGCCCCACAGCCCATGGGGCTGCGGGCTTTGCGGCGGCCGTCAGCCTGGGCAACACCGGCGCCCACGTGGCGCCGCCGCACCAGCCTGCGAAGCATTTTCCGGTAGGGCCGCGGCTCTGGCGACAGCTCCCACACCCGAAGAGCCAGGAGGGAAAGCCGTGCCTCGTTGGAAAGCTCTTTGGCAGCCGCTCGTGTGGCCCCACAGCCCGTGGGGCTGTGGGGTTTCCGGCCGCCGTCAGCCTGGGCGCCACCGGCGCCCACGTGGGGCCGCTGCGCCAGCCTGCAAAGCATTTTCCAGTAGGGCCGCGTCTCTGGCGACAGCTCCCACGCCCGAAGAGCCAGGAGGGAAAGCCATGCCTCGTTGGAAAGCTCTTTGGCAGCCGCTCGCGTGGCCCCACAGCCCATGGGGCTGTGGGCTTTGCGGCGGCCGTCAGCCTGGGCGCCTCCGGCGCCCACGTCGGGCCGCCACGCCAGCCTGCGAAGCATTTTCCGGTAGGGCCGCGGCTCTGGCGACAGCTCCCACGGCCGAAGAGCCAGGAGGGAAAGCCGTGCCTCGTTGGAAAGCTCTTTGGCAGCCGCTCGCGTGGCCCCACAGCCCATGGGTCTGCGGGCTTTGCGGCGGCCGTCAGCCTCGGCGACACCGGTGCCCAGGTGGGGCCGCCGCGCCAGCCTGCGAAGCATTTTCCGGTAGGGCCGCGTCTCTGGCGACAGCTCCCTCGCCCGAAGAGCCAGGAGGGAAAGCCGTGCCTCGTTGGAAAGCTCTTTGGCAGCTGCTCGCGTGGCCCCACTGTCGATGGGGCTGCGGGCTTTGCGGCAGCCGTCAGCCTCGGCGCCACCGGTGCCCACGTCGGGCCGCTGCGCCAGCCTGCAAAGCATTTTCCGGTAGGGCCGCGTCTCTGGCGACAGCTCCCACGCCCGAAGAGCCAGGAGGGAAAGCCGTGCCTCGTTGGAAAGCTCTTTGGCAGCCGCTCGCGTGGCCCCACAGCCCATGGGGCTGCGGGCTTTGCGGCGGCCGTCAGCCTGGGCGACACCGGCGCCCACGTGGCGCCGCCGCGCCAGCCTGCGAAGCATTTTCCGGTAGGGCCGCGGCTCTGGCGACAGCTCCCACGCCCGAAGAGCCAGGAGGGAAAGCCGTGCCTCGTTGGAAAGCTCTTTGGCAGCCGCTTGTGTGGCCCCACAGCCCGTGGGGCTGCGGGCTTTGCGGCGGCCGTCAGCCTGGGCGACACCGGCGCCCAGGTGGGGCTGCTGCGCCAGCCTGCAAAGAATTTTCCGGTAGGGCCGCGGCTCTGGCGACAGCTCCCACGCCCGAAGAGCCAGGAGGGAAAGCCGTGCCTCGTTGGAAAGCTCTTTGGCAGCCGCTGGCGTGGCCCCACAGCCCATGGGGCTGCGGGCTTTGCGGCGGCCGTCAGCCTCAGCGCCACCGGCGCCCACGTGGCGCCGCCGCACCAGCCTGCGAAGCATTTTCCGGTAGGGCCGCGGCTCTGGCGACAGCTCCCACGCCCGAAGAGCCAGGAGGGAAAGCCGTGCCTCGTTGGAAAGCTCTTTGGCAGCCGCTCACGTGGCCCCACAGCCCGTGGGGCTGCGGGCTTTGCGGCGGCCGTCAGCCTCGGCACCATCGGTGCCCACGTCGGGCCGACGCGCCAGCCTGTTAAGCATTTTCCGGTAGGGCCGCAGCTCTGGCGACAGCTCCCACGCCCGAAGAGCCAGGAGGGAAAGCCGTGCCTCGTTGGAAAGCTCTTTGGCAGCCGCTCGTGTGGCCCCACAGCCCATGGGGCTGCGGGCTTTGCGGCGGCCGTCAGCCTGGGCAACACCGGCGCCCACGTGGGGCCGCTGCGCCAGCCTGCAAAGCATTTTCCAGTAGGGCCGCGTCTCTGGCGACAGCTCCCACGCCCGAAGAGCCAGGAGGGAAAGCCATGCCTCGTTGGAAAGCTCTTTGGCAGCCACTCGCGTGGCCCCACAGCCCGTGGGGCTGCGGGCTTTGCGGCGGCTGTCAGCCACGGCGCCATCGGCGCCCAGGTCGGGCCGCCGCGCCAGCCTGCGAAGCATTTTCCGGTAGGGCCGCGTCTCTGGCAACAGCTCCCACGCCCGAAGAGCCAGGAGGGAAAGCCGTGCCTCGTTGGAAAGCTCTTTGGCAGCCACTCACGTGGCCCCACAGCCCATGGGGCTGCGGGCTTTGCGGCGGCCGTCAGCCTGGGCGACACCGGCGCCCACGTGGCGCCGCCGCGCCAGCCTGCGAAGCATTTTCCGGTAGGGCCGCGGCTCTGGCGACAGCTCCCACGCCCGAAGAGCCAGGAGGGAAAGCCGTGCCTCGTTGGAAAGCTCTTTGGCAGCCGCTCGCGTGGCCCCACAGCCCATGGGGCTGCGGGCTTTGCGGCGGCCGTCAGCCTGGGCGACACCGGCGCCCACGTGGCGCCGCCGCGCCAGCCTGCGAAGCATTTTCCGGTAGGGCCGCGGCTCTGGCGACAGCTCCCACACCCGAAGAGCCAGGAGGGAAAGCCGTGCCTCGTTGGAAAGCTCTTTGGCAGCCGCTCGTGTGGCCCCACAGCCCGTGGGGCTGCGGGCTTTGCGGCGGCCGTCAGCCGGGGCGCCACCGGTGCCCACGTCGGGCCGCCGCGCCAGCCTGCGAAGCATTTTCCGGTAGGGCCGCGGCTCTGGCGACAGCTCCCACGCCCGAAGAGCCAGGAGGGAAAGCCGTGCCTCGTTGGAAAGCTCTTTGGCAGCCGCTCGCGTGGCCCCACAGCCCATGGGGCTGCGGGCTTTGCGGCGGCCGTCAGCCTCGGCGCCATCGGCGCCCACGTCGGGCGGCCGCGCCAGCCTGTGAAGTATTTTCCGGTAGGGCCGCGGCTCTGGCGACAGCTCCCACGCCCGAAGAGCCAGGAGGGAAAGCCGTGCCTCATTGGAAAGCTCTTTGGCAGCCACTCACGTGGCCCCACAGCCCGTGGGGCTGCGGGCTTTGCGGCGGCCGTCAGCCTGGGCGACACCGGCGCCCAGGTGGGGCTGCCGCGCCAGCCTGCAAAGAATTTTCCGGTAGGGCCGCGGCTCTGGCGACAGCTCCCACGCCCGAAGAGCCAGGAGGGAAAGCCGTGCCTCGTTGGAAAGCTCTTTGGCAGCCGCTCGCGTGGCCCCACAGCCCATGGGGCTGCGGGCTTTGCGGCGGCCGTCAGCCTCAGCGCCACCGGCGCCCACGTGGCGCCGCCGCACCAGCCTGCGAAGCATTTTCCGGTAGGGCCGCGTCTCTGGCGACAGCTCCCACGCCCGAAGAGCCAGGAGGGAAAGCCGTGCCTCGTTGGAAAGCTCTTTGGCAGCCGCTCACGTGGCCCCACAGCCCGTGGGGCTGCGGGCTTTGCGGCGGCCGTCAGCCTCGGCACCATCGGCGCCCACGTCGGGCCGACGCGCCAGCCTGTTAAGCATTTTCCGGTAGGGCCGCGGCCCTGGCGACAGCTCCCACGCCCGAAGAGCCAGGAGGGAAAGCCGTGCCTCGTTGGAAAGCTCTTTGGCAGCCGCTCGCGTGGCCCCACAGCCCATGGGGCTGCGGGCTTTGCGGCGGCCGTCAGCCTGGGCAACACCGGCGCCCACGTGGCGCCGCCGCACCAGCCTGCGAAGCATTTTGCGGTAGGGCCGCGGCTCTGGCGACAGCTCCCACACCCGAAGAGCCAGGAGGGAAAGCCGTGCCTCGTTGGAAAGCTCTTTGGCAGCCGCTCGTGTGGCCCCACAGCCCGTGGGGCTGTGGGGTTTCCGGCCGCCGTCAGCCTGGGCGCCACCGGCGCCCACGTGGGGCCGCTGCGCCAGCCTGCAAAGCATTTTCCAGTAGGGCCGCGTCTCTGGCGACAGCTCCCACGCCCGAAGAGCCAGGAGGGAAAGCCATGCCTCGTTGGAAAGCTCTTTGGCAGCCGCTCGCGTGGCCCCACAGCCCATGGGGCTGTGGGCTTTGCGGCGGCCGTCAGCCTGGGCGCCTCCGGCGCCCACGTCGGGCCGCCACGCCAGCCTGCAAAGCATTTTCCGGTAGGGCCGCGGCTCTGGCGACAGCTCCCACGCCCGAAGAGCCAGGAGGGAAAGCCGTGCCTCGTTGGAAAGCTCTTTGGCAGCCGCTCGCGTGGCCCCACAGCCCATGGGTCTGCGGGCTTTGCGGCGGCCGTCAGCCTCGGCGACACCGGTGCCCAGGTGGGGCCGCCGCGCCAGCCTGCGAAGCATTTTCCGGTAGGGCCGCGTCTCTGGCGACAGCTCCCTCGCCCGAAGAGCCAGGAGGGAAAGCCGTGCCTCGTTGGAAAGCTCTTTGGCAGCCGCTCGCGTGGCCCCACAGCCCGTGGGGCTGCGGGCTTTCCGGCGGCCGTCAGCCTCGGCGCCATCGGCGCCCACGTCGGGCCGCCGCGCCAGCCTGTGAAGCATTTTCCGGTAGGGCCGCGGCTCTGGCGACAGCTCCCACGCCCGAAGAGCCAGGAGGGAAAGCCGTGCCTCGTTGGAAAGCTCTTTGGCAGCCGCTCGCGTGGCCCCACAGCCCATGGGGCTGCGGGCTTTGCGGCGGCCGTCAGCCTGGGCGCCACCGGCGCCCACGTGGCGCCGCCGCGCCAGCCTGCGAAGCATTTTCCGGTAGGGCCGCGGCTCTGGCGACAGCTCCCACGCCCGAAGAGCCAGGAGGGAAAGCCATGCCTCGTTGGAAAGCTCTTTGGCAGCTGCTCGCGTGGCCCCACTTTCGATGGGGCTGCGGGCTTTGCGGCAGCCGTCAGCCTCGGCGCCACCGGTGCCCACGTCGGGCCGCTGCGCCAGCCTGCAAAGCATTTTCCGGTAGGGCCGCGTCTCTGGCGACAGCTCCCACGCCCGAAGAGCCAGGAGGGAAAGCCGTGCCTCGTTGGAAAGCTCTTTGGCAGCCGCTCGCGTGGCCCCACAGCCCATGGGGCTGCGGGCTTTGCGGCGGCCGTCAGCCTGGGCGACACCGGCGCCCACGTGGCGCCGCCGCGCCAGCCTGCGAAGCATTTTCCGGTAGGGCCGCGGCTCTGGCGACAGCTCCCACGCCCGAAGAGCCAGGAGGGAAAGCCGTGCCTCGTTGGAAAGCTCTTTGGCAGCCGCTTGTGTGGCCCCACAGCCCGTGGGGCTGCGGGCTTTGCGGCGGCCGTCAGCCTGGGCGACACCGGCGCCCAGGTGGGCCTGCCGCGCCAGCCTGCAAAGAATTTTCCGGTAGGGCCGCGGCTCTGGCGACAGCTCCCACGCCCGAAGAGCCAGGAGGGAAAGCCGTGCCTCGTTGGAAAGCTCTTTGGCAGCCGCTGGCGTGGCCCCACAGCCCATGGGGCTGCGGGCTTTGCGGCGGCCGTCAGCCTCAGCGCCACCGGCGCCCACGTGGCGCCGCCGCACCAGCCTGCGAAGCATTTTCCGGTAGGGCCGCGTCTCTGGCGACAGCTCCCACGCCCGAAGAGCCAGGAGGGAAAGCCGTGCCTCGTTGGAAAGCTCTTTGGCAGCCGCTCACGTGGCCCCACAGCCCGTGGGGCTGCGGGCTTTGCGGCGGCCGTCAGCCTCGGCACCATCGGTGCCCACGTCGGGCCGACGCGCCAGCCTGTTAAGCATTTTCCGGTAGGGCCGCAGCTCTGGCGACAGCTCCCACGCCCGAAGAGCCAGGAGGGAAAGCCGTGCCTCGTTGGAAAGCTCTTTGGCAGCCGCTCGCGTGGCCCCACAGCCCATGGGGCTGCGGGCTTTGCGGCGGCCGTCAGCCTGGGCAACACCGGCGCCCACGTGGCGCCGCCGCACCAGCCTGCGAAGCATTTTCCGGTAGGGCCGCGGCTCTGGCGACAGCTCCCACGCCCGAAGAGCCAGGAGGGAAAGCCGTGCCTCGTTGGAAAGCTCTTTGGCAGCCGCTCGTGTGGCCCCACAGCCCGTGGGGCTGTGGGGTTTCCGGCGGCCGTCAGCCTGGACGCCACCGGCGCCCACGTGGGGCCGCTGCGCCAGCCTGCAAAGCATTTTCCAGTAGGGCCGCGTCTCTGGCGACAGCTCCCACGCCCGAAGAGCCAGGAGGGAAAGCCATGCCTCGTTGGAAAGCTCTTTGGCAGCCACTCGCGTGGCCCCACAGCCCGTGGGGCTGCGGGCTTTGCGGCGGCTGTCAGCCACGGCGCCATCGGCGCCCAGGTCGGGCCGCCGCGCCAGCCTGCGAAGCATTTTCCGGTAGAGCCGCGTCTCTGGCAACAGCTCCCACGCCTGAAGAGCCAGGAGGGAAAGCCGTGCCTCGTTGGAAAGCTCTTTGGCAGCCACTCACGTGGCCCCACAGCCCGTGGGGCTGCGGGCTTTCCGGCGGCTGTCAGCCTCGGCGCCACCGGCGCCCACGTGGCGCGAGCGCGCCAGCCTGCAAAGCATTTTCCGGTAGGGCCGCGGCTCTGGCGACAGCTCCCACGCCCGAAGAGCCAGGAGGGAAAGCCATGCCTCGTTGGAAAGCTCTTTGGCAGCCGCTCGCGTGGCCCCACAGCCCATGGGGCTGTGGGCTTTGCGGCGGCCGTCAGCCTGGGCGACACCGGCGCCCACGTCGGGCCGCCACGCCAGCCTGCAAAGCATTTTCCGGTAGGGCCGCGGCTCTGGCGACAGCTCCCACGCCCGAAGAGCCAGGAGGGAAAGCCGTGCCTCGTTGGAAAGCTCTTTGGCAGCCGCTCGCGTGGCCCCACAGCCCATGGGTCTGCGGGCTTTGCGGCGGCCGTCAGCCTCGGCGACACCGGTGCCCAGGTGGGGCCGCCGCGCCAGCCTGCGAAGCATTTTCCAGTAGGGCCGCGTCTCTGGCGACAGCTCCCACGCCCGAAGAGCCAGGAGGGAAAGCCATGCCTCGTTGGAAAGCTCTTTGGCAGCCGCTCGCGTGGCCCCACAGCCCATGGGGCTGCGGGCTTTGCGGCGGCCGTCAGCCTGGGCGCCTCCGGCGCCCACGTCGGGCCGCCACGCCAGCCTGCAAAGCATTTTCCGGTAGGGCCGCGGCTCTGGCGACAGCTCCCACGCCCGAAGAGCCAGGAGGGAAAGCCGTGCCTCGTTGGAAAGCTCTTTGGCAGCCGCTCGCGTGGCCCCACAGCCCATGGGTCTGCGGGCTTTGCGGCGGCCGTCAGCCTCGGCGACACCGGTGCCCAGGTGGGGCCGCCGCGCCAGCCTGCGAAGCATTTTCCGGTAGGGCCGCGTCTCTGGCGACAGCTCCCTCGCCCGAAGAGCCAGGAGGGAAAGCCGTGCCTCGTTGGAAAGCTCTTTGGCAGCCGCTCGCGTGGCCCCACAGCCCGTGGGGCTGCGGGCTTTGCGGCGGCCGTCAGCCTCGGCGCCATCGGCGCCCACGTCGGGCCGCCGCGCCAGCCTGTGAAGCATTTTCCGGTAGGGCCGCGGCTCTGGCGACAGCTCCCACGCCCGAAGAGCCAGGAGGGAAAGCCGTGCCTCATTGGAAAGCTCTTTGGCAGCCGCTCACGTGGCCCCACAGCCCGTGGGGCTGCGGGCTTTGCGGCGGCCGTCAGCCTGGGCGACACCGGCGCCCAGGTGATGCCGCCGCGCCAGCCTGCGAAGCATTTTCCGGTAGGGCCGCGTCTCTGGCAACAGCTCCCACGCCCGAAGAGCCAGGAGGGAAAGCCGTGCCTCGTTGGAAAGCTCTTTGGCAGCCACTCACGTGGCCCCACAGCCCGTGGGGCTGCGGGCTTTCCGGCGGCTGTCAGCCTTGGCGCCACCGGTGCCCACGTGGCGCGAGCGCGCCAGCCTGCAAAGCATTTTCCGGTAGGGCCGCGGCTCTGGCGACAGCTCCCACGGCCGAAGAGCCAGGAGGGAAAGCCGTGCCTCGTTGGAAAGCTCTTTGGCAGCCGCTCGCGTGGCCCCACAGCCCATGGGGCTGCGGGCTTTGCGGCGGCCGTCAGCCTGGGCGCCTCCGGCGCCCACGTCGGGCCGCCACGCCAGCCTGCGAAGCATTTTCCGGTAGGGCCGCGGCTCTGGCGACAGCTCCCACGCCCGAAGAGCCAGGAGGGAAAGCCGTGCCTCGTTGGAAAGCTCTTTGGCAGCCGCTCGCGTGGCCCCACAGCCCATGGGGCTGCGGGCTTTGCGGCGGCCGTCAGCCTCGGCGACACCGGCACCCAGGTGGGGCCGCCGCGCCAGCCTGCGAAGCATTTTCCGGTAGGGCCGCGGCTCTGGCGACAGCTCTCACGCCCGAAGAGCCAGGAGGGAAAGCCGTGCCTCGTTGGAAAGCTCTTTGGCAGCCGCTCGCGTGGCCCCACAGCCCGTGGGGCTGCGGGCTTTGCGGCGGCCGTCAGCCTGGGCGACACCGGCGCCCAGGTGATGCCGCCGCGCCAGCCTGCGAAGCATTTTCCGGTAGGGCCGCGGCTCTGGCGACAGCTCCCACGCCCGAAGAGCCAGGAGGGAAAGCCGTGCCTCGTTGGAAAGCTCTTTGGCAGCCGCTCGCGTGGCCCCACAGCCCATGGGGCTGCGGGCTTTGCGGCGGCCGTCAGCCTGGGCGACACCGGCGCCCACGTGGGGCCGCCGCGCCAGCCTGCGAAGCATTTTCCGGTAGGGCCGCGGCTCTGGCGACAGCTCCCACGCCCGAAGAGCCAGGAGGGAAAGCCGTGCCTCGTTGGAAAGCTCTTTGGCAGCCGCTCGTGTGGCCCCACAGCCCGTTGGGCTGTGGGCTTTGCGGCGGCCGTCAGCCTGGGCGCCACCGGTGCCCACGTCGGGCCGCCGCGCCAGCCTGCGAAGCATTTTCCGGTAGGGCCGCGGCTCTGGCGACAGCTCCCACGCCCGAAGAGCCAGGAGGGAAAGCATTGCCTCGTTGGAAAGCTCTTTGGCAGCTGCTCGCGTGGCCCCACTGTCGATGGGGCTGCGGGCTTTGCGGCAGCCGTCAGCCTCGGCGCCACCGGTGCCCACGTCGGGCCGCTGCGCCAGCCTGCAAAGCATTTTCCGGTAGGGCCGCGTCTCTGGCGACAGCTCCCACGCCCGAAGAGCCAGGAGGGAAAGCCGTGCCTCGTTGGAAAGCTCTTTGGCAGCCGCTCGCGTGGCCCCACAGCCCATGGGGCTGCGGGCTTTGCGGCGGCCGTCAGCCTCGGCACCATCGGTGCCCACGTCGGGCCGACGCGCCAGCCTGTTAAGCATTTTCCGGTAGGGCCGCAGCTCTGGCGACAGCTCCCACGCCCGAAGAGCCAGGAGGGAAAGCCGTGCCTCGTTGGAAAGCTCTTTGGCAGCCGCTCGTGTGGCCCCACAGCCCGTGGGGCTGTGGGGTTTCCGGCGGCCGTCAGCCTGGACGCCACCGGCGCCCACGTGGGGCCGCTGCGCCAGCCTGCAAAGCATTTTCCAGTAGGGCCGCGTCTCTGGCGACAGCTCCCACGCCCGAAGAGCCAGGAGGGAAAGCCATGCCTCGTTGGAAAGCTCTTTGGCAGCCACTCGCGTGGCCCCACAGCCCGTGGGGCTGCGGGCTTTGCGGTGGCTGTCAGCCACGGCGCCATCGGCGCCCAGGTCGGGCCGCCGCGCCAGCCTGCGAAGCATTTTCCGGTAGAGCCGCGTCTCTGGCAACAGCTCCCACGCCTGAAGAGCCAGGAGGGAAAGCCGTGCCTCGTTGGAAAGCTCTTTGGCAGCCACTCACGTGGCCCCACAGCCCGTGGGGCTGCGGGCTTTCCGGCGGCTGTCAGCCTCGGCGCCACCGGCGCCCACGTGGCGCGAGCGCGCCAGCCTGCAAAGCATTTTCCGGTAGGGCCGCGGCTCTGGCGACAGCTCCCACGCCCGAAGAGCCAGGAGGGAAAGCCATGCCTCGTTGGAAAGCTCTTTGGCAGCCGCTCGCGTGGCCCCACAGCCCATGGGGCTGTGGGCTTTGCGGCGGCCGTCAGCCTGGGCGACACCGGCGCCCACGTCGGGCCGCCACGCCAGCCTGCAAAGCATTTTCCGGTAGGGCCGCGGCTCTGGCGACAGCTCCCACGCCCGAAGAGCCAGGAGGGAAAGCCGTGCCTCGTTGGAAAGCTCTTTGGCAGCCGCTCGCGTGGCCCCACAGCCCATGGGTCTGCGGGCTTTGCGGCGGCCGTCAGCCTCGGCGACACCGGTGCCCAGGTGGGGCCGCCGCGCCAGCCTGCGAAGCATTTTCCAGTAGGGCCGCGTCTCTGGCGACAGCTCCCACGCCCGAAGAGCCAGGAGGGAAAGCCATGCCTCGTTGGAAAGCTCTTTGGCAGCCGCTCGCGTGGCCCCACAGCCCATGGGGCTGTGGGCTTTGCGGCGGCCGTCAGCCTGGGCGCCTCCGGCGCCCACGTCGGGCCGCCACGCCAGCCTGCAAAGCATTTTCCGGTAGGGCCGCGGCTCTGGCGACAGCTCCCACGCCCGAAGAGCCAGGAGGGAAAGCCGTGCCTCGTTGGAAAGCTCTTTGGCAGCCGCTCGCGTGGCCCCACAGCCCATGGGTCTGCGGGCTTTGCGGCGGCCGTCAGCCTCGGCGACACCGGTGCCCAGGTGGGGCCGCCGCGCCAGCCTGCGAAGCATTTTCCGGTAGGGCCGCGTCTCTGGCGACAGCTCCCTCGCCCGAAGAGCCAGGAGGGAAAGCCGTGCCTCGTTGGAAAGCTCTTTGGCAGCCGCTCGCGTGGCCCCACAGCCCGTGGGGCTGCGGGCTTTGCGGCGGCCGTCAGCCTCGGCGCCATCGGCGCCCACGTCGGGCCGCCGCGCCAGCCTGTGAAGCATTTTCCGGTAGGGCCGCGGCTCTGGCGACAGCTCCCACGCCCGAAGAGCCAGGAGGGAAAGCCGTGCCTCATTGGAAAGCTCTTTGGCAGCCGCTCACGTGGCCCCACAGCCCGTGGGGCTGCGGGCTTTGCGGCGGCCGTCAGCCTGGGCGACACCGGCGCCCAGGTGATGCCGCCGCGCCAGCCTGCGAAGCATTTTCCGGTAGGGCCGCGTCTCTGGCAACAGCTCCCACGCCCGAAGAGCCAGGAGGGAAAGCCGTGCCTCGTTGGAAAGCTCTTTGGCAGCCACTCACGTGGCCCCACAGCCCGTGGGGCTGCGGGCTTTCCGGCGGCTGTCAGCCTTGGCGCCACCGGTGCCCACGTGGCGCGAGCGCGCCAGCCTGCAAAGCATTTTCCGGTAGGGCCGCGGCTCTGGCGACAGCTCCCACGGCCGAAGAGCCAGGAGGGAAAGCCGTGCCTCGTTGGAAAGCTCTTTGGCAGCCGCTCGCGTGGCCCCACAGCCCATGGGGCTGCGGGCTTTGCGGCGGCCGTCAGCCTGGGCGCCTCCGGCGCCCACGTCGGGCCGCCACGCCAGCCTGCGAAGCATTTTCCGGTAGGGCCGCGGCTCTGGCGACAGCTCCCACGCCCGAAGAGCCAGGAGGGAAAGCCGTGCCTCGTTGGAAAGCTCTTTGGCAGCCGCTCGCGTGGCCCCACAGCCCATGGGGCTGCGGGCTTTGCGGCGGCCGTCAGCCTCGGCGACACCGGCACCCAGGTGGGGCCGCCGCGCCAGCCTGCGAAGCATTTTCCGGTAGGGCCGCGGCTCTGGCGACAGCTCTCACGCCCGAAGAGCCAGGAGGGAAAGCCGTGCCTCGTTGGAAAGCTCTTTGGCAGCCGCTCGCGTGGCCCCACAGCCCGTGGGGCTGCGGGCTTTGCGGCGGCCGTCAGCCTGGGCGACACCGGCGCCCAGGTGATGCCGCCGCGCCAGCCTGCGAAGCATTTTCCGGTAGGGCCGCGGCTCTGGCGACAGCTCCCACGCCCGAAGAGCCAGGAGGGAAAGCCGTGCCTCGTTGGAAAGCTCTTTGGCAGCCGCTCGCGTGGCCCCACAGCCCATGGGGCTGCGGGCTTTGCGGCGGCCGTCAGCCTGGGCGACACCGGCGCCCACGTGGCGCCGCCGCGCCAGCCTGCGAAGCATTTTCCGGTAGGGCCGCGGCTCTGGCGACAGCTCCCACGCCCGAAGAGCCAGGAGGGAAAGCCGTGCCTCGTTGGAAAGCTCTTTGGCAGCCGCTCGTGTGGCCCCACAGCCCGTTGGGCTGTGGGCTTTGCGGCGGCCGTCAGCCTGGGCGCCACCGGTGCCCACGTCGGGCCGCCGCGCCAGCCTGCGAAGCATTTTCCGGTAGGGCCGCGGCTCTGGCGACAGCTCCCACGCCCGAAGAGCCAGGAGGGAAAGCATTGCCTCGTTGGAAAGCTCTTTGGCAGCTGCTCGCGTGGCCCCACTGTCGATGGGGCTGCGGGCTTTGCGGCAGCCGTCAGCCTCGGCGCCACCGGTGCCCACGTCGGGCCGCTGCGCCAGCCTGCAAAGCATTTTCCGGTAGGGCCGCGGCTCTGGCGACAGCTCCCACGCCCGAAGAGCCAGGAGGGAAAGCCGTGCCTCGTTGGAAAGCTCTTTGGCAGCCGCTCGCGTGGCCCCACAGCCCATGGGGCTGCGGGCTTTGCGGCGGCTGTCAGCCTCGGCGACACCGGCACCCAGGTGGGGCCGCCGCGCCAGCCTGCAAAGAATTTTCCGGTAGGGCCGCGGCTCTGGCGACAGCTCCCACGCCCGAAGAGCCAGGAGGGAAAGCCGTGCCTCGTTGGAAAGCTCTTTGGCAGCCGCTCGCGTGGCCCCACAGCCCGTGGGGCTGCGGGCTTTGCGGCGGCCGTCAGCCTGGGCGACACCGGCGCCCACGTGGCGCCGCCGCGCCAGCCTGCGAAGCATTTTGCGGTAGGGCCGCGGCTCTGGCGACAGCTCCCACGCCCGAAGAGCCAGGAGGGAAAGCCGTGCCTCGTTGGAAAGCTCTTTGGCAGCCGCTCGTGTGGCCCCACAGCCCATGGGGCTGCGGGCTTTGCGGCGGCCGTCAGCTTCGGCGCCACCGGCGCCCACGTTGCGCCGCCGCGACAGCCTGCGAAGCATTTTCCGGTAGGGCCGCGGCTCTGGCGACAGCTCTCACGCCCGAAGAGCCAGGAGGGAAAGCCGTGCCTCGTTGGAAAGCTCTTTGGCAGCCGCTCGCGTGGCCCCACAGCCCGTGGGGCTGCGGGCTTTGCGGCGGCCGTCAGCCTGGGCGACACCGGCGCCCAGGTGATGCCGCCGCGCCAGCCTGCGAAGCATTTTCCGGTAGGGCCGCGGCTCTGGCGACAGCTCCCACGCCCGAAGAGCCAGGAGGGAAAGCCGTGCCTCGTTGGAAAGCTCTTTGGCAGCCGCTCGCGTGGCCCCACAGCCCATGGGGCTGCGGGCTTTGCGGCGGCCGTCAGCCTGGGCGACACCGGCGCCCACGTGGCACGACCGCGCCAGCCTGCAAAGCATTTTCCGGTAGGGCCGCGGCTCTGGCGACAGCTCCCACGCCCGAAGAGCCAGGAGGGAAAGCCGTGCCTCGTTGGAAAGCTCTTTGGCAGCCGCTCGTGTGGCCCCACACCCCATGGGGCTGCGGGCTTTGCGGCGGCCGTCAGCCTCGGCGCCACCGGCGCCCACGTCGGGCCGCCACGCCAGCCTGCGAAGCATTTTCCGGTAGGGCCGCGTCTGTGGCGACAGCTCCCACGCCCGAAGAGCCAGGAGGGAAAGCCGTGCCTCGTTGGAAAGCTCTTTGGCAGCCGCTCGCGTGGCCCCACAGCCCGTGGGGCTGCGGGCTTTGCGGCGGCCGTCAGCCTGGGCGCCATTGGTGCCCACGTCGGGCCGCCGCGCCAGCCTGCGAAGCATTTTCCGGTAGGGCCGCGCCTCTGGCGACAGCTCCCACGCCCGAAGAGCCAGGAGGGAAAGCCGTGCCTCGTTGGAAAGCTCTTTGGCAGCCGCTCGCGTGGCCCCACAGCCCGTGGGGCTGCGGGCTTTCCGGCGGCTGTCAGCCTCGGCGCCACCGGCGCCCACGTGGCACGACCGCGCCAGCCTGCGAAGCATTTTCCGGTAGGGCCGCGGCTCTGGCGACAGCTCCCACGCCTGAAGAGCCAGGAGGGAAAGCCATGCCTCGTTGGAAAGCTCTTTGGCAGCCACTCACGTGGCCCCACAGCCCCTGGGGCTGCGGGCTTTCCGGCGGCCGTCAGCCTCGGCGACACCGACGCCCACGTCGGGCCGCCGCGCCAGCCTGCGAAGCATTTTCCGGTAGGGCCGCGTCTCTGGCGACAGCTCCCACGCCCGAAGAGCCAGGAGGGAAAGCCGTGCCTCGTTGGAAAGCTCTTTGGCAGCCGCTCGCGTGGCCCCACAGCCCATGGGGCTGCGGGCTTTGCGGCGGCCGTCAGCCTCGGCGCCACCGGCGCCCACATTGCGCCGCTGCGCCAACCTGCGAAGCATTTTGCGGTAGGGCCGCGGCTCTGGCGACAGCTCCCACGCCCGAAGAGCCAGGAGGGAAAGCCATGCCTCGTTGGAAAGCTCTTTGGCAGCCGCTCGTGTGGCCCCACAGCCAATGGGGCTGCGGGCTTTCTGGCGGCCGTCAGCCTGGGCGACACCAGTGCCCACGTCGGGCCGCCGCGTCAGCCTGCGAAGCATTTTCCGGTAGGGCCGCGGCTCTGGTGACAGCTCCCACGCCCGAAGAGCCAGGAGGGAAAGCCGTGCCTCGTTGGAAAGCTCTTTGGCAGCCGCTTGTGTGGCCCCACAGCCCGTGGGGCTGCGGGCTTTGCGGCGGCCGTCAGCCTGGGCGACACCGGCGCCCAGGTGGGGCTGCCGCGCCAGCCTGCAAAGAATTTTCCGGTAGGGCCGCGGCTCTGGCGACAGCTCCCACGCCCGAAGAGCCAGGAGGGAAAGCCGTGCCTCGTTGGAAAGCTCTTTGGCAGCCGCTCGCGTGGCCCCACAGCCCATGGGGCTGCGGGCTTTGCGGCGGCCGTCAGCCTCAGCGCCACCGGCGCCCACGTGGCGCCGCCGCACCAGACTGCGAAGCATTTTCCGATAGGGCCGCGTCTCTGGCGACAGCTCCCACGCCCGAAGAGCCAGGAGGGAAAGCCGTGCCTCGTTGGAAAGCTCTTTGGCAGCCGCTCACGTGGCCCCACAGCCCGTGGGGCTGCGGGCTTTGCGGCGGCCGTCAGCCTCGGCACCATCGGTGCCCACGTCGGGCCGACGCGCCAGCCTGTTAAGCATTTTCCGGTAGGGCCGCAGCTCTGGCGACAGCTCCCACGCCCGAAGAGCCAGGAGGGAAAGCCGTGCCTCGTTGGAAAGCTCTTTGGCAGCCGCTCGCGTGGCCCCACAGCCCATGGGGCTGCGGGCTTTGCGGCGGCTGTCAGCCTGGGCAACACCGGCGCCCACGTGGCGCCGCCGCACCAGCCTGCGAAGCATTTTCCGGTAGGGCCGCGGCTCTGGCGACAGCTCCCACGCCCGAAGAGCCAGGAGGGAAAGCCGTGCCTCATTGGAAAGCTCTTTGGCAGCCACTCACGTGGCCCCACAGCCCGTGGGGCTGCGGGCTTTCCGGCGGCTGTCAGCCTTGGCGCCACCGGCGCCCACGTGGCGCGAGCGCGCCAGCCTGCAAAGCATTTTCCGGTAGGGCCGCGGCTCTGGCGACAGCTCCCACGCCCGAAGAGCCAGGAGGGAAAGCCGTGCCTCGTTGGAAAGCTCTTTGGCAGCCGCTCGCGTGGCCCCACAGCCCATGGGGCTGCGGGCTTTGCGGCGGCCGTCAGCCTGGGCGCCTCCGGCGCCCACGTCGGGCCGCCACGCCAGCCTGCGAAGCATTTTCCGGTAGGGCCGCGGCTCTGGCGACAGCTCCCACGCCCGAAGAGCCAGGAGGGAAAGCCGTGCCTCGTTGGAAAGCTCTTTGGCAGCCGCTCGCGTGGCCCCACAGCCCATGGGGCTGCGGGCTTTGCGGCGGCCGTCAGCCTCGGCGACACCGGCACCCAGGTGGGGCCGCCGCGCCAGCCTGCGAAGCATTTTCCGGTAGGGCCGCGGCTCTGGCGACAGCTCTCACGCCCGAAGAGCCAGGAGGGAAAGCCGTGCCTCGTTGGAAAGCTCTTTGGCAGCCGCTCCCGTGGCCCCACAGCCCGTGGGGCTGCGGGCTTTGCGGCGGCCGTCAGCCTGGGCGACACCGGCGCCCACGTGGCGCCGCCACGCCAGCCTGCGAAGCATTTTCCGGTAGGGCCGCGGCTCTGGCGACAGCTCCCACGCCCGAAGAGCCAGGAGGGAAAGCCGTGCCTCGTTGGAAAGCTCTTTGGCAGCCGCTCGTGTGGCCCCACAGCCCGTTGGGCTGCGGGCTTTGCGGCGGCCGTCAGCCTGGGCGCCACCGGTGCCCACGTCGGGCCGCCGCGCCAGCCTGCGAAGCATTTTCCGGTAGGGCCGCGGCTCTGGCGACAGCTCCCACGCCCGAAGAGCCAGGAGGGAAAGCCATGCCTCGTTGGAAAGCTCTTTGGCAGCTGCTCGCGTGGCCCCACTGTCGATGGGGCTGCGGGCTTTGCGGCAGCCGTCAGCCTCGGCGCCACCGGTGCCCACGTCGGGCCGCTGCGCCAGCCTGCAAAGCATTTTCCGGTAGGGCCGCGGCTCTGGCGACAGCTCCCACGCCCGAAGAGCCAGGAGGGAAAGCCGTGCCTCGTTGGAAAGCTCTTTGGCAGCGGCTCGCGTGGCCCCACAGCCCATGGGGCTGCGGGCTTTGCGGCGGCTGTCAGCCTCGGCGACACCGGCACCCAGGTGGGGCCGCCGCGCCAGCCTGCAAAGAATTTTCCGGTAGGGCCGCGTCTCTGGCGACAGCTCCCACGCCCGAAGAGCCAGGAGGGAAAGCCGTGCCTCGTTGGAAAGCTCTTTGGCAGCCGCTCGCGTGGCCCCACAGCCCGTGGGGCTGCGGGCTTTGCGGCGGCCGTCAGCCTCGGCACCATCGGCGCCCACGTCGGGCCGACGCGCCAGCCTGTTAAGCATTTTCCGGTAGGGCCGCAGCTCTGGCGACAGCTCCCACGCCCGAAGAGCCAGGAGGGAAAGCCGTGCCTCGTTGGAAAGCTCTTTGGCAGCCGCTCGCGTGGCCCCACAGCCCGTGGGGCTGCGGGCTTTGCGGCGGCCGTCAGCCTGGGCGACACCGGCGCCCACGTGGAGCCGCCGCGCCAGCCTGCGAAGCATTTTGCGGTAGGGCCGCGGCTCTGGCGACAGCTCCCACGCCCGAAGAGCCAGGAGGGAAAGCCGTGCCTCGTTGGAAAGCTCTTTGGCAGCCGCTCGCGTGGCCCCACAGCCCATGGGGCTGCGGGCTTTGCGGCGGCCGTCAGCTTCGGCGCCACCGGCGCCCACGTTGCGCCGCCGCGCCAGCCTGCGAAGCATTTTCCGGTAGGGCCGCGGCTCTGGCGACAGCTCTCACGCCCGAAGAGCCAGGAGGGAAAGCCGTGCCTCGTTGGAAAGCTCTTTGGCAGCCGCTCGCGTGGCCCCACAGCCCGTGGGGCTGCGGGCTTTGCGGCGGCCGTCAGCCTGGGCGACACCGGCGCCCAGGTGATGCCGCCGCGCCAGCCTGCGAAGCATTTTCCGGTAGGGCCGCGGCTCTGGCGACAGCTCCCACGCCCGAAGAGCCAGGAGGGAAAGCCGTGCCTCGTTGGAAAGCTCTTTGGCAGCCGCTCGCGTGGCCCCACAGCCCATGGGGCTGCGGGCTTTGCGGCGGCCGTCAGCCTGGGCGACACCGGCGCCCACGTGGCACGACCGCGCCAGCCTGCAAAGCATTTTCCGGTAGGGCCGCGGCTCTGGCGACAGCTCCCACGCCCGAAGAGCCAGGAGGGAAAGCCGTGCCTCGTTGGAAAGCTCTTTTGCAGCCGCTCGCGTGGCCCCACAGCCCGTGGGGCTGCGGGCTTTGCGGCGGCCGTCAGCCTCGGCGACACCGGCACCCAGGTGGGGCCGCCGCGCCAGCCTGCGAAGCATTTTCCGGTAGGGCCGCGGCTCTGGCGACAGCTCTCACGCCCGAAGAGCCAGGAGGGAAAGCCGTACCTCGTTGGATAGCTCTTTGGCAGCCGCTTGTGTGGCCCCACAGCCCGTGGGGCTGCGGGCTTTGCGGCGGCCGTCAGCCTGGGCGACACCGGCGCCCAGGTGATGCCGCCGCGCCAGCCTGCGAAGCATTTTCCGGTAGGGCCGCGGCTCTGGCGACAGCTCCCACGCCCGAAGAGCCAGGAGGGAAAGCCGTGCCTCGTTGGAAAGCTCTTTGGCAGCCGCTCGCGTGGCCCCACAGCCCATGGGGCTGCGGGCTTTGCGGCGGCCGTCAGCCTGGGCGACACCGGCGCCCACGTGGCGCCGCCGCGCCAGCCTGCGAAGCATTTTCCGGTAGGGCCGCGGCTCTGGCGACAGCTCCCACGCCCGAAGAGCCAGGAGGGAAAGCCGTGCCTCGTTGGAAAGCTCTTTGGCAGCCGCTCGTGTGGCCCCACAGCCCGTTGGGCTGCGGGCTTTGCGGCGGCCGTCAGCCTGGGCGCCACCGGTGCCCACGTCGGGCCGCCGCGCCAGCCTGCGAAGCATTTTCCGGTAGGGCCGCGGCTCTGGCGACAGCTCCCACGCCCGAAGAGCCAGGAGGGAAAGCCATGCCTCGTTGGAAAGCTCTTTGGCAGCTGCTCGCGTGGCCCCACTGTCGATGGGGCTGCGGGCTTTGCGGCAGCCGTCAGCCTCGGCGCCACCGGCGCCCACGTGGGGCCGCTGCGTCAGCCTGCGAAGCATTTTCCGGTAGGGCCGCGGCTCTGGCGACAGCTCCCACGCCCGAAGAGCCAGGAGGGAAAGCCGTGCCTCGTTGGAAAGCTCTTTGGCAGCCGCTCGCGTGGCCCCACAGCCCATGGGGCTGCGGGCTTTGCGGCGGCCGTCAGCCTGGGCGACACCGGCGCCCACGTGGCGCCGCCGCGCCAGCCTGCGAAGCATTTTCCGGTAGGGCCGCGGCTCTGGCGACAGCTCCCACGCCCGAAGAGCCAGGAGGGAAAGCCGTGCCTCGTTGGAAAGCTCTTTGGCAGCCGCTTGTGTGGCCCCACAGCCCGTGGGGCTGCGGGCTTTGCGGCGGCCGTCAGCCTGGGCGACACCGGCGCCCAGGTGGGGCTGCCGCGCCAGCCTGCGAAGCATTTTCCGGTAGGGCCGCGTCTCTGGCGACAGCTCCCACGCCCGAAGAGCCAGGAGGGAAAGCCATGCCTCGTTGGAAAGCTTTTTGGCAGCCACTCGCGTGGCCCCACAGCCCGTGGGGCTGCGGGCTTTGCGGCGGCTGTCAGCCACGGCGCCATCGGCGCCCAGGTCGGGCCGCCGCGCCAGCCTGCGAAGCATTTTCCGGTAGGGCCGCGTCTCTGGCAACAGCTCCCACGCCCGAAGAGCCAGGAGGGAAAGCCGTGCCTCGTTGGAAAGCTCTTTGGCAGCCACTCACGTGGCCCCACAGCCCGTGGGGCTGCGGGCTTTGCGGCGGCCGTCAGCCTCAGCGCCACCGGTGCCCACGTGGCGCCGCCGCACCAGCCTGCGAAGCATTTTCCGGTAGGGCCGCGTCTCTGGCGACAGCTCCCACGCCCGAAGAGCCAGGAGGGAAAGCCATGCCTCGTTGGAAAGCTTTTTGGCAGCCACTCGCGTGGCCCCACAGCCCGTGGGGCTGCGGGCTTTGCGGCGGCTGTCAGCCACGGCGCCATCGGCGCCCAGGTCGGGCCGCCGCGCCAGCCTGCGAAGCATTTTCCGGTAGGGCCGCGTCTCTGGCAACAGCTCCCACGCCCGAAGAGCCAGGAGGGAAAGCCGTGCCTCGTTGGAAAGCTCTTTGGCAGCCACTCACGGGGCCCCACAGCCCGTGGGGCTGCGGGCTTTCCGGCGGCTGTCAGCCTCGGCGCCACCGGCGCCCACGTGGCGCGAGCGCGCCAGCCTGCAAAGCATTTTCCGGTAGGGCCGCGTCTCTGGCGACAGCTCCCACGCCCGAAGAGCCAGGAGGGAAAGCCGTGCCTCGTTGGAAAGCTCTTTGGCAGCCGCTCGCGTGGCCCCACAGCCCATGGGGCTGCGGGCTTTGCGGCGGCCGTCAGCTTCGGCGCCACCGGCGCCCACGTTGCGCCGCCGCGCCAGCCTGCGAAGCATTTTCCGGTAGGGCCGCGGCTCTGGCGACAGCTCTCACGCCCGAAGAGCCAGGAGGGAAAGCCGTGCCTCGTTGGAAAGCTCTTTGGCAGCCGCTCGCGTGGCCCCACAGCCCGTGGGGCTGCGGGCTTTGCGGCGGCCGTCAGCCTGGGCGACACCGGCGCCCAGGTGATGCCGCCGCGCCAGCCTGCGAAGCATTTTCCGGTAGGGCCGCGGCTCTGGCGACAGCTCCCACGCCCGAAGAGCCAGGAGGGAAAGCCGTGCCTCGTTGGAAAGATCTTTGGCAGCCGCTCGCGTGGCCCCACAGCCCATGGGGCTGCGGGCTTTGCGGCGGCCGTCAGCCTGGGCGACACCGGCGCCCACGTGGCGCCGCCGCGCCAGCCTGCGAAGCATTTTCCGGTAGGGCCGCGGCTCTGGCGACAGCTCCCACGCCCGAAGAGCCAGGAGGGAAAGCCGTGCCTCGTTGGAAAGCTCTTTGGCAGCCGCTCGTGTGGCCCCACAGCCCGTGGGGCTGCGGGCTTTGCGGCGGCCGTCAGCCTGGGCGCCACCGGTGCCCACGTCGGGCCGCCGCGCCAGCCTGCGAAGCATTTTCCGGTAGGGCCGCGTCTCTGGCGACAGCTCCCACGCCCGAAGAGCCAGGAGGGAAAGCCGTGCCTCGTTGGAAAGCTCTTTGGCAGCCGCTCGCGTGGCCCCACAGCCCATGGGGCTACGGGCTTTGCGGCGGCCGTCAGCCTCGGCGCCATCGGCGCCCACGTCGGGCGGCCGCGCCAGCCTGTGAAGTATTTTCCGGTAGGGCCGCGGCTCTGGCGACAGCTCCCACGCCCGAAGAGCCAGGAGGGAAAGCCGTGCCTCATTGGAAAGCTCTTTGGCAGCCACTCACGTGGCCCCACAGCCCGTGGGGCTGCGGGCTTTGCGGCGGCCGTCAGCCTGGGCGCCACCGGTGCCCACGTCGGGCCGCCGCGCCAGCCTGCGATGCATTTTCCGGTAGGGCCGCGGCTCTGGCAACAGCTCCCACGCCCGAAGAGCCAGGAGGGAAAGCCATGCCTCGTTGGAAAGCTCTTTGGCAGCTGCTCGCGTGGCCCCACTGTCGATGGGGCTGCGGGCTTTGCGGCAGCCGTCAGCCTCGGCGCCACCGGTGCCCACGTCGGGCCGCTGCGCCAGCCTGCAAAGCATTTTCCGGTAGGGCCGCGGCTCTGGCGACAGCTCCCACGCCCGAAGAGCCAGGAGGGAAAGCCATGCCTCATTGGAAAGCTCTTTGGCAGCCACTCACGTGGCCCCACAGCCCGTGGGGCTGCGGGCTTTGCGGCGGCCGTCAGCCTGGGCGCCACCGGTGCCCACGTCGGGCCGCCGCGCCAGCCTGCGATGCATTTTCCGGTAGGGCCGCGTCTCTGGCGACAGCTCCCACGGCCGAAGAGCCAGGAGGGAAAGCCGTGCCTCGTTGGAAAGCTCTTTGGCAGCCACTCACGTGGCCCCACAGCCCGTGGGGCTGCGGGCTTTCCGGCGGCCGTCAGCCTCGGCGCCATCGGCGCCCACATCGGGCCGCCGCGCTAGCCTGCGAAGCATTTTCCGGTAGGGCCGCGGCTCTGGCGACAGCTCCCACGCCCGAAGAGCCAGGAGGGAAAGCCGTGCCTCGTTGGAAAGCTCTTTGGCAGCCGCTCGCGTGGCCCCACAGCCCATGGGGCTGCGGGCTTTGCGGCGGCCGTCAGCCTCGGCGCCACCGGCGCCCACATTGCGCCGCCGCGCCAGCCTGCGAAGCATTTTCCGGTAGGGCCGCGGCTCTGGCGACAGCTCCCACGCCCGAAGAGCCAGGAGGGAAAGCCGTGCCTCATTGGAAAGCTCTTTGGCAGCCGCTCGTGTGGCCCCACAGCCCATGGGGCTGCGGGCTTTGCAGCGGCCGTCAGCCTGGGCGACACCGGCGCCCACATGGGGCCGCCGCGCCAGCCTGCGAAGCATTTTTCGGTAGGGCCGCGGCTCTGGCGACAGCTCCCACGGCCAAAGAGCCAGCAGGGAAAACCGTGCCTCGTTGGAAAGCTCTTTGGCAGCCGCTCGCGTGGCCCCACAGCCCATGGGGCTGCGGGCTTTGCGGCGGCCGTCAGCCTCAGTGCCACCGGCGCCCACCTTGCGCCGCTGCGCCAGCCTGCGAAGCATTTTCCGGTAGGGCCGCGGCTCTGGCGACAGCTCCCACGCCCGAAGAGCCAGGAGGGAAAGCCGTGCCTCATTGGAAAGCTCTTTGGCAGCCACTCACGTGGCCCCACAGCCCGTGGGGCTGCGGGCTTTCCGGCGGCTGTCAGCCTCGGCACCACCGGCGCCCACGTGGCACTACCGCGCCAGCCTGCGAAGCATTTTCCGGTAGGGCCGCGGCTCTGGCGACAGCTCCCACGCCCGAAGAGCCAGGAGGGAAAGCCGTGCCTCGTTGGAAAGCTCTTTGGCAGCCGCTCGCGTGGCCCCACAGCCCATGGGGCTGCGGGCTTTGTGGCGGCCGTCAGCCTCGGCGCCACCGGCGCCCACGTTGCGCCGCCGCGCCAGCCTGCGAACCATTTTCCGGTAGGGCCGCGTCTCTGGCGACAGCTCCCACGGCCGAAGAGCCAGGAGGGAAAGCCGTGCCTCGTTGGAAAGCTCTTTGGCAGCCGCTCGCGTGGCCCCACAGCCCGTGGGGCTGCGGGCTTTGCGGCGACCGTCAGCCTGGGCGACACCGGCGCCCAGGTGATGCCGCCGCGCCAGCCTGCGAAGCATTTTCCGGTAGGGCTGCGTCTCTGGCGACAGCTCCCACGCCCGAAGAGCCAGGAGGGAAAGCCGTGCCTCGTTGGAAAGCTCTTTGGCAGCCGCTCGCGTGGCCCCACAGCCCATGGGGCTGCGGCCTTTGCGGCGACCGTCAGCCTGGGCGACACCGGCGCCCACGTGGCGCCGCCGCGCCAGCCTGCGAAGCATTTTCCGGTAGGGCCGCGGCTCTGGCGACAGCTCCCACGGCCAAAGAGCCAGAAGGGAAAGCCATGCCTCGTTGGAAAGCTCTTTGGCAGCCGCTCGTGTGGCCCCACAGCCCGTGGGGCTGCGGGCTTTGCGGCGGCCGTCAGCCTGGGCGACACCGGCGCCCACGTCGGGCCGCCGCGCCAGCCTGCGAAGCATTTTCCGGTAGGGCCGCGGCTCTGGCGACAGCTCCCACGCCCGAAGAGCCAGGAGGGAAAGCCGTGCCTCGTTGGAAAGCTCTTTGGCAGCTGCTCGCGTGGCCCCACAGCCCATGGGGCTGTGGGCTTTGCGGCGGCCGTCAGCCTCGGCGCCACCGGCGCCCACGTTGCGCCGCCGCGCCAGCCTGCGAAGCATTTTCCGGTAGGGCCGCGTCTCTGGCGACAGCTCCCACGCCCGAAGAGCCAGGAGGGAAAGCCGTGCCTCGTTGGGAAGCTCTTTGGCAGCCGCTCGCGTGGCCCCACAGCCCATGGGGCTGCGGGCTTTGCGGCGGCCTTCAGCCTCGGCGCCACCGGCGCCCACGTTGCGCCGCCACGCCAGCCTGCGAAGCATTTTCCGGTAGGGCCGCGGCTCTGGCGACAGCTCCCACGCCCGAAGAGCCAGGAGGGAAAGCCGTGCCTCATTGGAAAGCTCTTTGGCAGCCGCTCGTGTGGCCCCACAGCCCGTGGGGCTGCGGGCTTTGCGGCGGCCGTCAGCCTGGGCGACACCGGCGCCCAGGTGGGGCCGCCGCGCCAGCCTGCGAAGCATTTTTCTGTAGGGCCGCGGCTCTGGCGACAGCTCCCACGCCCGAAGAGCCAGGAGGGAAAGCCGTGCCTCGTTGGAAAGCTCTTTGGCAGCCGCTCGCGTGGCCCCACAGCCCATGGGGCTGCGGGCTTTGCGGCGGCCGTCAGCCTCAGTGCCACCGGCGCCCACCTTGCGCCGCCGCGCCAGCCTGCGAAGCATTTTCCGGTAGGGCCGCGGCTCTGGCGACAGCTCCCACGCCCGAAGAGCCAGGAGGGAAAGCCATGCCTCATTGGAAAGCTCTTTGGCAGCCGCTCGCGTGGCCCCACAGCCCGTGGGGCTGCGGGCTTTGCGGCAGCCGTCAGCCTCGGCGACACCGGCGCCCAGGTGGGGCCGCCGCGCCAGCCTGCAAAGAATTTTCCAGTAGGGCCGCGTCTCTGGCGACAGCTCTCACGGCCGAAGAGCCAGAAGGGAAAGCCGTGCCTCGTTGGAAAGCTCTTTGGCAGCCGCTCGCGTGGCCCCACAGCCCATGGGGCTGCGGGCTTTCCGGCGGCCGTCAGCCTCGGCGCCACCGGCACCCACGTTGCGCCGCCGCGCCAGCCTGCGAAGCATTTTCCGGTAGGGCCGCGTCTCTGGCCACAGCTCCCACGCCCGAAGAGCCAGGAGGGAAAGCCATGCCTCGTTGGAAAGCTCTTTGGCAGCCGCTCGCGTGGCCCCACAGCCCATGGGGCTGCGGGCTTTCCGGCGGCCGTCAGCCTCGGCGCCACCGGCGCCCACGTGGCACGACCGCGCCAGCCTGCGAAGCATTTTCCGGTAGGGCCGCGGCTCTGGCGACAGCTCCCACGCCCGAAGAGCCAGGAGGGAAAGCCGTGCCTCATTGGAAAGCTCTTTGGCAGCCGCTCGCGTGGCCCCACAGCCCATGGGGCTGCGGGCTTTGCGGCGGCCGTCAGCCTCGGGGCCACCGGCGCCCACGTGGCGCCGCCGCGCCAGCCTGCGAAGCATTTTCCGGTAGGGCCGCGGCTCTGGCGACAGCTCCCACGCCCGAAGAGCCAGGAGGGAAAGCCGTGCCTCGTTGGAAAGCTCTTTGGCAGCCGCTCGCGTGGCCCCACAGCCCGTGGGGCTGCGGGCTTTCAGGCGGCCGTCAGCCTCGGCGCCACCGGCGCCCACGTTGCGCCACCGCGCCAGCCTGCGAAGCATTTTCCGGTAGGGCCGCGGCTCTGGCGACAGCTCCCACGGCCAAAGAGCCAGGAGGGAAAGCCGTGCCTCGTTGGAAAGCTCTTTGGCAGCGGCTCGCGTGGCCCCACAGCCCATGGGGCTGCGGGCTTAGCGGCGGCCGTCAGCCTCGGCGCCACCGGCGCCCACGTGGGGCCGCTGCGCCAGCCTGCAAAGCATTTTCCGGTAGGGCCGCGGCTCTGGCGACAGCTCCCACGCCTGAAGAGCCAGGAGGGAAAGCCGTGCCTCGTTGGAAAGCTCTTTGGCAGCCGCTCGCGTGGCTCCACAGCCCATGGGGCTGCGGGCTTTGCGGCGGCCGTCAGCCTCGGCGCCACCGGCGCCCATATTGCGCCGCCGCGCCAGCCTGCGAAGCATTTTCCGGTAGGGCCGCGGCTGTGGCGACAGCTCCCACGCCCGAAGAGCCAGGAGGGAAAGCCGTGCCTCATTGGAAAGCTCTTTGGCAGCCCCTCGTGTGGCCCCAGAGCCCGTGGGGCTGCGGGCTTTGCGACGGCCGTCAGCCTGGGCGACACCGGCGCCCAGGTGGGGCCGCCGCGCCAGCCTGCGAAGCATTTTTCTGTAGGGCCGCGGCTCTGGCGACAGCTCCCACGCCCGAAGAGCCAGGAGGGAAAGCCGTGCCTCGTTGGAAAGCTCTTTGGCAGCCGCTCGCGTGGCCTCACAGCCCATGGGGCTGCGGGCTTTGCGGCGGCCGTCAGCCTCAGTGCCACCGGCGCCCACCTTGCGCCGCCGCGCCAGCCTGCGAAGCATTTTCCGGTAGGGCTGCGGCTCTGGCGACAGCTCCCACGCCCGAAGAGCCAGGAGGGAAAGCAGTACCTCGTTGGAAAGCTCTTTGGCAGCCGCTCGCGTGGCCCCACAGCCCGTGGGGCTGCGGGCTTTGCGGCGGCCGTCAGCCTCGGCGACAGCGGCGCCCAGGTGGGGCCGCCGCGCCAGCCTGCAAAGAATTTTCCGGTAGGGCCGCGTCTCTGGCCAGAGCTCCCACGCCCGAAGAGCCAGGAGGGAAAGCCATGCCTCGTTGGAAAGCTCTTTGGCAGCCACTCACAGGGCCCCACAGCCCGTGGGGCTGCGGGCTTTCCGGCGGCCATCAGCCTCGGCGCCATCGGCGCCCACGTCGGGCCGCCGCGCTAGCCTGCGAAACATTTTTCGCTAGGGCCGCGGCTCTGGCGACAGCTCCCATGCTCGAAGAGCCAGGAGGGAAAGCCGTGCCTCGTTGGAAAGCTCTTTGGCAGCCGCTCGCGTGGCCCCACAGCCCATGGGGCTGCGGGCTTTGCGGCGGCCGTCAGCCTCGGCGCCTCCGGCACCCACGTGGGGCCGCTGCACCAGCCATAGAAGCATTTTCCGGTAGGGCCGCGGCTCTGGCGACAGCTCCCACGCCCGAAGAGCCAGGAGGGAAAGCCATGCCTCGTTGGAAAGCTCTTTTGCAGTCGCTCGCGTGGCCCCACAGCCCGTGGGGCTGCGGGCTTTGCGGCGGCCGTCAGCCTCGGCGCCACCGGCGCCCACCTGGCGCCGCCGCGCCAGCCTGCGAAGCATTTTCCGGTAGGGCCGCGGCTCTGGCGACAGCTCCCACGCCCGAAGAGCCAGGAGGGAAAGCCGTGCCTCGTTGGAAAGCTCTTTGGCAGCCGCTCGCGTGGCCCCACAGCCCATGGGGCTGCGGGCTTTGCAGCGGCCGTCAGCCTCGGCGCCACCGGCGCCCACGTGGCGCCGCCGCGCCAGCCTGCGAAGCATTTTCCGGTAGGGCCGCGGCTCTGGCGACAGCTCCCACGCCCGAAGAGCCAGGAGGGAAAGCCGTGCCTCGTTGGAAAGCTCTTTGGCAACCGCTCGCATGGCCCCACAGCCCGTGGGGCTGCGGGCTTTGCGGCGGCCGTCAGCCTCGGCGCCACCGGCGCCCACGTGGGGCCGCCGCCCCAGCCTGCGAAGCATTTTCCGGTAGGGCCGCGGCTCTGGCGACAGCTCCCACGCCCGAAGAGCCAGGAGGGAAAGCCGTGCCTCGTTGGAAAGCTCTTTGGCAGCCACTCGCATGGCCCTAAAGCCTGTGGGGCTGCGGGCTTTGCGGCGGCCGTCAGCCTCGGCGCCACCGGCGCCCACGTGGCGCCGCCGCGCCAGCCTGCGAAGCATTTTCCGGTAGGGCCGCGGCTCTGGCGACAGCTCCCACACCCGAAGAGCCAGGAGGGAAAGCCGTGCCTCGTTGGAAAGCTCTTTGGCAGCCGCTCGCGTGGCCCCACAGCCCATGGGGCTGCGGGCTTTCCGGCGGCCGTCAGCCTCGGCGTCACCGGCGCCCACGTGGCGCCGCCGCGCCAGCCTGCGAAGCATTTTCCGGTAGGGCCGCGTCTCTGGCGACAGCTCCCACGCCCGAAGAGCCAGGAGGGAAAGCCGTGCCTCGTTGGAAAGCTCTTTGGCAGCCGCTCGTGTGGCCCCACAGCCCGTGGGGCTGCGGGCTTTGCGGCGGCCGTCAGCCTGGGCGCCACCGGCGCCAAGTCGGGCCGCCGCGCCAGCCTGCGAAGCATTTTCCGGTAGGGCCGCGGCTCTGGCGACAGCTCCCACGCCCGAAGAGCCAGGAGGGAAAGCCGTGCCTCGTTGGAAAGCTCTTTGGCAGCCGCTCGCGTGGCCCCACAGCCCATGGGGCTGCGGGCTTTGCGGCGGCCGTCAGCCTCGGCGCCACCGGCGCCCACGTTGCGCCGCCGCGCCAGCCTGCGAAGCATTTTCCGGTAGGGCCGCGGCTCTGGCGACAGCTCCCACGCCCGAAGAGCCAGGAGGGAAAGCCGTGCCTCGTTGGAAAACTCTTTGGCAGCCACTCGCATGGCCCTAAAGCCTGTGGGGCTGCGGGCTTTGCGGCGGCCGTCAGCCTCGGCGCCACCGGCGCCCACGTGGGGCCGCTGCGCCAGCCTGCAAAGCATTTTCCGGTAGGGCCGCGTCTCTGGCGACAGCTCCCATGGCCGAAGAGCCAGGAGGGAAAGCCATGCCTCGTTGGAAAGCTCTTTGGCACCCACTCACGTGGCCCCACAGCCCGTGGAGCTGCGGGCTTTGCGGCGGCCGTCAGCCTCGGCGCCATCGGCGCCCACGTCGGGCCGCCGCGCTAGCCTGCGAAGCATTTTCCGGTAGGGCCGCGGCTCTGGCGACAGCTCCCACACCCGAAGAGCCAGGAGGGAAAGCCGTGCCTCGTTGGAAAGCTCTTTGGCAGCCGCTCGCGTGGCCCCACAGCCCATGGGGCTGCGGGCTTTGCGGCGGCCATGAGCCTCGGCGTCACCGGCGCCCACGTGGCGCCGCCGCGCCAGCCTGCGAAGCATTTTCCGGTAGGGCCGCGTCTCTGGCGACAGCTCTCACGCCCGAAGAGCCAGGAGGGAGAGCCGTGCCTCGTTGGAAAGCTCTTTGGCAGCCGCTCGTGTGGCCCCACAGCCCGTGGGGCTGCGGGCTTTGCAGCGGCCGTCAGCCTGGGCGACACCGGCGCCCACATGGGGCCGCCGCGCCAGCCTGCGAAGCATTTTTCGGTAGGGCCGCGGCTCTGGCGACAGCTCCCACGGCCAAAGAGCCAGCAGGGAAAACCGTGCCTCGTTGGAAAGCTCTTTGGCAGCCGCTCGCGTAGCCCCACAGCCCATGGGGCTGCGGGCTTTGCGGCGGCCGTCAGCCTCAGTGCCACCGGCGCCCACCTTGCGCCGCTGCGCCAGCCTGCGAAGCATTTTCCGGTAGGGCCGCGGCTCTGGCGACAGCTCCCACGCCCGAAGAGCCAGGAGGGAAAGCCGTGCCTCATTGGAAAGCTCTTTGGCAGCCACTCACGTGGCCCCACAGCCCGTGGGGCTGCGGGCTTTCCGGCGGCCGTCGGCCTCGGCGCCACCGGTGCCCACGTCGGGCCGCCGCGCCAGCCTGCGAAGCATTTTCCGGTAGGGCCGCGGCTCTGGCGACAGCTCCCACGCCCGAAGAGCCAGGAGGGAAAGCCGTGCCTCATTGGAAAGCTCTTTGGCAGCCGCTCGTGTGGCCCCACAGCCCGTGGGGCTGCGGGCTTTGCAGCGGCCGTCAGCCTGGGCGACACCGGCGCCCACATGGGGCCGCCGCGCCAGCCTGCGAAGCATTTTTCGGTAGGGCCGCGGCTCTGGCGACAGCTCCCACGGCCAAAGAGCCAGCAGGGAAAACCGTGCCTCGTTGGAAAGCTCTTTGGCAGCCGCTCGCGTAGCCCCACAGCCCATGGGGCTGCGGGCTTTGCGGCGGCCGTCAGCCTCAGTGCCACCGGCGCCCACCTTGCGCCGCTGCGCCAGCCTGCGAAGCATTTTCCGGTAGGGCCGCGGCTCTGGCGACAGCTCCCACGCCCGAAGAGCCAGGAGGGAAAGCCGTGCCTCATTGGAAAGCTCTTTGGCAGCCACTCACGTGGCCCCACAGCCCGTGGGGCTGCGGGCTTTCCGGCGGCTGTCAGCCTCGGCACCACCGGCGCCCACGTGGCACTACCGCGCCAGCCTGCGAAGCATTTTCCGGTAGGGCCGCGGCTCTGGCGACAGCTCCCACGCCCGAAGAGCCAGGAGGGAAAGCCGTGCCTCGTTGGAAAGCTCTTTGGCAGCCGCTCGCGTGGCCCCACAGCCCATGGGGCTGCGGGCTTTGTGGCGGCCATCAGCCTCGGCGCCACCGGCGCCCACGTTGCGCCGCCGCGCCAGCCTGCGAACCATTTTCCGGTAGGGCCGCGTCTCTGGCGACAGCTCCCACGCCCGAAGAGCCAGGAGGGAAAGCCGTGCCTCGTTGGAAAGCTCTTTGGCAGCCGCTCGCGTGGCCCCACAGCCCGTGGGGCTGCGGGCTTTGCGGCGACCGTCAGCCTGGGCGACACCGGCGCCCAGGTGATGCCGCCGCGCCAGCCTGCGAAGCATTTTCCGGTAGGGCTGCGTCTCTGGCGACAGCTCCCACGCCCGAAGAGCCAGGAGGGAAAGCCGTGCCTCGTTGGAAAGCTCTTTGGCAGCCGCTCGCGTGGCCCCACAGCCCATGGGGCTGCGGCCTTTGCGGCGACCGTCAGCCTGGGCGACACCGGCGCCCACGTGGCGCCGCCGCGCCAGCCTGCGAAGCATTTTCCGGTAGGGCCGCGGCTCTGGCGACAGCTCCCACGGCCAAAGAGCCAGAAGGGAAAGCCATGCCTCGTTGGAAAGCTCTTTGGCAGCCGCTCGTGTGGCCCCACAGCCCGTGGGGCTGCGGGCTTTGCGGCGGCCGTCAGCCTGGGCGACACCGGCGCCCACGTCGGGCCGCCGTGCCAGCCTGCGAAGCATTTTCCGGTAGGGCCGCGGCTCTGGCGACAGCTCCCACGCCCGAAGAGCCAGGAGGGAAAGCCGTGCCTCGTTGGAAAGCTCTTTGGCAGCTGCTCGCGTGGCCCCACAGCCCATGGGGCTGTGGGCTTTGCGGCGGCCGTCAGCCTCGGCGCCACCGGCGCCCACGTTGCGCCGCCGCGCCAGCCTGCGAAGCATTTTCCGGTAGGGCCGCGTCTCTGGCGACAGCTCCCACGCCCGAAGAGCCAGGAGGGAAAGCCGTGCCTCGTTGGAAAGCTCTTTGGCAGCCGCTCGCGTGGCCCCACAGCCCATGGGGCTGCGGGCTTTGCGGCGGCCTTCAGCCTCGGCGCCACCGGCGCCCACGTTGCGCCGCCACGCCAGCCTGCGAAGCATTTTCCGGTAGGGCCGCGGCTCTGGCGACAGCTCCCACGCCCGAAGAGCCAGGAGGGAAAGCCGTGCCTCATTGGAAAGCTCTTTGGCAGCCGCTCGTGTGGCCCCACAGCCCGTGGGGCTGCGGGCTTTGCGGCGGCCGTCAGCCTGGGCGACACCGGCGCCCAGGTGGGGCCGCCGCGCCAGCCTGCGAAGCATTTTTCTGTAGGGCCGCGGCTCTGGCGACAGCTCCCACGGCCAAAGAGCCAGGAGGGAAAGCCGTGCCTCGTTGGAAAGCTCTTTGGCAGCCGCTCGCGTGGCCCCACAGCCCATGGGGCTGCGGGCTTTGCGGCGGCCGTCAGCCTCAGTGCCACCGGCGCCCACCTTGCGCCGCCGCGCCAGCCTGCGAAGCATTTTCCGGTAGGGCCGCGGCTCTGGCGACAGCTCCCACGCCCGAAGAGCCAGGAGGGAAAGCCATGCCTCATTGGAAAGCTCTTTGGCAGCCGCTCGCGTGGCCCCACAGCCCGTGGGGCTGCGGGCTTTGCGGCAGCCGTCAGCCTCGGCGACACCGGCGCCCAGGTGGGGCCGCCGCGCCAGCCTGCAAAGAATTTTCCAGTAGGGCCGCGTCTCTGGCGACAGCTCTCACGGCCGAAGAGCCAGAAGGGAAAGCCGTGCCTCGTTGGAAAGCTCTTTGGCAGCCGCTCGCGTGGCCCCACAGCCCATGGGGCTGCGGGCTTTCCGGCGGCCGTCAGCCTCGGCGCCACCGGCACCCACGTTGCGCCGCCGCGCCAGCCTGCGAAGCATTTTCCGGTAGGGCCGCGTCTCTGGCCACAGCTCCCACGCCCGAAGAGCCAGGAGGGAAAGCCATGCCTCGTTGGAAAGCTCTTTGGCAGCCGCTCGCGTGGCCCCACAGCCCATGGGGCTGCGGGCTTTCCGGCGGCCGTCAGCCTCGGCGCCACCGGCGCCCACGTGGCACGACCGCGCCAGCCTGCGAAGCATTTTCCGGTAGGGCCGCGGCTCTGGCGACAGCTCCCACGCCCGAAGAGCCAGGAGGGAAAGCCGTGCCTCATTGGAAAGCTCTTTGGCAGCCGCTCGCGTGGCCCCACAGCCCATGGGGCTGCGGGCTTTGCGGCGGCCGTCAGCCTCGGGGCCACCGGCGCCCACGTGGCGCCGCCGCGCCAGCCTGCGAAGCATTTTCCGGTAGGGCCGCGGCTCTGGCGACAGCTCCCACGCCCGAAGAGCCAGGAGGGAAAGCCGTGCCTCGTTGGAAAGCTCTTTGGCAGCCGCTCGCGTGGCCCCACAGCCCGTGGGGCTGCGGGCTTTCAGGCGGCCGTCAGCCTCGGCGCCACCGGCGCCCACGTTGCGCCACCGCGCCAGCCTGCGAAGCATTTTCCGGTAGGGCCGCGGCTCTGGCGACAGCTCCCACGGCCAAAGAGCCAGGAGGGAAAGCCGTGCCTCGTTGGAAAGCTCTTTGGCAGCGGCTCGCGTGGCCCCACAGCCCATGGGGCTGCGGGCTTAGCGGCGGCCGTCAGCCTCGGCGCCACCGGCGCCCACGTGGGGCCGCTGCGCCAGCCTGCAAAGCATTTTCCGGTAGGGCCGCGGCTCTGGCGACAGCTCCCACGCCCGAAGAGCCAGGAGGGAAAGCCGTGCCTCGTTGGAAAGCTCTTTGGCAGCCGCTCGCGTGGCTCCACAGCCCATGGGGCTGCGGGCTTTGCGGCGGCCGTCAGCCTCGGCGCCACCGGCGCCCATATTGCGCCGCCGCGCCAGCCTGCGAAGCATTTTCCGGTAGGGCCGCGGCTGTGGCGACAGCTCCCACGCCCGAAGAGCCAGGAGGGAAAGCCGTGCCTCATTGGAAAGCTCTTTGGCAGCCCCTCGTGTGGCCCCAGAGCCCGTGGGGCTGCGGGCTTTGCGACGGCCGTCAGCCTGGGCGACACCGGCGCCCAGGTGGGGCCGCCGCGCCAGCCTGCGAAGCATTTTTCTGTAGGGCCGCGGCTCTGGCGACAGCTCCCACACCCGAAGAGCCAGGAGGGAAAGCCGTGCCTCGTTGGAAAGCTCTTTGGCAGCCGCTCGCGTGGCCTCACAGCCCATGGGGCTGCGGGCTTTGCGGCGGCCGTCAGCCTCAGTGCCACCGGCGCCCACCTTGCGCCGCCGCGCCAGCCTGCGAAGCATTTTCCGGTAGGGCTGCGGCTCTGGCGACAGCTCCCACGCCCGAAGAGCCAGGAGGGAAAGCAGTACCTCGTTGGAAAGCTCTTTGGCAGCCGCTCGCGTGGCCCCACAGCCCGTGGGGCTGCGGGCTTTGCGGCGGCCGTCAGCCTCGGCGACAGCGGCGCCCAGGTGGGGCCGCCGCGCCAGCCTGCAAAGAATTTTCCGGTAGGGCCACGTCTCTGGCCAGAGCTCCCACGCCCGAAGAGCCAGGAGGGAAAGCCATGCCTCGTTGGAAAGCTCTTTGGCAGCCACTCACAGGGCCCCACAGCCCGTGGGGCTGCGGGCTTTCCGGCGGCCATCAGCCTCGGCGCCATCGGCGCCCACGTCGGGCCGCCGCGCTAGCCTGCGAAACATTTTTCGCTAGGGCCGCGGCTCTGGCGACAGCTCCCACGCCCGAAGAGCCAGGAGGGAAAGCCATGCCTCGTTGGAAAGCTCTTTTGCAGTCGCTCGCGTGGCCCCACAGCCCGTGGGGCTGCGGGCTTTGCGGCGGCCGTCAGCCTCGGCGCCACCGGCGCCCACCTGGCGCCGCCGCGCCAGCCTGCGAAGCATTTTCCGGTAGGGCCGCGGCTCTGGCGACAGCTCCCACGCCCGAAGAGCCAGGAGGGAAAGCCGTGCCTCGTTGGAAAGCTCTTTGGCAGCCGCTCGCGTGGCCCCACAGCCCATGGGGCTGCGGGCTTTGCAGCGGCCGTCAGCCTCGGCGCCACCGGCGCCCACGTGGCGCCGCCGCGCCAGCCTGCGAAGCATTTTCCGGTAGGGCCGCGGCTCTGGCGACAGCTCCCACGCCCGAAGAGCCAGGAGGGAAAGCCGTGCCTCGTTGGAAAGCTCTTTGGCAACCGCTCGCATGGCCCCACAGCCCGTGGGGCTGCGGGCTTTGCGGCGGCCGTCAGCCTCGGCGCCACCGGCGCCCACGTCGGGCCGCCGCCCCAGCCTGCGAAGCATTTTCCGGTAGGGCCGCGTCTCTGGCGACAGCTCCCACGCCCGAAGAGCCAGGAGGGAAAGCCGTGCCTCGTTGGAAAGCTCTTTGGCAGCCACTCGCATGGCCCTAAAGCCTGTGGGGCTGCGGGCTTTGCGGCGGCCGTCAGCCTCGGCGCCACCGGCGCCCACGTGGCGCCGCCGCGCCAGCCTGCGAAGCATTTTCCGGTAGGGCCGCGGCTCTGGCGACAGCTCCCACACCCGAAGAGCCAGGAGGGAAAGCCGTGCCTCGTTGGAAAGCTCTTTGGCAGCCGCTCGCGTGGCCCCACAGCCCATGGGGCTGCGGGCTTTCCGGCGGCCGTCAGCCTCGGCGTCACCGGCGCCCACGTGGCGCCGCCGCGCCAGCCTGCGAAGCATTTTCCGGTAGGGCCGCGTCTCTGGCGACAGCTCCCACGCCCGAAGAGCCAGGAGGGAAAGCCGTGCCTCGTTGGAAAGCTCTTTGGCAGCCGCTCGTGTGGCCCCACAGCCCGTGGGGCTGCGGGCTTTGCGGCGGCCGTCAGCCTGGGCGCCACCGGCGCCAAGTCGGGCCGCCGCGCCAGCCTGCGAAGCATTTTCCGGTAGGGCCGCGGCTCTGGCGACAGCTCCCACGCCCGAAGAGCCAGGAGGGAAAGCCGTGCCTCGTTGGAAAGCTCTTTGGCAGCCGCTCGCGTGGCCCCACAGCCCATGGGGCTGCGGGCTTTGCGGCGGCCGTCAGCCTCGGCGCCACCGGCGCCCACGTTGCGCCGCCGCGCCAGCCTGCGAAGCATTTTCCGGTAGGGCCGCGGCTCTGGCGACAGCTCCCACGCCCGAAGAGCCAGGAGGGAAAGCCGTGCCTCGTTGGAAAACTCTTTGGCAGCCACTCGCATGGCCCTAAAGCCTGTGGGGCTGCGGGCTTTGCGGCGGCCGTCAGCCTCGGCGCCACCGGCGCCCACGTGGGGCCGCTGCGCCAGCCTGCAAAGCATTTTCCGGTAGGGCCGCGTCTCTGGCGACAGCTCCCATGGCCGAAGAGCCAGGAGGGAAAGCCATGCCTCGTTGGAAAGCTCTTTGGCACCCACTCACGTGGCCCCACAGCCCGTGGAGCTGCGGGCTTTGCGGCGGCCGTCAGCCTCGGCGCCATCGGCGCCCACGTCGGGCCGCCGCGCTAGCCTGCGAAGCATTTTCCGGTAGGGCCGCGGCTCTGGCGACAGCTCCCACACCCGAAGAGCCAGGAGGGAAAGCCGTGCCTCGTTGGAAAGCTCTTTGGCAGCCGCTCGCGTGGCCCCACAGCCCATGGGGCTGCGGGCTTTGCGGCGGCCATGAGCCTCGGCGTCACCGGCGCCCACGTGGCGCCGCCGCGCCAGCCTGCGAAGCATTTTCCGGTAGGGCCGCGTCTCTGGCGACAGCTCTCACGCCCGAAGAGCCAGGAGGGAGAGCCGTGCCTCGTTGGAAAGCTCTTTGGCAGCCGCTCGTGTGGCCCCACAGCCCGTGGGGCTGCGGGATTTGCGGCGGCCGTCAGCCTGGGCGCCACCGGTGCCCACGTCGGGCCGCCGCGCCAGCCTGCGAAGCATTTTCCGGTAGGGCCGCGTCTCTGGCGACAGCTCCCACGCCCGAAGAGCCAGGAGGGAAAGCCGTGCCTCGTTGGAAAGCTCTTTGGCAGCCGCTCGCGTGGCCCCACAGCCCATGGGGCTGCGGGCTTTGCGGCGGCCGTCAGCCTCGGCGCCACCGGCGCCCACGTTGTGCCGCCGCGCCAGCCTGCGAAGCATTTTCCGGTAGGGCCGCGGCTCTGGCGACAGCTCCCACGCCCGAAGAGCCAGGAGGGAAAGCCGTGCCTCGTTGGAAAGCTCTTTGGCAGCCGCTCGCGTGGCCCCACAGCCCATGGGGCTGCGGGCTTTGCGGCGGCCGTCAGCCTCGGCGCCACCGGCGCCCACATTGCGCCGCCACGGCAGCCTGCGAAGCATTTTCCGGTAGGGCCGCGGCTCTGGCGACAGCTCCCACGCCCGAAGAGCCAGGAGGGAAAGCCGTGCCTCGTTGGAAAGCTCTTCGGCAGCCGCTCGTGTGGCCCCACAGCCCGTGGGGCTGCGGGCTTTCCGGCGGCCGTCAGCCTCGGCGCCACCGGCGCCCACGTGGCGCCGCCGCGCCAGCCTGCGAAGCATTTTCCGTTAGGGCCGCGGCTCTGGCGACAGCTCCCACGCCCGAAGAGCCAGGAGGGAAAGCCATGCCTCGTTGGAAAGCTCTTTGGCAGCCACTCGCGTGGCCCTAAAGCCTGTGGGGCTGCGGGCTTTGCGGCGGCCGTCAGCCTCGGCGCCACCGGCGCCCACGTGGCGCCGCCGCGCCAGCCTGCGAAGCATTTTGCGGTAGGGCCGCGGCTCTGGCGACAGCTCCCACGGCCAAAGAGCCAGGAGGGAAAGCCGTGCCTCGTTGGAAAGCTCTTTGGCAGCCGCTCGCGTGGCCCCACAGCCCGTGGGGCTGCGGGCTTTGCGGCGGCCGTCAGCCTGGGCGACACCGGCGCCCACGTGGGGCCGCCGCGCCAGCCTGCGAAGCATTTTCCGGTAGGGCCGCGGCTCTGGCGACAGCTCCCACGCCCGAGGAGCCAGGAGGGAAAGCCGTGCCTCGTTGGAAAGCTCTTTGGCAGCCGCTCGCGTGGCCCCACAGCCCGTGGGGCTGCGGGCTTTCCGGCGGCCGTCAGCCTGGGCGCCACCGGCGCCCACGTGGCGCCGCCGCGCCAGCCTGCGAAGCATTTTCCGTTAGGGCCGCGGCTCTGGCGACAGCTCCCACGCCCGAAGAGCCAGGAGGGAAAGCCATGCCTCGTTGGAAAGCTCTTTGGCAGCCACTCGCGTGGCCCTAAAGCCTGTGGGGCTGCGGGCTTTGCGGCGGCCGTCAGCCTCGGCGCCACCGGCGCCCACGTGGCGCCGCCGCGCCAGCCTGCGAAGCATTTTCCGGTAGGGCCGCGGCTCTGGCGACAGCTCCCACGGCCAAAGAGCCAGGAGGGAAAGCCGTGCCTCGTTGGAAAGCTCTTTGGCAGCCGCTCGCGTGGCCCCACAGCCCGTGGGGCTGCGGGCTTTGCGGCGGCCGTCAGCCTGTACGACACCGGCGCCCGCGTGGGGCCGCCGCGCCAGCCTGCGAAGCATTTTCCGGTAGGGCCGCGGCTCTGGCGACAGCTCCCACGCCCGAGGAGCCAGGAGGGAAAGCCGTGCCTCGTTGGAAAGCTCTTTGGCAGCCGCTCGCGTGGCCCCACAGCCCATGGGGCTGCGGGCTTTGCGGTGGCCGTCAGCCTCAGTGCCACCGGCGCCCACGTTGCGCCGCCACGCCAGCCTGCGAAGCATTTTCCGGTAGGGCCGCGTCTCTGGCCACAGCTCCCACGCCCGAAGAGCCAGGAGGGAAAGCCGTGCCTCGTTGGAAAGCTCTTTGGTAGCCACTCGCATGGCCCTAAAGCCTGTGGGGCTGCGGGCTTTGCGGCGGCCGTCAGCCTCGGTGCCATCGGCGCCCACGTCGGGCCGCCGCGCTAGCCTGCGAAGCATTTTCCGGTAGGGCCGCGGCTCTGGCGACAGCTCCCACACCCGAAGAGCCAGGAGGGAAAGCCGTGCCTCGTTGGAAAGCTCTTTGGCAGCCGCTCGCGTGGCCCCACAGCCCATGGGGCTGCGGGCTTTCCGGCGGCCGTCAGCCTCGGCGCCACCGGCGCCCACGTGGCGCCGCCGCGCCAGCCTGCGAAGCATTTTCCAGTAGGGCCGCGGCTCTGGCGACAGCTCCCACACCCGAAGAGCCAGGAGGGAAAGCCGTGCCTCGTTGGAAAGCTCTTTGGCAGCCGCTCGCGTGGCCCCACAGCCCATGGGGCTGCGGGCTTTCCGGCGGCCGTCAGCCTCGGCGTCACCGGCGCCCACGTGGCGCCGCCGCGCCAGCCTGCGAAGCATTTTCCGGTAGGGCCGCGTCTCTGGCGACAGCTCCCACGCCCGAAGAGCCAGGAGGGAAAGCCGTGCCTCGTTGGAAAGCTCTTTGGCAGCCGCTCGTGTGGCCCCACAGCCCGTGGGGCTGCGGGCTTTGCGGCGGCCGTCAGCCTGGGCGCCACCGGCGCCAAGTCGGGCCGCCGCGCCAGCCTGCGAAGCATTTTCCGGTAGGGCCGCGGCTCTGGCGACAGCTCCCACGCCCGAAGAGCCAGGAGGGAAAGCCGTGCCTCGTTGGAAAGCTCTTTGGCAGCCGCTCGCGTGGCCCCACAGCCCATGGGGCTGCGGGCTTTGCGGCGGCCGTCAGCCTCGGCGCCACCGGCGCCCACGTTGCGCCGCCGCGCCAGCCTGCGAAGCATTTTCCGGTAGGGCCGCGGCTCTGGCGACAGCTCCCACGCCCGAAGAGCCAGGAGGGAAAGCCGTGCCTCGTTGGAAAACTCTTTGGCAGCCACTCGCATGGCCCTAAAGCCTGTGGGGCTGCGGGCTTTGCGGCGGCCGTCAGCCTCGGCGCCACCGGCGCCCACGTGGGGCCGCTGCGCCAGCCTGCAAAGCATTTTCCGGTAGGGCCGCGTCTCTGGCGACAGCTCCCATGGCCGAAGAGCCAGGAGGGAAAGCCATGCCTCGTTGGAAAGCTCTTTGGCACCCACTCACGTGGCCCCACAGCCCGTGGAGCTGCGGGCTTTGCGGCGGCCGTCAGCCTCGGCGCCATCGGCGCCCACGTCGGGCCGCCGCGCTAGCCTGCGAAGCATTTTCCGGTAGGGCCGCGGCTCTGGCGACAGCTCCCACACCCGAAGAGCCAGGAGGGAAAGCCGTGCCTCGTTGGAAAGCTCTTTGGCAGCCGCTCGCGTGGCCCCACAGCCCATGGGGCTGCGGGCTTTGCGGCGGCCATGAGCCTCGGCGTCACCGGCGCCCACGTGGCGCCGCCGCGCCAGCCTGCGAAGCATTTTCCGGTAGGGCCGCGTCTCTGGCGACAGCTCTCACGCCCGAAGAGCCAGGAGGGAGAGCCGTGCCTCGTTGGAAAGCTCTTTGGCAGCCGCTCGTGTGGCCCCACAGCCCGTGGGGCTGCGGGATTTGCGGCGGCCGTCAGCCTGGGCGCCACCGGTGCCCACGTCGGGCCGCCGCGCCAGCCTGCGAAGCATTTTCCGGTAGGGCCGCGTCTCTGGCGACAGCTCCCACGCCCGAAGAGCCAGGAGGGAAAGCCGTGCCTCGTTGGAAAGCTCTTTGGCAGCCGCTCGCGTGGCCCCACAGCCCATGGGGCTGCGGGCTTTGCGGCGGCCGTCAGCCTCGGCGCCACCGGCGCCCACGTTGTGCCGCCGCGCCAGCCTGCGAAGCATTTTGCGGTAGGGCCGCGGCTCTGGCGACAGCTCCCACGCCCGAAGAGCCAGGAGGGAAAGCCGTGCCTCGTTGGAAAGCTCTTTGGCAGCCGCTCGCGTGGCCCCACAGCCCATGGGGCTGCGGGCTTTGCGGCGGCCGTCAGCCTCGGCGCCACCGGCGCCCACATTGCGCCGCCACGCCAGCCTGCGAAGCATTTTCCGGTAGGGCCGCGGCTCTGGCGACAGCTCCCACGCCCGAAGAGCCAGGAGGGAAAGCCGTGCCTCGTTGGAAAGCTCTTTGGCAGCCGCTCGCGTGGCCCCACAGCCCGTGGGGCTGCGGGCTTTCCGGCGGCCGTCAGCCTGGGCGCCACCGGCGCCCACGTGGCGCCGCCGCGCCAGCCTGCGAAGCATTTTCCGTTAGGGCCGCGGCTCTGGCGACAGCTCCCACGCCCGAAGAGCCAGGAGGGAAAGCCATGCCTCGTTGGAAAGCTCTTTGGCAGCCACTCGCGTGGCCCTAAAGCCTGTGGGGCTGCGGGCTTTGCGGCGGCCGTCAGCCTCGGCGCCACCGGCGCCCACGTGGCGCCGCCGCGCCAGCCTGCGAAGCATTTTCCGGTAGGGCCGCGGCTCTGGCGACAGCTCCCACGGCCAAAGAGCCAGGAGGGAAAGCCGTGCCTCGTTGGAAAGCTCTTTGGCAGCCGCTCGCGTGGCCCCACAGCCCGTGGGGCTGCGGGCTTTGCGGCGGCCGTCAGCCTGGGCGACACCGGCGCCCACGTGGGGCCGCCGCGCCAGCCTGCGAAGCATTTTCCGGTAGGGCCGCGGCTCTGGCGACAGCTCCCACGCCCGAGGAGCCAGGAGGGAAAGCCGTGCCTCGTTGGAAAGCTCTTTGGCAGCCGCTCGCGTGGCCCCACAGCCCATGGGGCTGCGGGCTTTGCGGTGGCCGTCAGCCTCAGTGCCACCGGCGCCCACGTTGCGCCGCCACGCCAGCCTGCGAAGCATTTTCCGGTAGGGCCGCGTCTCTGGCCACAGCTCCCACGCCCGAAGAGCCAGGAGGGAAAGCCGTGCCTCGTTGGAAAGCTCTTTGGTAGCCACTCGTATGGCCCTAAAGCCTGTGGGGCTGCGGGCTTTGCGGCGGCCGTCAGCCTCGGCGCCATCGGCGCCCACGTCGGGCCGCCGCGCTAGCCTGCGAAGCATTTTCCGGTAGGGCCGCGGCTCTGGCGACAGCTCCCACACCCGAAGAGCCAGGAGGGAAAGCCGTGCCTCGTTGGAAAGCTCTTTGGCAGCCGCTCGCGTGGCCCCACAGCCCATGGGGCTGCGGGCTTTCCGGCGGCCGTCAGCCTCGGCGTCACCGGCGCCCACGTTGCGCCGCCGCGCCAGCCTGCGAAGCATTTTCCGGTAGGGCCGCGTCTCTGGCGACAGCTCCCACGCCCGAAGAGCCAGGAGGGAAAGCCATGCCTCGTTGGAAAGCTCTTTGGCAGCCGCTCGTGTGGCCCCACAGCCCGTGGGGCTGCGGGCTTTCCGGCGGCCGTCAGCCTGGGCGCCACCGGCGCCAAGTCGGGCCGCCGCGCCAGCCTGCGAAGCATTTTCTGGTAGGGCCGCGGCTCTGGCGACAGCTCCCACGCCCGAAGAGCCAGGAGGGAAAGCCGTGCCTCGTTGGAAAGCTCTTTGGCAGCCACTCGCGTGGCCCCACAGCCCATGGGGCTGCGGGCTTTGCGGCGGCCGTCAGCCTCGGCGCCACCGGCGCCCACGTTGCGCCGCCGCGCCAGCCTGCGAAGCATTTTCCGGTAGGGCCGCGGCTCTGGCGACAGCTCCCACGCCCGAAGAGCCAGGAGGGAAAGCCGTGCCTCGTTGGAAAGCTCTTTGGCAGCCGCTCGCGTGGCCCCACAGCCCATGGGGCTGCGGGCTTTGCGGCGGCCGTCAGCCTCGGCGCCACCGGCGCCCACGTTGCGCCGCCGCGCCAGCCTGCGAAGCATTTTCCGGTAGGGCCGCGGCTCTGGCGACAGCTCCCACGCCCGAAGAGCCAGGAGGGAAAGCCATGCCTCGTTGGAAAGCTCTTTGGCAGCCACTCGCATGGCCCTAAAGCCTGTGGGGCTGCGGGCT